>NC_081563.1:130734002-130875344 GCF_022355385.1 Mustela nigripes
GGATTTCCAGAAGAGGAGGAGTCAAATCCGATTGGTCTTGCTTCACCCCGCCTCTTGCCCTTGATTGGCTCCGGCGTGGGCGGGTGTCCAGTCCCGGCCAATGACAATGTAAGAGGGAAGGCCGGGGAAGGTTCTCCAAGCTCATCAAAGAGATGGCCCAAAAGGCAGGTCCTCATTTTGGTAAAACCCCACGGGAGAGTCTGAGAGCCGCGCTGGTGTGGAACTCCGCGCTTTCATTGGGCAGAGGAGGACCAGAAGCCTGGAGAGGTGAGGTCTTGAGCAGGAGTTCGGCCGCAAAGCCAACACGACTGCCACAGGGGACGTGAATTATCCTTTGACCACCCAGCGTGCATTCACCCTTGCTTCTTGGGAACACAGCAGCAGTCCGTTTGGAGAATCACCTCTTGCCCGAGGCAGGCGGTCTGGAGAAACTGTTGGCCAAAATACCGTCGTGGGACCCAAGCTGAGCTCATGAGACTCTGACACCAGGACTTTGACTTTTGAGTGAGGCAAGACGGAGGGCTGGAGGGATGACAGTGCAGCTGGACGTGACCCGTCTGGAGGTGCATTAGCGCCCGAGACCACCTCCCCAGCACATCCTGCTTATTGTCCGTTCCAGGCTGAAGTTCCAGTCAGCCAGCCGCTCCTCATCCTGGCCTAATCCCCTCTCCCTCTTTCCTGCTTCATGTCTCCAGGACTGACGTCAGCTGGGTGCACGCACAGAGCTGTCCCCGATACAGGATGGCTTTGTATGTCAACGCGCCCTGCCAGGCACTTCCCACTTGTCACCACATCTGTTTCTTCCAACAAGTATTATCAGGGACGGGTCATTCACACACACACAGACCCGTGCCCATTTCACAGATGTAAACCCTCAGGCTCAGAGTGCAACATCTGCCCGGCTTGCTGTGGTTAACGAGTTGCCGGGTCTGGCACTGAAGTTGTTTCTTGCTGTCCCTATCTGTTAGAGGAGTTTAATTTCCCTTCACCCACATGGTTACAATGAGGACTCAGTGAGATAACAGAAGTGGAAGTCACTATGCCATGGCATACATACCCCCATTTGGAAGCCATGTGGCTTGCCAGAGACTCTTTTTTGGGAGGTATTTCCTGAGCCCCGAGGGGGTTCTCTCAAGAATTAGGAGAGTTTTCTCATGGGTTGATCCAGCTACCAAAAGCCACAGCCCTGGACTGGGAGAAAGAATTCAGTCATAGTTGGGGCTGTGTGGTCTGGGGTATGAGCCACTTCCCTGACCCCTCTGGCTATGGGAATCCATGATCCCAGGATCTGCAGTCTCTCAACATGACACGCAGTGGGTCCACTCTTGAAACTGGCCTGGAAAGGTCAGATGACAGTGAGCTCTGGTATAATGGAGACAGGCAGGGTGGGACGGGGGGAGGTAGTAAGCAGATGCCTCCCTGCAGACAGTACTCACTTCCTGACACTTATAAGCCCCAGCTGCCATTGCTCTTCTTTCTATTTCTCAATACACTGAACCCTTTCTGCCACAGGGCATTTGCGCATGCTTTCCTCTGTCCTGAATGCTCCCTCCTCACATCTGTGAATGCTGGTTCCCTGTGTCTTTCAGATTCAAGCTTAAAATCCACCTGTTCAGGTGTCTGGGTGGTTCAGTTGGTTAAGCATCTGTCTTCTGCCCAAGTCATGATCCCAGCATCCTGGGATCAAGTCCTGCATCGGGTTCCCTGCTCATTGGGTTCCCTGCTCCCTCTTCCTCTGTGTGAGGGCTCTCTCTCTCTCTCAAATAAATAAATAAATCTTTTTAAAAATTCCACTTATTCAAGGATACCTGGCCTGACCACCAAGTCTAAAATAGTCACACACACCTCATTCTGGTCAGTCTCTCTAATGGCATCCTGATTTAAATTCATTATGATATTTATCACTATGAAATGCACTTACCCCACTCACTTAATTCCTTTGTTCATCCCACATTTAATGAACACCCACAATGTGCCGCCTTTTTTGAGGTTTCCCAAGCAGCAAATAAGTCCGAGCCCTGTCCTCACAGAGCGTACATATCCTCAGGTGGGGCTGGAAACGCTCTTAGAGTGCTAGGTGGCTGAGGACAAATACAGCTGGGTGAGGGGCTGGGGAGTGACGGGGCTGTCACATTAGATGGGGCGGTCAGCAAAGGGCTCTCTGAGAAGGGACACGTGAGCAGGGGCCATGAATGTTGCCTCCACAGTGCCTAGAAGCTGCCTGGCGCCTAAGAGGCACTTGATAAAATACACAAACCATGGATATCGAATGGGGCCGCCAAACTACTCAGGGGCTCTCTCCCTCCGGGTGATGACATCTCCACAATGACTCACAGCTCAAGGCCTCTGCCCCCTCCTGGGGCTGACTCTGCTCATAATTAGAAGGGGGGAACAGCCACAATGACAGCAGCTAGAGAATGTGGCAAACCCCTGGGAACTGCCATGTCAGGGATGGAGGGAAGGAGGGTCCTTGGGATGACGAGAGTCAAATCAAGGGAGCTTTCGTTCGTCATCTTTGTTGGCATTTCTCAACCTCTTGTGACATGCCATGAAGGCATGCAGCTGGCTGGGGAGACGTGAAGTGGTTGCTTTCACAGGCGCCTTGAAGCTGAGGGTTGGAGCGGATTGCCTCTCAAAAGAGGCAACTGCTTCTGAGACAACAGGGCGGGGCTCCAATCGGGACCCCACCCGTCACCTAGGAGCTGTGTTAGTTACGCATCTCTTAAAGCCTTGTTTGTACGAAAGATAACAGGTCTCCCTCTCTTCGAAAAGATTCTGAATGTAAAGCACTATGCATGTAGCAGAGATGCTGTTGACCCAAGACTCTGCGAGCCAGACTAAGAAGTGATGTAATGCAAATTCGAGCCACAGTGAAATATCACCACGCACCGACCAGAGGGGCTAGAATTAGAAATACTGGCAATAAAGAGAAGGAAACGCCGAGCTACAGGTGGTGGCGGGCAGGGCAGGGAGAGTTTCAAATCACATATTCAACAGTATCTTTGTATCCAAAATATATAAAGAACAATAAGAAAGCGACATACTTTTAAAAAGAGGGCAAAAGACATGAACACCTCCCCAAAAAGGTATGTGGGTGGCAATATTGCACATGCAAAGACGTTCAATGTCATCAGCCACTAGGAACATACAACATACCTAGAAGAGGTAAATCTGCCAGAAAGCCCAAAGTAAAACCAGGGAAAATGCCAAGTGCTGACAGAGGTGTAGAGAGTCTGGGCCCCTCATGAGAGCTGGTACAAAATATTGGCAAGTTTGTTTTTTTTTTAAACAGTTGTTAAGATATAAGTTACATACTATACAACTCACTCATTTAAAATGTAATCTTTTTAGGCTCTCTGCTCAGCAGGGAGCCTGCTTCCCTCTCTCTCTCTCTCTCTCTCTGCCTGCCTCTCTGCCTACTTGTGATCTCTGTCAAATAAATAAATAAAATAAAATAAAAATGTACTGTTTAGAATGCCTGGTGGCTCAGTTGGTTAAGTGTCTGCCTTCGGCTCAGGTCATGATCCCGGGGTCCCGGGATTGAGCCCCGCATTGGGTTCCCCACTCTGCACGGAGCCTGCTTCTCCCTCTCCCTCTGCCTGCCACTCCCCCTGCTTGTGCTCCTTCTCTCTCTGACAAATGAATAAAATCTTTTTAAAAAATAATAAAGTATTCTGTTTGATGGGTTTTAGTGTATTCTCTGTTGTGCACCTGTGTGTCTAATTTCAGAACGTTTTAATCACCAAAACAAGAAGCTCTCTGCCCATTAGCGGTCACCCCTCGCTCCCCCTTATCTTCCCCAGCCCTAGGCAACCATGAATCTGCCTCCTGTCTCCATAGATGTGCCTCTTCCGGACATGTCACAGAAATGGAGCCAGCCGTATATACGTACAGCATGCAGCCGATGGCACCTGGCTTCTTGCACTGAGTGTCGTGTTTTCACCGTCCACCCACGCCGTGGCACGTGCACACGTCACTCCTTTATATGGTGGAACCATGTCCGTTGTAGGGCTAGGCCACATCTTGTTTATGTATCCAGCAACTGCTGGACATGTCCACTTCTTTGCCATTGTGAAGAGCACCATCGTGTGGGCATAATCCGATCTCAACCTCCTTGTGACGTTTTTCTCACCTCCCAAAGGGGGATGACAACACCTGCCTCCCAGGATCACGAGGGGTCAGTAGGGAAAGCTCTGCACAACTCTAAACCACCACAGGAAGGCCAGACCCACTTTTTTCAGTCAGGTTCCTGAATCTTCCAGAACATTCTCTTAAAACTCAATGACTCAATATCCCTGGGTGAGACACTCCAAAACGGTTCAAATGGTCAATTTTATGTTGTGTATATTTTACCACGATAACAATTAAAAAACAACCTCAGTGTTTACTGGGCCCCAACCATGGGCCCGGCCCCGGGCTGGCTAAAGATAAAACCAGCTGTCCCTTAGATCCGTACAGAGGAGCCATGAAGGGGCACGGCCTGCCTGGGCACCAGCCATCCCTCCCCGCAACACATCGCCTAGGCCTGTGGTTTCTTTTTTACAACTCAAGCAAAATTTGCCTTCTCCTCTATTACGTTAATGAATTTGCTTTTGTGTAAAGAAAAAATATGTGTTAAATGACTGGCCAGTGACTGGCCAGCCTCCCAGACCAGAGTCAGTGGAGTCTTCAGGAAGTTTTCTTTCTCCCTTAGCTACATGGCTACCCCCAGCCGCAAAGGGGAGTGCGTGTCCCCAGGGAGGCCCAGGCCAGCCCCACGTGATGCAGGCAGGTTCGAGTCCCACGAAGGGCACTGCTGGGAGAATAGGACCCGGGGTGGGCATTCAAAGGCAGAGCACCCGCAAGGCCAGTAAAGGTTAGTGGAAGGACTCAGGGGGGGACATTGCCTCTTTACCCAAGGTCTGAAATCCCCTGCGAACTCTCTCTCCAGCTGGGGGACCTCGCTGTTTGAAGAACACAGGCACACAAGTCTGCAAGTGAGGCCTCCCCCCACGTGCAGTCCGCCCTTGGCTCAGAGGTCCCCAGTGGAGGTACAGCGACGACTTCCTCCGCTTCCCCCCACTGCTGAGCTCTTGTTGCGGGTGAGGCACCCAGCTCAGAGAATTGTAAGAATCGGCACACCCGCCCCCCCATCACTCAGTAAATACGGGAATTGGTACTCAAATCCGTCTCCTTTCCAGTTGGGTCCATAGCACATGTCCCTAAGCTGCCTGTCCCCCAATTCTGGCACCTCGCCTAAAGCGGCATTGCATTCATTTCTATTTCCCCCTCGCGTTAGGGCCCAGAGGAAAGGCTTCGGTTTTTCTTGGTGTCTTCTTCAAGCCTGAAGCCATTTCGGAGCAGAAGTCTCCACGTCTGCACAAGTCAGCCCAGCAAGCAGATTCGTCCTGGTCTGATTTTTGCTAATTCTGGCGGGTGATGAGCAGCCTGAGAAAATGAGGTTAAGTTATGTGCATAGAGAGTAGCATCTTACACTCTAATTATTGGCCCTGTCTCTGAAGAATTCCTGAGCAACTCACCTCTTTCTTTGGGTCTGATTAATCGGTGGGGCCCATGTGAGCCCCCACCCCTCGCCCCGCAGAATCAACAGGGCTCTGGATGTCATTAGCTACTCCAATTGCCTTTTTAAAAAATCTGTTTCACATAAAAGGACAAATGAGAATGAATATTTGCCCATCTTTAAGACACTAACTACATTCTTTTCCACAGCCTGTTCTCGTTACTCCTCCTTTCTTCGGGAGGAATCTGAACACAGCCTGGGCTCCTGCACGCAGGCTTCCTCTCCCAAATCAGACCCAAGCGGGCATTTTCTGGAAATGTGGCAACTTCGGAGAATGTGACCCCATTCATTTCTCTCTACCTGTCTCCCCCCCCCCCCCAGCCCGACTCACCTCCCAATTCTGAGGTGGCCTGCTTTCCAGGACTCGGATGAACCACCGCCAACTGCACCCCAAGCAGAACAGAAGGGCCTTGGTAATATTTGCTGGAAAAGCAAGAACTTCATCCAAGGACCAGCTTCTTCTCCCCTTTATTTAATAGCATCGTTTATGCCAATAAAATCACAAGAAATACCGGGGTGGGAGGGGGTTGATTCCAGTGGGAGGGGTGGGTCTCCCCCGGAGCCCTCTTAGACCACAGAGGTGGAAATGAGAACAGGCAGGGATGGGTCAGTGGGGCATAGGAGATGGCAGGGAAACAGGGTCTCTCAGACACAGTTCAAGTGCAGCAGGCAAACTTGAATGATGCTTGCCCAGTTTTTGGGATAGGGCTCCTTGGTCTGAATACCATGGTCTGCAGGCCTTAACCTATGTCCCTGCCCTCATCTCCTCCATGCTTCCCCTTGGTCTTAGCACACCAGCCATATGCCCCTCTTTCTGCTCCTCCAAAATACCCAGCCCTTCCAACCCCAGGTCCTTTGCACACCCTACTGCATGAATGCTGCTTCCCCCAGACCTTGCCATGACTCCCTCCTCTTCATCCTTCAGGCTTCTGCTTCAGCAGGCCCATTCCCAAAGGGTGCCTCTCTGACCCTATCACTTTCTCCAGTCTTTCTGCCAGAAAAATACCCTCTGCCCACCGCTCACCCTGTTTTTTTCTTAGGACCCTAGAATCTGTATGTCTTCTGTCTCTCGCACATCACACAAAGATGTAATCACTGTGAAGGCAGGGACTGCCCATCTTCTTCTCCACTGTCTTCCAGCCCAGAGAACAGTACCCAATACATTCTAGGTGCTCAGTAAATATTTGATGAACAAAAAAACCTATTCCACATAACCCCTGTCCCCCTTTCTCCTTCAAGATTCTGCAATTTTCCTTGAAGAAAATTTAAAAACATTCCTGGGCTTATCTGGATTCAATAAAAGAAAAGAAAAGACTTTGCTCTTAAATCTCTTGAAAATGGACCACCGAGGCTTGGAACACCAAGTTCTTAGTGTGAGCAAAATAGAGCCTGCAGGCTGAGTTCTAAGAAATGGGGCCTGCCTGGACGTCAGACACAGGTTGTCGAGTGAGTGACCTCACAATATGATTCAATTACCCCAGATCTTAATGGGAATGCACTTCAGAGTCCAAACCTCAACATGGAAGGCTGAGGGGTGGCTTGGCTTTGACGTTCCTAAGAGAAGGCAGGCTCCCTGAGAAGACGCTACGCCTTCCCATCCACCAAAGGGGGAGAGGGGGGGAAAGGGAGAAACCCCAGCATCGGGCGTGTTTGTCTGCTAAGGCTTCGGATGGAAACTGATCCGGGCATGCGTGATCCCCCAAAAATCTGCCAGCCCCCAGAGCGCTGCAGTTACCCTCCGACCACAGCCACATGGAGAATGAAATTAAATCCCACGGAAAGAGTTGACTTTTTTTTTTAACATTATGCAATGTTTGGGTGAAGGAAAGGGGGAGCTATCAGGGGAAAAAAAACCTCCTCTTTTTCCCAGAGTTGAGCAAAGCTATTTCTAGCTTTTAATGATACATTTCACCATCACTGCATGGGGAGTTTTGAGAGGCACGAAGACGGGGCTGTTCTTGTTATGTAACCCGTTTCAAGTAGGAAATTAGCAAGTCCTGAATGAATTCTGTTACTGTGCTCGACTTCTGGAAAGTTTGGAGCGAACTACAGTTCTATTTTGAGGTGAGCAAATCCATCATTTATAGATCTCTTCACAAATACCGCCGGGCTTCATGTCACCCTGAAAAGTTTCATAACAAAAACAGTTAAAGTACTTGGGGTGTTGGAACATTTCGTCTCAAAACCTTATTAGCCTGAATAAGGAGTAGGGTAAGGCCTCCCCGTTGCCAAATATTCAAGAATACAAATATCCAAGATCAAATAAATATTCATCTCCCACACACTCCCCGCCCCTTCAAACCCTAGTTTTTTTGTGCGTGTTTTTTTTGTTTTTTGTTTTTTTTTTAAAGCGAAGCCCAGCAAAATAGTCTGGTCAACAACATAAAAAGCAATGTCTGTTTTTGACGGAGCCGTTGGCCATGAAATCAGTTCTGAGCTATGAAAGCCGCGTCTTGAACACAGCAGCTGGGCGCGAGGACCTTCCTGGTGGTTGAAAACAGGAAACATAAAGGTCTTTCAATCTCAAGTTCCCCCTAGTGGCGCGAAGGGAGCAGTGTCCGCTCGCCCATGGAATTTCACAGCCCAGGCGGCTACTTCGCGAGCACCCCACTAAGGAAAAGTACCATGGGTCGGTCTACCCCGCTGAAGCCCACATCCCAGGGGCTGAGAGCACACGCCTCCGATCCGCTCAGAGGAGCTGCCACGGGACTGAGACGCTGCTGGTTTACGATTCTCTTTCTATTTGATAAGCGGAGGATGACCCTTCCGGCCAGTAGGAGGAAACCACCAGCTCACACCTCAAATAGCTCCTAATTAAAACATTGGGCTAGTTGGGCGTGTGCGTAGCTGGTTTCCTGAGATTCGGGCGTTCCCAACGCTGCGATCCTCTGGAAATGAAGAAAGTCTCCTGCAAATGATAACACGGACGCGTGCGGGAGGCAGGGGGATGGGGACGAGGACTCTCAACCTTGGCACGCCGGACATCTGGCGCCGACTAATTCCATGTTGTGGGGGCCGTCCTGCAGCATCGCTGGCTTCTCCCTCATTAGGTCCCTCAGCAGCCCATCCCAACAGGGACAACCGAAAATGCCTTCTGGCACTACTGTGAGTCCCTTGGGGGACAAAAGCGCCCCTGGCTGAGAGGCACTGGGTGAAATGAATAAAACATGTCCTCTGCTTCATACACAACAGCTTGCAAACCTCTTCTGCCTCAAACTTAGGTGACTGCGTTCCTTTTTTATTATGCTCAGCTAGCCATGGTGTAAGACGTCATTAGCACTGCTACAGCGCTCAGGGATTCATGAGTTGCGTGTATCACCCAGTGTTTGTCACCACACGTGCCCCCCTTAATATCCACAGTGACTGGATAGATTCCTAAATCTATCACCTGATTTAAAAAAAAAAAAAAAAAAGTGGGACACCTGGGTGGCTCAGTGGGTTAAAGCCTCTGCCTTCGGCTCAGGTCATGATCCCAGGGTCCTGGGATCAAGCCTTGCATCGGCTCTCTGCTCAGCGGGGAGCCTGCTTCCTCCTCTCTCTCTGTCTGCCTCTCTGCCTACTTGTGATCTCTGTTGAATAAACAAATAAAATCTTTAAAAAAACACATGAAAAAAAATTTTTTAAATTTTTTAAAAAAATTTTTTAAAAGGTTTCTGAACTGATCAAGGACTGTGCGTATAAATAAAAAATGAATCTTATAAAATGCTCTTTTTCCTACTTCTATCGATCACCTTTTGAAATTATGCCATGTCTGTAACAGACGACAGTAGAGAATAAACAACAATGCATGGGTTGGGAATGGGGTGTTTTTTTTTTTTTCCTTTTTCTTTTTGCCAAAATCGCAGTTAACTTTAACTGGAGAAAAAGCCATTTACACTTTTTGTACCGTGAGTTACACAGAAAACAGCATTATAATAAAAAGCCTTCATTTTGACACCAGAATTCATGGTTCCGCACAAATTAAAATGATCCCCCGGAGGCATAAAGTACACAAGCTTTATTGGGCAACAGCAACGGGCTGGGCTGGCAGACAATGAAAGCAGAACCGCTCGGAGCACGCAGCATCACATGGCTATCATCACAGGATCGAGAATTTAAATCATCTGGGAGTCCCTGCTAAATTAAAGCATCATCCTGTACCAGAGCTGCTCTCTCATGACAAAATACTGTCCTGGTGAGAGTCTGCAAGGCAGACTCTACTAACCTACTAACGGGACGGCCACGGACTCCTAGGAGAGTTTACAGTTAGCCCCAGAGCGACAAAATCGTAATTTAGCCACAGCTTTTTTTGTGCACCCCCCCACACTTGTCCCTGCCCCCATCCCCAACAAACGCAGTATTCACTGACGGAACCCAGCGACCTGAACAGACGGCACCCGTGACCATGCGGTGACCAGGACGGGTCCACGGGTACAGCTGCCGCGGAGCAAGGAGGTGCTGCGGAGCTCAAGGTCATTGGGGCGCTGCTCACGACATCATCTGCCTCTCCGCTCCATTCAGAAACATACACTTGTCCAAGACAAAATGAACATCATTAATGGAAATATTTCCCCGTAAGTATACGCAACAATTTCCTTTACATTAAAGGAAGGGAGGAGAAATAAAATCCGTTGTATTTACAAAGCTCCTTGTTAGGTTTCTTAATGAAAACAAAGCTGGGAGTAACGGGATTTTAATGCAAACCAAGCATCTCATCCAAAAACTGGAGATGACACAGTCACATACACACACGCACTGAAACACACACAGGAGATTAAAGATAAAAAACAGCTGACAGGTGTTTGCCTTCAATAGGATGGAGCGGAAGCACATGTAGGTCCCATCGGCAATTTTGGCAAAGGTTTAAAATGCTGCCCCATAAAGGCATGAGGGCGTTCCCATCCCCACCCCAGTAAAAACAAAACAAAGTATAAAAGCAAAGTCTGGAGGAAGAATAGGCATTATTGTGTCAATTTCCAATGAGCACAAAACTCAAAATACATTCAAAAGTTGTCAGTGTGACCTTAACTTTCAGCAGAGAACACACCGAGGGAAGGGGTCAGCAGACATTCAAGATTACTAGGACACAAAAGGGCTTCACTTATTAGGGGACGCTGGCCGGGGACCCGGAGAATACGACCGTCGCAGTGGGGGACATCCCAGCTCTTGATCTCCCAGCTCCCGGCGGCTACAAACAGGTGGTTTGCCCCGATGTTAGGATGCCCCCAGGGATGCCCTCCAGGGCTCGGGAGCCACGTCTGCCACTCCGAGCAGCCACGGCCAATGCAACTGGCCTGGCCCAGCACCGCGGGCAACCCAGCACACAGCTGCCAAACGAGGATCCACACTGTCGGGCACCAGAAATCACTGAAGATGGAGAAGATCGTCTGGTCGTTTTCTTCGAGGAAGGAAGGGGAAAGGAGAAACCACAAACAGATCCCACGGTCCTCGCGCACACACAACCATCACCGCAAGATCAAGCAAAAATCATCATAAAACAAAAGTGCTTACTGGGACACAAATACATAACGGTGTCAGAGGGTCGGGGGGTTGTCATTTCTACTTTAAGGAGAAAGGTTTGAACAGCACTGATTGCGTGTTGTGGGGCCTCTGGCCTCGAATTAAATCAGCTATCACAGACTTAGGTCCCACTGAGGTCCAAGGTGAGGGGAAGGGGTCAGTGGTGCTTCTTAAATTCTTTCCAGATTGGGAAACCGAGAAAAAGATAAACAGAATCCTTATGCTTAAGGTTAATGAACTCAGGAGCTTCCTGTGAAGTAGCTCCAGTGTTTGTCCTCCCCCCAACTAAGACAACCCGCGTGTGCCGCACTTCTCTCTGCTGGGATGAGGCTGACCTGGGCAGGCGACCATCCTGGACTCTCACCGACTGGAGGCTCCCACCCTTTGAGGGCACACGCGTTCCTGGACACTCGAGGCCCCCCAGCAGGTGGTGTACGCAGGCTGCCCAGTGACGGTGGTCTGGGCTCCACTTGGATTTCGGTCCCTCTGGCCCTTGACTGCCTCTACTAGAGTGTGGCTGAGACAACAGAACATGGTTTTTAACAGCAAGACAGACATCCATCAACTTCCAGGGGGAGGTCGGGCTGGAGGGCTTCTTCAGCCTCTCTGGAAAGCTTCCTTCCTGGGAGATGGCAAGCAGCAGCTCAGGTGTGGACTTTAAAAGTCAACTCACACACCTGGATCACTTGGGACTTGAGGGATAAAACCAGAGAGACCACCTCCCACTATCTGCTGAACGTCTGCCATTTCCTAGCAATGGTTCCTTAAGACCTACCCCAGGAGCCATCCCGTCTGTGCAGAAGGCCAGGATCGCGGTTTACAAACTCAGAACAGAACAACGTAAGACTTATCATCAGCCTTCCAAAAAGACAGAACCAAGTGTGAACCTCTGAGCCCCACACTCAGCTTCCCTCCCTTTGAAACTGGGAAACATCACTCAGGAAGAAGTCAGACGTGTTCGATCTTTCATAGAGTTTTAGACCAAGGTCCTAATCCCAACTAACTATTCACCCACTGCAACCTGTATTCTCTGTGGGTCTGTGCAGCAGGAATAGCCGGCAGGAGCAGGCAAAGACGAATGCAGAAACGCACAGTCTTCACACAGAAGCACATCAGCAGCCAGCTTACCGGTGCCTGAAACCTGCGGTCATTTTATGAAGTTTCAAAGGGGCAGCACCCATGCAGGAGCGAATGAAGAGTGCTCCCGGGCAAGGGGACCACCGCCTGCTCCACGCACCCCCAGCTCCCCCAGAGCCGGCTGCCCAGAAGGTAGTGAGTGCCACCACCAGCCGGAACCCGCAGCCCTGAAGCCCACACAAGCAGAAGGGGCCAAAGGAATTCATCCAAGTCCAAGATCTCGAGCATGGTCAGCTCTGGAAGATCAACCGGCCAAGCCCTGATGGCAGGCGCCGAGGGACTCAGAGCCCCGAGGATGCCTTGCTCTGCCAGGTCCAGGCCTTGCACTCCCCCTTCCTCCTCTGAAACGAGAAGCCACAGCTTTATGAGAAACACATGGGCGTGTAGTCTATCCCCGTGGGGCGGTGCGGGGGGGCGGGGATCGATACTGCCAGCTGCCTTTAAGCAAGTTCCCTTCGAAAGCCGTAGGCAGTGTGACGGACCCCAGACCCCAGGGCCCTGGAGCGGCAGCCTGGGCCTCCTCCCACCGGGGCTGCCCCGACGAACGACGCACAGCAACATGGGATATGCCTCTGCCTTAGTCATTCAGCCTCCTAATGGGAAACAGACGTCTGTGGAGCAGAGAGCCCCCCACGCCCTGACCTTGCACTCAGGACTCGGACGGGCCCGGCCACATGTGCAACACTGTCTAAAGAATTAGTGGAGTCTCTTATCCGTCTGTCGACACATTGAGGAGCTGTTCAGTGGCACGTTTCCTGCTGCAACAACTCTGCTGAAAATGTCGGAGGGTGTCCTCAGCCGGCCGCGGGCTTGGTTATCGTTACCAGGTCCGAAGAAAGCAGGAGAACATCTCCGAAAATTCTTTGACGAGGTGGCAGGTGGAGCTAAGTCGAGGGCTGGAGGTGTTGAGTCCGAGGGAAGAGGCCAGACTGGATTGGTGGCACCCTCTGTCTCGCTCTCCCTCCTCTCCTTTGCTCTATGTCACTCTAGGAAGCCGGGGCGGCCTCAGAGAGCAGCACTGCCTCGGACAGGACAAGCCGCATCTCCCCCTCGAGATGACTGCCTGTGTAACTTTCTACCAAAGTCACTGTCTTTCCCCACAAACCTATCCCAAGGGCTTTTACATTTCTCCGAAGCCGGCTTTTAAGAGTGAGAAAGATGTAAAGAGTACACACACATGAGGACTGCTGAACACAAAAACAGAAACCCCTCTACGATCGTCAACTAGACAGAAACCCTTATTGCATGACAACAGAAAGCAAGTCCTCGGAAGCTTGCCCAGTGACCCACGGATTAATCGTCAGCAGAGCCGCCGGCTTTAACATATGTACATTCGCTGCGGGCCGAACCGCGAGGGGCCCGAGCAGGCCCGCGGGGTCCCCTCCAGGGACCTCCCCGATGGTCCAGCGTCAGGACCCCACGCGGAGCCTCTTCGCGTCAAAACTGCACGTGTTAGCGAGGCCTGCACGACCCACAGGCAGCAGGTAAGAAAAACGCAACTTGAACTCTGCCCGGCAGGAGAGCGCCGAGGCCCCGGCGCCCTGGGTCGGCGCCGCCTACGACGTGAGCTTCGAGTAGCTGGGCGGGGAGAACCGTCTCCGCAGGTACTTGAGAACGTACAGGGGCAGGCAGCTGACCAGAGTGATCACGGACACCTTCCACAAGAACGACAGAGTGGCGATAAAGTACACATCTGCAAGCAAACGGGAAGACCGTGGTGAGTGGGCGGAATGTTCTGGAAGGCCTATGGGGCTCAGAATAGCCGGCACAGCTCTGATGGGGGGTAAGTGGGGGCAGAGCTGTCTCTGCATGGGATCCCGTCACCGACACACGGTCTCTGGGCACTGGCCCTTTCCTTCGGCTCAGTCTCCCGGGGCCTGGACTCTCCCCAGCCCCTCCTCTCTCTGACCTGCTTCTGTGGCTGAATTCACGGACAGTCCGTGAAATGCTGTTTCCAGCACCGGGGAAAGAAAACCAGGGGCACAAACAATTCTTACGGGTGTTTCTGCTGTGGAATCTGACAGCACGTCGGATTTTCTATATCCACCCACCGCCCAAGAGCAGAAAGGCTTTTCCCCTCGTTTCCCTTCATTTTCCCTTTGCCTCTGGGATGATCACCAAAGCTACGGGCAGCCGGGCCTGAGGGCAGTGCCAAGCTGGAAATGGGGGGTAGCCTCCAGGGGCTTCCAGCTAAGGACGGGCACCCCCATCTGCTGCAGGACAGTAAGCCCGCAGTCCAGAGGATTCTGTGAGAGCAGAGCAGGGTTCACGAGCTTCCGCACAATGGCGCACAGGAGGGGGTGGGAGGCAGGTGGCTGGCACCGGCCACAGTCCCGCTGAATGCCCGGCCGTGGAGCCCACACACAGCTGCCCATCCAGCCCGTGGCAGCTTCCCGAGGGCAGAGCTCACCACCCCAAGCCACAGAGCACACGACAGGTGCTCACGAAACCCATCCGGACGGACTCTGGGGACAAGTGTGAAACTCCTCGAAGACTTCACTTTTCGCAGATGTCCGTCTTCCCTTTACCCGAACCTGAAGGACCGTTTGCTGACCAGCAAGAGACGTCATCGGAGGGGTTAGGCGGAGGGAAAGGCGGAGTTTCTCCACCCTGTGATAAGGACACATCCTGTGGGGCTATCCCTTATTCATGAGCGAGACCTGGACGTCTGACCTCTCCACAGCCCCCCGGAGCCCAGCGCAGTGACCGGCTCCCTGGAGAACCCCAGCCAGTCTTTGCTGAACTCAATGGGATCCCTTCTAAGCCAGTTCACACAGTGTGCTTTTCAAAGGAAACCCGACTGACATCAAGCCGGAGAGCCTCTGTTCCAGGAAGCTGAGTCACAGCTGCCACTTGCCCCAAGGGGACGCCAGGAACAACATGGGGACCACTAAGTGCCAAGGCCTGGAGGACAAAGAGCTCAGGACGGGTCCCGGGGGGGCCCCGAGACCCCGTGGCCAGGCTGCGGCTGCAGGGGGAGGGGAGGGGCTGGAGGGTGTCTTACCGATGAATTCGTGTAGGAACACCAGGGAGGCGATGTAGCAGGCCAGACTGAGCAGCTCGGCCACCGTCATGAGCCAGTGCCATGTCTGGATGGTCAGGGCCACCATCAGCAGCTCGGTGAGGATCAGCGACGTGAAGGAAATCGCCACGATGTGCACGAACTCGGACTCAAACAGCAGCAGGGCCCCGTACATGATGGTGCTCCCTGCGAAGGCAGAGGAAGCCGGCGTCCCACATGGTCCGGTCCACAGCCGCCACCCTCCCCCCTCGCCCTCCCCATCCAGGGCTCCCAAGGCTCTCGGGGCCTGCTCCCAAGCAGGGGCTCCTTTCTGTTTGTTTTCTGTTTAGACATGAAAGATGGCGCTTGACGAGTGGTGCTTTATGGAGGTTTGAAAGAGGTGCCCTGTCCTGGTTTCCTATTTTCCCACTGGACTTTATATAATAAGGAGTCTAAAACTGTAGGGGAGAGGGAGGAGAGAGAGAGAAAGAGGGAGGGAGAGAGATGGAGAGAAGAAAATCAGGAGAGACAGGAAAGAGGAACTATCCGGGGTGGATGGAACAGGAAGGAGAAATTGAAACTTTATTATTTAAAATGACAGAGGCAAGCGGTCACAAAAAGGCAAATACTGTGGATATTCTACTTCTAGGAGGGATCCAAAGTAGTCACCTCCGTAGAGACGAAAGGGAAGCGGGGATGGGGACAGAGTTTCCACTTGCCAAGATGGAAAAGTTCTGCGGCTGTTTTCTTGCAACAGTGTAACACTGTAAATGTACAACGTAACTCACCACCGTGAATGCACTGTGCGCTAGCGAACTGTGCCCCTAAGAAGGGTTAAGATGGTGAATCTTCGGTCATGTGTTATCTTAACCACCCCTCTCCCCCACACACGAAATGACCGAGGTAGCCAGGAGACACTCAGTGTCGTGCCCCTCGAACAAGGCGAGCAAGGAAAGTGGCGGAGGGTACGGGGTCCGCACCTAGCACAGCAGAAACCAAACCCATGGTGCAGTGCCAGAGTGTTACTAGATGCTAAACCCCAAAACTCTTCACACCACCGCCCACCACGACAGGGTTCGAGAGGGAGGGCTGATACGGCGCTTCCTGCTCATTGTCTATGAAATTCTATATATAAAACGTAGCTGCATAATCGATGCACATATTATACTTTGAGAGACTTCTTAAAAATGCCCCCCTCTATTTTTTTAATGACAATTTAACCTCCTGCCAACAAATTCACTGGTTTCTACACCTTCTGGTTACATGCCCTGTCAGTAAGACCTCCCAATACACAACGTGCATCTGTAAATTCTATGTCGGTGCTTGGGCAGACACAGACAGATACCAGGACCATGACATAATTATATGCACATTATAAAACATACATAAAGACAGAATTAAACACCAGAAGGGTCTGGATATTTTCTTCTCCTACAAGTCATCCTACAGTCTCTGCAATCCAGGGGCCCTCTCTGGAGGCTGCTGAGGTAAACACATCTTTCAAAAACTAGAACTTGACCTCAGAAAAAGTATCAGAACATTCCAGAAAGCAACCGCTTTTTGTTACAATGGCTTAAGCATCTCGGCAGGTTTTGAGTAGTATCCGTTATCTTTTCTCTGACTTTATCTCATGAGGCAGACGGCACCACCTCTCAGATCTACTGCTCTGCTGAATGTTCTAGTCCTCAGAAAATGCCAAGCGGGGCCTCCCTGGGGCACACTGTCCCGCTCCTTAACCAAATTTTAGGGTTCCAGCTTCTTCCCTTCAAGCTCTACAGACAACAGTCAAGTTGACCCTGTGCACTGCCTTACCTTGATAGATGCTAATCAAAACCCATATTAGGAAGGTCTTGTAGGACAACGGTCTTCCCTAAATGAGGAAGCGAGAAAGAACAGGTTACTACCATGCTGGGCTCCTCCACTAACGAGGCAATCTGCCTGTTTTCATTTAAAAATAAAGGGGGGGGGGTCTTGCTCATATCTGAACTCACTAGAGAAATTACATTTTTTAAAGAGAACTAATAGAAGGTGGAAATAAATCTGCTCTTCAGTAAAATTCCTTGGGGACAAATAAATCATACACCGACACACACCACACACACCACACCACAGGCAGCACGCACACACTTTTTGGAAGCGTACGCAAGGATGTTTCCAGGAGCAGACACCAGCTAAGGCTGGAGGATGGAACCGTCAGGCGTTTCTTTTTTAAGTTGTTAGTTGGTTTGTTGGCAACACACTGCAATAGTACACATATTGCTGTACTGTTCAATATTCTTTACAAGCGCAAATACTTTTTTAAGAAAAATAAAATAAAATCCCACGCCTTCCTCTACCAAACTAGCAGTTCCAGTCAGTGTGTTCAAACCAGATACGGAGGGTCTGTGTGAAATCAATTAGCAGTAGGGAGAGAGGGAGAGAGAAGGGGAGGGGGAGGCAGGACTGAGGGAGGGGAGGGGGAGTCCAGTGAACCTTGAGGAGATCCTTGTAGAGCTCAGGATACAGCATGGCAACTTCCGACTTGACATCTTTGTCCAGGACCAGAGAAAACACAGGAAACATGGTGTAAATGGTGGAGTACCTGGGGGTGGGGGGAGGGAGGGGCGGAAATCACCACAGGTAAGACCCAGCCGAAGGAAAATGAGCAATTCGTTTCTCCAGCTTCTGCAGCCCAATCTCCACCCATTCATTCCTTCAACAACCGCCCACTGCGTGCCTGTTCTGTGCCAGGGCTGATTTTAAGCTTGGGAGATTCAGATGAAAAACTGATGGAAACATCTGCCCTCAGAGAGCTTTCATACTAGTCAGTGAGTCAACAGAGTCGGTAAACTACACTGTGTGTTGCACATACATGCTAAGAAGGAAACTCTAATGGAGGGGAGGGAAGGAGACATGGGGGTGGTGTCATTTTCGAGAGGGTGCCCAAAGGATGTGACATTTGAGTAAACACCCAGAGAAGGTGAGAGGCAGTCAGGCCCAAGTGGAGGGAAGAGCATCGCAGGCAGAGAGGCAGCATGTGCAAAGGCCCTGAGGCAGGAGTGCATCTTGTTTGAAGAACAGCAAGGCAGCCAGTGCAGCTGGCTGTATGAGTGAGAGGGAGAGAGAAGGAAATGGGATCAGAGAGGGACAAGGGGTCCAGTCATGGAAGGCCACATGCAGCCAAGCTCCAGGAGCTCCTGCCTACACTCTGGCATGTTCTTTTGTTTTTCTGGGACCTAACAAAAGATGTCCACCCGTCCAATTAGAAGCAAGCAGAATTTCACTGTCCACTGTCAGAGCGAATGGGCCAACATAAAAAGAAGAAGGCAGGCAACTTTGGTAAGATTCTCCCCCAGGGCCAGCCGGCCTTTCTGTGCTCCTGCCCCTTTCACGACCAGGAGCACGGCCTACATGGGTCTCCATCTAGGGCGTGTGGTACCCAAATTCCACCCATCTGGCAATTCAAAGACTGAACACTTTCTCCAAAGGATCACAAGAAACCTCATGAATTCCAAGTCAGGAATGGGGTTGGGTTTGAGGGCAGCAAGTGTCCCAGGGACACCCTAGTCTAGCAGGTCAGGGGCACGCAGCAGTGAAGCTCCGTTAGGCACGTGCCCCCCCCCCCCCCCGCCAAAGAGATCAAGGCTCTGGGCCGCCTTAGAGACCCAGCAGCAGAAGGTTCTACTGGGGTCCATGGCAGGGAAGGTACTTTCCAGAGCTCCCCTTTCACTTTTTCTAAGACCACAATGAAATCACCGAGTCTGAACCTTTGCTCTTGCTTTGATTGCTAATCACCGGTCAGCTCAGACTCTCCTGGGCAAGCATTTTTCCATCTCCAGGTCCAAATGGCCAAGGGCTATGAACCACAGACATATCAGACCCCACTTCCTCAATCTGGTTCCAGGCTTGTGAGGGGCGCCTGGGTGGTTCAGTGGGTTAAAGCCTCTGCCTTCAGCCCGGGTCATGATCCCAGGGTCCTGGGATCAAGCCCCATGTCGGGCTCTCTGCTCAGCGGGGAGCCTGCTTCCTCCTCTCTCTCTGCCTGCCTCTCTGCCTCCTTGTGATCTCTGTCTGTCAAATAAATACATAAAATCTTTAAAAAAACAAAACAAAAAAAAAACTTTTGAATCCGAGAAGATTCTAAACGGCATCGCTGGCAACTTGGGGACTGAACAGCCTATAGACAGTACGTTTCCTCGCTCATCTCTGGCATTTTCGAGAGGTTTCATAAAAAATTAATACCCTGCCTACATTTTCTTACCCAATGATGAGGAATCCTTGATAGAGAGGAACGGAGGCAAAGTAAAACACGGATGAAAAGACCGCCTGTGCCAACAAGAAAGGAGGAGATTAACAGAAATCGTGACAAAAATCCCTACACTTACAAAGTAGCAGTCAACACTTAACACAGCACAAACAGCCCCTGCACAGCTGTGAGCGCTTTAAGGAAACCAGCTCATTCCACGATTACAACCACCTCATGAGGTCGGTACTGTTATCATCAACCCCTATTACAGACGACGACAGTAAGGCACAGAGAGGTTAAGGGACTTGCCCAAGATAACACAGCTCGTAAGTGACAGGAGCCAGGAGTCGTTCCCGGGTGGTTTAGCACCAAGGACCACTCTCCGCCCCTCTGTGAACACTGACGTTAGAGGACACAGGCTGGACCCAGAAATACCCTGTGCGATCCCCATGAACCCCCAGAACCACCCATGAGATCCAGTCCTATCTCCTGCATTTCACAGGAGGGGACTCTGAGCAGGTAAAGGGCACTGTGGGGCTCAATCCCAGCTCCATACTCCAGCTCCCCGGGGGCGGGGCAGCAGAGAAGGCACAGCCCCTCTTACAGGACACATTTTACCGTTTCTGGAAATTTTTACAAAGAGCCCATAACCTGCTGCCCTTGTTAGACAAGAGCAATAAAGACCTTTCCAAACGCTCCCTGAAATGTCTGCTTCCTGACTTGGAAAACAGGAGCTACTGGCCGTGAAAACCAGGCTGGGGAGATAAAATCAGACTTGACACTCCGTTACTTCTGTCTCTGGGCATCGACAGGCTCACGGAAGGAAAGTGGCCTCCAAAGCGAATTCCTAGGGGCCGAAAACCAAAAAGAGGCCAGAGACAACGACAAGAGGCTTTTCAAAAGCTGAATACAAGAGACAGCCCGAGCCAGCCTGACGACTGGAAAGGTCGTGGCACCAGAGGCGTCTCGCCCCCCATCACCTGCTGTAGGAGTTTGTCTGATACAGAGCTCGGAACGCAGGTGCCACCCGGGGCCAAGGTCGTGGACAGCCCCGGCTGTACCCTGGTCATATTTCAGAACTGGAAGGTGAAAGCCGCCTTTCAAATGACTTTCCACCCCAGCTGGGCTGCAGCACAGAAAGGATGGTTGTAAAAACATCAAGAATCTGGTGTTTCATTTTGTAAATCAACGTCAAGAGCCTCCTTCCCCTAAAAGGGCCGGGTTGGCCATAAAGCCTTCGTCGTGGAGAGAACACCTGAGGGGAAAAAAACACTACGGCCACATCTATCAACGAGACCGACGGCAAGGTGTGGCTCCAAGAGGGACTTGTCCTCAGCCAGCCACTTTCAGCACAGTGGACAGCGAGATTTTTTTTCTACAGCCCCAAAGAACAATTTCCCATCCTGAAGTTTTTTCTAAATTGATGTTGAGAGCGACAACATACAGGCTTTACAGAAGTCAGCTCGGCCAGCCCGGCTTCTGTGCGCCTGCCCAGCGGCGAGCGATCAGTCTCCCAGGGACGGATCCAGAGCGCCACCCACGAGCTAACACAAAAGTACAGATGCGGTCTGAGGAACCGTAACAGCTGTTTGGGTGTAGGTCACGTTGACCAAAAAAATCACTTTAAGGCTCCTATGTTCACAAATACAATAGATGTTGAAAACCTAAAACGACCCCCAGAAGGTGAGAAAGAGGCCAGAAGAAGGGGAGAGTCTCATGTACACGAACAGCATCGCTTCACTTCCTCAGAAAGGGAGGAAGCCTTTTATGTGGCAAGTAAGTGCCTTTCCCACAGATTAAAACATCCCCTCACTGGATACCTCGCCCTGTGGTTTTATGGCTCAGGGAAAGGATGCCTTCAGCACTTGACGCCTTACAGAGCTCTGCTCCTCAAAGGAGCCTCATCTGAGAGGCGAGGCAGGTCTTATCATCCCCATTCATGGATGGAAGACTGAGACCCAGCGGGCTCTCAAGGTCTCAGAGATATGTAGTGGTGTGGTCAGAAGGAGACGTGGGTTTCAAGTCCCATCACCCCTACATTCTCACTACTTAACTTAATTTTCACCAAACGTCCATGAAGGGGAATCCATCCGTCAATCATTTTTCAGCACCTAAAATGTTTTCTTTCCCGCCCCTCGGCCTTCCTGCTAGTGCACACTTAATTGCCACAGACCGATGACGGATGTGAAAGGAGCCAGCGAGAGAGGAGGTGGGGAAAGTGCCCTGGAATTCTTTTGTGAGAAACAAGATGGGAACAAGACGTTACTCCCGAGAAGCTGAACAATGGGGCGGCCCAGCTGGACTCCCACCCGGGATGTCTGGAGGCGGAACCGTGACAGGGCCACAGGCTCTGCTGCCCCACCTGAGAGCCCACACGAGCCGAGGCAGCGATCCAGGCCTCCGTGCATCGCAGGCACTCGAGGGGACACCGCGACCAAGAGCGTGGGCTCTGGAGTCCCCGCCTGATACAGACTAACCCCCAAGAGACACTGCACGTGTTTCTCAGCCTCACGGAGCCTCAGGCTCCCCATCTGTACAATGGGTGCAGGCGACCATGAGGACCGTACGAGATGCTGCCCTGTGGACATGGAGCCAGGTGCTCAGGGCGTCGGAAGAGCAGGAGAACACAAGTTCTTCTCCCGCGGTCGTTCTCTGCTGGCCCTTTCGTGAACATCCAGAAAATCCAAGACCCGAGTATTTGCCCGCATCTCACTCTGCACGCTTCCCTCTGGCAAAAAAAAATCCTAACAACTCTGGGCAACAACACACCTCCCTCCTGCCAAGCACTGGCCAGGCCCGCTGCTAACACTCGCAGCCACCCCGCCACGGCGAGGATGGCCTGTCCCAGCCACCAGAGGAAGGACCTGGGGCAATCCAAGGTCTGTTGGGCTGGAACGGGGCCCAGCGGGGATTTAAAACTGGTCAGGTGGGAAAATAGAGTCAACCAACCGACCCACCGACCCACCGACCCACCGACCAACCAGCCAGGGAGCGCCACGGCTCCAAAGCACGGTCGAGTTCCAGGCCTTTTCCCCCGCTAGCCCCGGGGAGGGTGAGCAGAGTCGCACCGCCTGCCCCCCCCCCCCCCCCCCCCCCCCCCCCCCCCCCCCCCCCCCCCCCCCCCCCCCCGCCCCCCCCCCCGCCCACCTGCATGGTGCTGATGCAGAGGCTCCTGTGGATGACGAACTGGCTGAGGGCCGCCGAGCGCTTGTAGCTGTTGCGGCCGTGCACCATGAGCAGGCGGCCCAGGTGCTTGAACTGGGTGATGGAGAAGTCGGCCGCCAGGGACGCCTGCTTGCCTTCCTGAAAGCCACACAAAACGGGCACCGTCAGAAGCACCGGAGGTCAAGGCAACCACGTTTGTTTTGTTTTGTTTTCCACGGAAAAAGCAAGACACCATAAGGGGATCTTTGGAAAATTTCAGTGAAGAGCTTCTTTGGTTTCGAGCTGGGCTCAGTAGGTGGTCTGAGTCTACGTGTGTTTGAAAAAGAGGAATTTATTTAAATAAAAACCACTCTAAGTCACAGACAGTTATAATGTGGAGGTCAAAGGGATCTAGTATCTTGGGAGTGCGCCCAACCCGTGGTGTGCACCCAGAGCCAGGAATCCTCAGACACAGGCACCTTACGACGGTCTGTTCCTCTGAGCGAACGGTAAGGCTTGGGGGTGGGGGGCCTGCGGGGGGAAAGGACACAGGAGAGTGGATTCGCCCGATTCATGAGGCCGTGGGACCAAATGCACAGGACGGCGTCTCTGGCCCTCACTTGGGGCCTCTGTGCTCCTGTTAAACACAAAGTCCTGACAATCCTGGGAACCCCTCTTCTTGCCGGTCGCCATTTAGAAGTCACAAATTAGGGCAGAGAGAACAGTAAAAGGCAACCACAGAGGTAATAAGGACAGAAAGAGAAGAACTGAGAAAGAGAAGAACCAACTTTTTAAAAAATGCAGCTTTTAGTGAGGGGAAGACCGTGCCACATTCTTCTCTGACCCCCAAGACATCAGCAGACAGCGTGATGACGGGTGCTTTTACGGACACTGTGATGGCCACGGGAAAGTGACAAGTACATTCACGGTGCCCTGACGATACAGCAAAACACTCTGTTTTTAAGCGTCGGCACGCGAAAAATCAGCACTCATCATCTGTAAGACGGAGTGATGTCGATCCCCGACTCCCACGTAATAACCGGACTCCCACATAATAAATAATACCAAGGGATCACGCTTTGTGGTTCCTTGTGCTTCATCATGTGAATCTAGGATTTTCAGAAGCATCAAAGCTATGTTTTGAGGGAAAAAGCAGCTCCAGCTAGCGGAGAAGAGCAGCTCCCAACCCAATACAATGACCTGACACCGTGGCCCCACGCGCCCGGCAGCGACCAGCACCCCCGACGCCCCGCGCCCGCACTCACCTTCCCCTCCACACCCACGCCGCAGTCGGATTCCTGAATCATGCTGACGTCATTGCCTCCGTCACCTGCCGGCCGCACGGACCGGAGAGAAAAGCCGGGAAATGAGAGAGCGGCGAGAAACAGGATCCCCACATTTCATTCTTACTTGGAAGCAGTGTAGAAGTCTTTGGCCTTTCACCGAGCGCTTGCTTATGACTACAGCCTTTTCTGCCCCGGACCATTTAACCACCCCACACCCACAGCATCGGCTTCCTGTCTCTCAGACGGAGCAGCTGAGCGTCAGAGGAACACCAGGTGACGGCGAGAGCCCCAGCCGTGGAGCGGCGCCAGGGGGACCGTGTCCACGCCCCACCCCTGCGTGGGTGGCACAGGGTGCCATAGCCCATCAGCAGCAGTGACCGACTCGACGCTTATGGAGCCGATACTGTGCCCTGTGGCCAGCACTTTTGAAATCTACCCCTTTTTCGTCCTCATCAGCACCACCTGAATACTTATGACCCCATTCTACCGACGGGAAGACGGAGGCTCGGATGGGGACAGGCGCCCAGGGGACCCGGATCTGGCCCCACTGTGTGCAGTCCGCATCCCTCTGTGACGCGGCTTCCTGCCTCCTGAGCAAAGGAAAAGCAAGCTCAGGAGAAAAGCCCTGCAGCGCGCGTATCTCCTCTCACTCGGGGGGAAATACTAAAAATAATATCACAGCCAAGGTCTGCTGGGGGAGAAGAGCACGACCTACGTCAAGGGGCCAGGCCGCAGCAGCAGCAGAGTCCACCCACCCTCGGAGAGAGGGATCCAGTGCATCCGTGGCCGGGGGGGAGGGGGGGGCGGGTGGAGACGGGTGTGGAGGGTGGGGGCACCTACCTACTGCACAAGTGAGCTTCCCAGTGCGCTCCTGCAGCAGCCGCACGATCTGGGCCTTCTGGGTGGGTGTGCAGCGGCAGCAGACCACGGCCGGGCACTGGCAGGCCAGCTCCATGAACTCGTACTCATAGTACTTGAGGCAGACCTGGTGGGGGGAGGGGGAGGCGGTGGGTCACCTGAGGTCCCTGCCCCCTCCCCCAGGCAGGAAGGGAAGCGCACTCCCAGGAGGACCCGGCAGGCGGGGTCCCCGCACCCACCTCCAGGGAGTCTCCAGAGATGACCAGGGCACAGTCATGCTTCCTGCGGAAAGCATTCAGCTCGAGGTGGGCCTCGCTGCGGTTGGTCACCTGGAAGGGAACGGAGGGGTGGAGGGGGCCGTGCTCTCCGGAGATGGCAGAACAACAAACAGCGGCTTCCTGAAGCCGGGATGAAGACAATGGCCGCCCCAGCCCGGGACCCCCGCCCTGCCCCTGCCACCAGACCCAGAGCCAAATCAAACCGGGTTTGTTATGATTCTGAGGGAAGCGGGAGAGCCGCTATGCCGACTACTACCTTGCATTTCCCCCAGCACGGCTGTGGCCCACATAGGAAAAGAAAAAGAGCTAAATGTGCCCCCACTTTCATTGTGTGCCGGGCACTATGCTAGGCCCTTTCCATGGATTTTTTTTCCCCATTTACATCTCACAACAGCCCTACAAGGTGCGTAATGATAACAGCTGTCCTTCTCACGTAAAGAAAGGAAGGCCCGGCGAGATCCGTGAGCCTGCTTCAAGTAACTCGTCTGGGGGACTGGGCAGCAGGCAACAGAAGCCAGGCATCTAGCCGGGGGGCCAACTTCCCTGTAGTGCACCGGACGGTACCCCCTACAGGCCCCGGGGACCCCACAGTGCTGGCTGAAATGACTCGACTCTGCTATCATAACACCAAAGCAACCACAGACAACAGGTAAACAAGGGGGCATATCTGTGTTTAAATAAAACTTCATTTGGGTGCCTGGATGGCTCATTCGGTTAAGCATCTGCCTTCAGCTCAGGTTACGGTCCCAGGATCTTGGGATGGAGTCCCATGACAGGCTCTCTGCTCAGGGAGGAGTCTGCCACTCCTTCTGACTCTAGCCCTCCCCCCACTCATGCTTTCTCTCTCTCTCAAAAAAATTAAAATCTTAAAAAAATAAAATAAAACTTTATTTACAAAAGCAGGTGGCCACATGGACTGTCGTTTGCAACCCCGAAATAAATATACAGAACGTAGAGAATCTACAGAATCTACACAACATACAGTCGAGTCTCATTATGTTCAGTAGTTACGCTCTGTAAAGTTGCTGTGAATGCCAACTTAGCAAGTAAGGAACCATTCATTGCTCCTGGGGGAAATACAGGCGAGGTTCCTGTGGGCCTTTGGCCATAATATTTCCCTCAGTCAATACAAAAATCTTGCTTTATATATGTTTCTATTTAAATGCATTTTTTCAAGATTTTATTTAGAGAGAGAGAGTGTGTGTAAGCGTGTGCACACACACGAGCAGAAGGAGGAGCAGAGGCAGAGGGAGAGAATCTTAAGCCGGCTCCATGCCCAGCACAGAGTCCAACCGACACAGGGCTCGATCTCACGACCCCGAGATGGTGAAATTAAGAGTCAGACGTTTCACCAATGGAGCCACCCCCGTGCACCCTAAACACATCTTCTGAAATGCGCATTGTCGATTCACGAACGCGGAACTCCTAACCAACAGCCTCCGAGCTCGGGCCTGAAGGAAGCCCAGCCGACGCTCGCACCTTCTCCGTGAGGGCCGTCGGGGCCTTCCTACACTTTGCGACACTAGACACACTCCAGCCCTGTGCTGAGAGGGGGGATTTGAAACAGCGAAATCACTGACGGCACAAAAATGCAAGAAAAAAGTGGCCCTCCGAGACAGTGGACCGTGCTCAGGGGCAGGACGAGAGCAGGGAAGGCAGGGGTCGCCTCGTGTGAGCCCAGCTGGGAACGTGCACAGCAGACAACGACGGCTCCCCCTGCTCTGCACGCGGCCGCGGAGGACTCTGGCCCTGAGCACTGATCTCGGGGTTACGAATACATTCCAGGAAATAAGAGCGTTTGCAAGTGTGGAGTCCACGGCTGCTGAAAACGAGCTGTCCGTGACTCTACCCCACACTACCCGGCGGGGCCCCAAACTGCCGATCCCCTGAGGGCGCTGCGGGCTGTGGACCAAAGGCAGGGAGTCGAGGGGACACTCCTGGGACGGATAGGGCCCCTCCAGTCTGCGGGCTCTGGCTGCGGCAGGGGACCACCCGCTCCTCACCTCCCAGCTCCGTCAAGCGACCCCAGCTTGCGGCTTCTGGCCTCAAGCAGCTCCTCGGGGCCACACCGCTGGGGTCAAGTGCTTGCCTCTTGCCCACCCAGTACACCTCCTTCTAAAGGCTCCTCAAGGGTTTCCTTCAGGAGGACAGACCCGCCACGATCTGTGATCTGGAATTTACTTCTTATCCAAGGACTTGGTCTTCAAGGGTCTGGTCATCTGGACTTGCAGGTACAACTTCCCACGCATGGGCCTGTCTGCACCCTTCGCCCGGATGGTGTCCTGCACCAGCTTCTCGAAGGGACCGTGACCCCCACCAGGGTAGGAACACAGGGCTGGAACTAGGTACATCTGAACCACCGCCAGAAGGAACCCTGCAGCCTCGCCGGGGCCACTCAGTAATTCCCCCCAGCCCAACGACGTAAAGTTCACCCACCCAAGACGGTTACTACACTCCTCTCTCCCCTCTGTAGGGTTCTGAGGTCACCCCGCGAACTGCAGCATCGTCCCCACGAGGCCCCAGTACAGACGACACTTTACCAGCCGAAAAACGTGGATGTCCTGGTTTCTGGTCACCAGGTGTGCGTTCTTCGCTGTGCACGTAGCCGTCTCCAGCTTGTCCCCCGTCAGCATCCAAACCTGGAACCACAGCAGAGAGGGGCTCTTCTGGGCCACTGTCCAAGGCCAGCCTGCAGCCTATGTTTGCTCAGTTCCCAAGAGCATCGAGCTAAACTCCATTTATTCCAACTTTAAAAAAAAAAGATTTTATTTATTTATTTGACAGAGAGAAAGACAGCGAGGAGGGAGCACAAACAGGGGGATTAGGAGAAGGAGAAGCAGGCTCTCCGCTGAGCAAGGAGTCCAATGTGGGGCTCCATCCCAGGACGCTGGGATCATGACTTGAGCTGAAGGCAGACGCTTAACGACGGAGCCCACCAGGTGCCCCTCATTTATTCTAACTTATCTCAAGGCTCATGGTGTCCCCAACACACTGCAGGAATACCCCATTCCAAAGGCTTCAGGACCCCAAGTGACCACTGCTGGGGGCAGTGAAAGCTGGTGCAACACTTCTAGAAAACCATTTGGCCACACACTTCCACGGACATCATGAGGCTCAGCTTCTGACCTCCTCATCCCCCTTCTGGAAATTTTTCTTAAAACAATAAGTAATTTCAAATAAGGGCACAGCAGGATGCGTGAGTGTCACTTCCACGCCCTACAGGAAACACTGGTTCCTCCGCCCCTCCCAACAGATCATTCTGCATCTCGCTGCCGTGGGCTCAGAGAGGGTAGGTGACTTGCCCCAAAGCCACACAGCCAGCTCCCGTTCCGAACAGTCCCCGAATCCCCGTGTTCCCAGTGCAAACGGAATGTGCTTCCTGCTCTGCTGGTCTACCCATCACCCCTCTGCTCTCGCTGCCCCCAGCAGGGAAGGGCGCGGAGTCACTGAGCACAGGACACGCTGGCAGTGGGGGAGGTGCGGGCAAGCAAACAGCAATGGTTTCCAGAGCGTTTGCCGGGCCAGGTGCCCATCAGGGGCCATCCACGTTTGGTGCCTGGGACCCTCACGGTGACGTGCTGAGGGACGAAACAGAGCCCCGAGAAGCCCAGCCACTTGCCAAGGACTGCCGAAGTAGTCAGCGGAGAAACCGGATTCAAACCCAGGCCGTGCGACAGCCAGGACACGGGCACTGGGCCCTTTGGTGGGGGTGGGGGTGGGGGAGGGCCGGGGCTCTGGGCTTGACCCTGGTGGGTGTCAGCCTCTTCTCTCAACGCCTCACCTGGCCGGTTAAAAAATGTATTCTTTTTAGTGATCCCAGTTTGGTGCCAGTGTTCAGGGTTTGCTGAAACACCAGGGAAGGAACTGGGAGGCTCAAGTTCTAGAAAACCATGGGCAGTCACGGGTGCACGACAGTACGGACGCCCCACGTCAGGACAACCGGGGGCACCGCAGATACGTGCCCAGACCTGAGCCCCAGGCCCAGCAGCCCGCCTCGCACCTTGCTTGGCCTTGGCTGCTGCATCTAGAAAGGGGCCGAAGTGGGAATTCCAAGCTCCCTCAGCTTCTGGCCTGTGAAGGACCTTACGCGAGGCCTGCCTCCAAACCCGCCCCTCCCCGCCCCTCCCCACCACACTCCCTTCCCCCTCCCGTCTGACCAGGGAAACCAGAAAGAGAAGTCCAGTCCACACTCTGGGATTAGAACAGCTTTTTGGCAGCACCTGGGTGGCTCCGTCGCTAAGCTTCTGCCTTCAGCTCAGGTCATGATTCCAGGGTCCTGGGATCAAGTCCCACATCGGGCTCCCTGCCTGCTTCTCCCTCTCCCACTCCCCTTGCTTGTGTTCCCTCTCTTGCTGTGTCTCTCTCTGTCAAATAAATAAAGCCTTTAAAAAAACAAAAACAAGAACCCAGACTTTTGGGGAGAACAGCTTTGAGGAGAAGCTCGGGATGGAGCCAGAAGCAGGAACTGGAAAGGCCCAAACTTAGAGAGACGAGGTCCACGGCAGTTGCCAGTGACAGATCCGAGCACCGTGGCGCAACAGAAGCGAGCCCTTCTGACTTCGGACTGTTTTTCCACAAGGGGGACCTTGATGACCATTTCCCTGCAACGAACTAGGCCTCTGGCCCGAGGACACAAGACAGTTTACACGGGGGCTGCGCTGGCTGTATCGGCAGTGCGCGCGCCTCTGTCGCCCTCTGCTGGCCTCTCTGGATTAAACGCCGGGGTTTCTTTTCTTTTTTTTCTTTTTGGCCCCAAACTGTGTGAAGACAGCAGTTTGCTGGAACAGGCGGTCAGTCCGCGGGGCGGCCACTCATTCACCCAGAACAACGGGCAGATGGCCGGCCCGTGGCTCAACAAGAATGTGCCGAACACCCCGAGCCGGCCGGAGGGAGAAGGCGCGGCAGGCAGTCCCGCCTTCGTGGAGCCCAGTGGGGGGCGGGGGGAGAGGTCCTCCAGAAACAGGACCCGAGGGGCGGGAGGTACACAGTGGCCCATCCCAGCCAGGGCCGTGGTCACTGTCCGCGCCCTCGGGTTCCTCGGTTCCCACCTCTTCTCCGCCCTCCTCTCTCATTTCTACGCTCCGCTGCGGGGACCATCGCGCACCTCAGCAGCTGCGCCCCAGGCCGGGTCTGCCTACCTTGATGCCGGCGTTCCTCAGCGTCTCCAGGGTGGGCCTCACGTCCGCCTGCAGCTGGTCCTCCACCCCCGTCAGGCAGAGCAGCTCCATCTCCATCTCCAGGCTCTCGATCACGGTGGCCACTTTGAGCGAGCGGTCGTGCACGCTCAGCTTGGCCTGGACGTAGCGGGCCTGCGACACAGCGGGAGACGCCACCACTGCTTAGGGTGGGGAGGGGAATAGCCAGCGGGGGATGAACGGAGACGTCCAGCGTCCTTCCAAGTTCATCGGCCCAGATCTCACACAGGCCTGAGTACCACCCTTTCCTTTATACTTGCCTGCTGTGCAACGTCGAGCAAGTTGCTCAGTGTATCTGATTCTCGACCATTCTCACCCGGGAAGCAGCAGTAACAGTCCCACCGTCCCCGGGCCGTTGCAAGGATCGGTACGACTCAAGATCTCAAAAAGAGAGCACGTTCTCCCGCACACAGCACACACTTTGTGACCAAAAGCCCCTGATCACCTGGTTTTCTGAAGATGAAGTCTCACCTCCAAAGACCATGGACCCAACCCTTCCATTTAGCCACTTTATAGGGTTAGCGAAGACGTGAAAGAAAATCAAAAATCCCCCAAATGAGTTGTTTCAAACACATGCTTTTAAACTTGGAAGGACAATTATCAGGGCTAGAATTCTTGCTAAATAAAACTCTGCAGAGAACTCAAGCACAAGGAAGAGACAGACTCAGGCATAGCTCCTTTGGGTGGGCCAGGACAAGGAACCCCTGAAGCCTGTCCCTGTCCCCAGCCAGACCTCTCTCCCGGTCGGTCATACGCCCATGCACATGCTAGGCTTTGTGCCAGGCCAGGAGCCTGCCCTCAAGAAACACACAATTTATGGGACAAGAGGACAATAAACCACACATATTCATGCTGGAACCCTTGACCATCAAAGTCAATGATCTAGTTCAACTCTTCACAATGTAAAGAAATGAGGGCTCCAAGGAGGTGAATCATTTAAAATTTTCCAGAGGATATCCCATGTGTCCACAACTAACAAGTGCTGGGATGTAAGAGTGAACCAAACTGACGGTCTCTGCTCTGAAAAAAATTTTATTCTTCAGAGAAGAATGTTAGATGGAAACACAGAAACAAGGTCATCCTAGGTGGGGACTCCCACAGTGAAGAAACTGAGGCAGGAGATGGATGGTGAGCAGTGAGGTGGGGCTGCCTTAGATGGCGAGTCCGGGAAGACTTCTCAGAGGCAGTGGCGTTTGAGCGGAGATCCAAAGGAAGCAAGGGAGCAGGCCATGGAGCTCTGTGTGGTAAGAGAGATCCAGGCAGAGGAAAGAGCAAGTGCAAAGGCCCTGTGGCAGAAGTGAGCCTGGGGAGCTCAGAAAGGACCTCAGTAGGGCTACAGGAGAATGAGCGAGGGGGAGAGAAGGGTAGGGCTGCAAAGAATAACAAAAAGGTCCCAGGACCACTTACTTCAAAGTCTTGATACTGTTCCTCTGCCAGAGACTTTTTCGCCACCACCAGCACCCGCAGACCTTCTCGCGCCATGTTTCCACACTGCAAAGCAGACCACAGTCAGTGGAGAGGTGCACTCGGGGCTCCACCTCCGAGCCCCAGACTCTCATGGAGGAAGGCCGGATGCTACAGTGGACACAGGGGCTGGGGAAAGTGGCAAATCAGACTACGGCTTTCCCCTAAAGCAAACCTTCTCAAAGGAGGCCTCAACATGGCAGTCCATAGGCCAAACAGAGGTTGTCTTTGATTGACACAGTGTACATTTCAAAATTTAAGTCAACGCTGTTAAGACTTCACAGGTAAGTCTGGATTTGAACCTCAGATGAAACCGCCCACACCTGCCCAAATAACCAGCAATGGATGAAAAGCAGCAGCTTCTAGGTCTTCCCAGAAAACAGTTGTCAAGGGAAGAATATTCTAATTTGCTTAACATACAAGTGCGACCCTGCTAGGAAAACACACCCCAGCCTGTTTCTCTTGACTCACCTGCCTGGCCCCCATTGGCATTTGAGTTTGCCACCCTCTAACTGAACACAGAATATTACTGAATGGAAAATGTGCCTTTTCCTACCTGGGGCAGAGAGATAAAACAAGACCAGCCTGATAAAACTGGAGGGTTTCCTCCCTCCTGGCTGTGGCCAATTCTCCAGATCACGAACCAGAAGAGGCCGCCTGAGACGTGGCCCCCAGTGCTCCCCGCCCTCCTGGGACCGGCCTCCACCCAAAAGCCAGAGAGGAGCTGACTTCCCGCACAGGGCAGCCGGGTGGGCGCGGAAGAGAGTCTTGCCCCACACGAGCCTTCAGATGAGAGCTGGCCCCAAGCAAACCCTCTGGAGACCCTGAGCAGAGGAGCCAACGAAGCTATGCCCAGATCCCAGCCCACAGAAACCATGAGAAATAGAAGCGTATTGTTTGACGCTAAGTTCGGGGGCCACCTGTTACGTAGGCACAGGTGACAAGCGGAGCCCCATCTCGCTTTGCCATGCGAGGGGCAGCCTGCAGACATGCCTCCGCAGCCTGGTTCTCACGCCGCGCAGCCCGCTTACCTCCTCCTCCAGCCAGTCATTGTACTGCACGATGCCAGCCATGACGACATCCGCTCCCTTCATGTAAAACGTGATCTCTCCAGTGGATTCATCCTAGAGAGGGGGCCCGAGGGAATGAATACCCAAGAGAAACACCCACTTTCTGCGCCTATGCCCACTTCCCAGGACAGATGGCGTACAAAATGTACTCAGCGGACGCCAGTGTTTTCTCACTTGGCTAAAGATAAAAAGCCAGAAAAGGCGGGGGGCTCACTTTGGGGCAAAGGCCACAAGAAAACAGAAGAAAACTCAAAGCATTTGGAAACACATTAAATGATGAAAGCAAGATCAAAAGGATTTAAGGACTTTGTTTTTAGTTAGTACTATCCCAACAGGAACGGACTCCCACGCTGGAAGCGCATCTTAATTTACAGACGGGACTGCCAGGATCATCAAATTGTGGTCTACCTGGAAACGTGGAGAAGTGAGGTCGTTACCCAGAGTGGGGTTCTCGACCTTGGCATCATTCACATATGGGCTGGTGAATTCTCTACTGTGGAGGCTGACCTGTGCACTGCAGGACCTTTTGAGGCGTCCCCGGGCTGTCCCCACCAGATGCCAGCAGCACCCCCATGGGGACAATCCAATGTCTCCAGACATAAATAAACATCCCCTGGGGAGCAAACTGCCTTCCCTGAGAACTGCCAACCCTGGTACTTCCAGACCCTTATGTCTACCCAAGGACCTAGCTAGGGACCAGATTACCCAGGTTTTCAATCACACTGATCAGATTTTCTGGGGAGTAGGTAACACCATGGCCCCGGCGTCGAATGCTTAGACCCAACACCAGCTTTCAGCTGTGTGCACTTGGACATGCTTCTTCTTTTCTCTAAACCCCAGTTTTCTCATCTGTAAAATAGGAATACTAACGACTCTTACCACACAGGCTGCTGTGGCTTAAATGATGTCACTTACACAGAGTGCACAGCCAAGGGCCGGACACAGTATCGGCTCAACGTCATCAGTCCTGCTCGGGGACTGTAACATGACACACCCCTCGAGCGCGCTGTGTGTGGAGACCAAGGCTTATTAGCCCAGTGGTTCTCAGTGGAGGGGATTTTGCATTTACCAATATCTGGTGATCTTTTTGGTTGTCACAACTCAAGGTTGCGGATGCTACCAGCATCCAGTGGGTAGAGGTCAGGGATGCTGAGAAGCATCTCACAGGGCACAGGGCAGCCCCAGCCAGGAATCATCAGACCCAAACATCAAGAGCACCGAGGCTGAGAAATCCTGGCTTTCAAGAACGGCAGTAAAATCCCCAGTTCTTATTCCTTGACAATCCTTCCTTGGCAACCCCCATCGCAGGGAGCCTGAAAGCAGGGGAGACAGGCAAGGGAGCGGAGCACGGCCCTTCCTGCCTCCTGCCTAAATGCCACCACCCCGGGAAGCCCAGAATGCGTGCCTGTGAACTCTTTACTACACATGAAATAAACACCCAAAGCCAAATTCTCAGTGTAAGTTTCCTCCTTCAAGACAGCTTTCGAATGCCCTGTGGTCACCAACAGTCTTTGAGAACTACACCCTTACTCCGGAAAGCACCTGCCTCTCCAAAGTGGAAACTCTGCATGGTGCACGTTCCACGGATCGCACCTGTGTGTGCCTGTGACTCGGGCCAAAAAGAACGGTGTGAAAGCACCCCAGGGCTCTTCTCCCTTCTCCCTTCACCCAAATGGTGCTTAACAACACAGGGAATAGGAAATAGCTGCCCGCCCCCCCCCGCCGCCCCCAGCTTCCTCTCCTGCCAAGGGTGCTGGGAGAGCTCGGCCAGCTCGGCCAACACAAACATGCATCCACCGTCTCCTCCCGTTATATTCATTTCCTCCCACCCGGTTCATCACAAGGTTACTTCGCTCTCATACGATGGCAAGACTACGCTGTAAATTCACAGGGAGCTGCTGGTCGCACGGCATTGTTTTGGGGCCTCATCTTTTTCCACTGTGGTCTGATTCTGGCCCCTGTTCAAAGGCCTCTTTTATGCAAACAATGACAGGGGTATGATCTACAGCAATGATCGGCCTCCATCACTGCACGTGGGATGGCGGGGCGGGCGGGAGGGTGTGCAGTGGAACATCTGTACACAACAAAAACAAAGCAGGCGACGCAGCCTTCCTTCAGAGAGACGAGCACACTGGCCCCAAAGACGGAGATTCACGCCAAGACAAGACTTTGCTTTGTGAGTGCAGGAAGTACCTGCCAAGTACGGGCCATGAGCTCATATGTATTTTTGGGGGGGGGGGGGGGGGGGGATGAACCCACCAAGAGCACGTTCCTAACGGTCCACAGGCATGAAACCGAGACGTACAGCTGAGCTGACGCTTCCTCCTGGCAGGTAACTGGGCTGGTGTCTTTAAATGACAGGAGGCTATCTGGGTGCATCAGATGGGAGCTGTGGGCCCCACACAACAACCATGCAGAGGGGACCATTCTTTGTCGGAAGGCTGTCCTGGCCTCCACCCACGAGGTGACATCAGTGGCACCACCCTGCATCGTGACAACCCAAAGAATCTCCCAACCATTTTTTTTTTGCATGTCCCCTGGAGGCAAAATGGCCCCAGGACAAGAACCCCTTCAATGGAGGAATGGGAGAGATCTCTACAGAGTACAGAACCTGCCCACACGCCCTGGAGGCTGGTTTCCACCGTTAGAACCACAGACAGAGAGGGAGACAGGTCAGCAAACAAGAAAACTTAGCAATAATATGCATTTCATTAAAGACGGATGCTTATGGACTGACTTTTAGTAGTGAGAAATGAGAAACGTTAAGTTTCCAAGGAAAGGAATATTCAATGAACCATTTTTTGTTCCACCAAGCACCACGCACACATTAAAATCATAAAAATCACCTTTCACTGATACCAGAAAATGTTCACCATATATACTCTGTTCAATGCAGGGAGAATTTAGAAAGCCTTATGTGACATTTGATCCCAATTTCATAAAAATCTGTGTGGATGTTTATACTCCTATACACATAGAAAAAAAAAACTGAGAGAAAATTCTCTGGAAAGGGAAGAGGGTCTCATCTTTCAGTGGTGAAAATAAAGATGATTAGAGCTTGAGCTCTTTCTTCACATATGTATTTGTTCTGAACGCCTTAACTAAAAGGATGGGTTGGTTTGTTTTTTGTAACCTTGGGAGGGTGCGGTACGGTTTGGAAAATCAGGATTTGTCCACCCAACAAGCACCCCCTAGTGTTCCCGCTGTAAGAACACATGGGGCCACCACTCATAAACCAGGACGTGGATCTGGGAAGGAGAGCCCTTCGGAGCGAAAGGAAGGGTGGAGGAGGTTGCTCACTTATCCTAGAATGGCTGATACTGGGTATCTGGGGAGGAGTCAGCCCTCAAATGACTTCAGCAGAGCCCATGGTCCTAGAACTTGAAAACATAAAAGCTGGAACAAAAGTAAATCCGCGGGAGATAATGACTCTGATTCACCAGGAAACACCCACCCACCTGATTTATGGGGCTGCTTCCAGGCCACGGATGTTCTTGACATCAGATGTGTGTTCAAGATATGATTTAGAAGCCACGGGTCAGGCCAGGTATAGGCCCGTGGGGGGAAGAAGCAGCAGCGTGGGACAAACAGCTCCCTCCCACCCAAAAGTTGCCAAGGAGATGCATCCTGTTGAGTCTCAAAGTACCTACTGGCATTGGGGACATAAAAACCCCTTGAAATGTGTCAATTTCCAAGTACATTCACACTGCATCACTGGGTCATCAAAATGCAGCTCATGAAGCTGCTTCTTCTACACGGAGAGGGGAGGCAGCTTCTTCAAGGGCTCCCAGTGACCCCCACCCCATGGTATCCATGCCCCGGGAGACCTGTTCCCACTGAGCGGGGGGAGAGGGCACAGACCTGGTGACCTGCTTCTAGTTAGCAATGCGGGACTGAACCAATGGACGGCCAGTTCTGAGGTCACGTAACAAAGACTGTGCCTCCCTCCTTGTTCACAGGCTCCCTCGTCCCCTCCGACGAAGCCCGCTGACCCGGGAGCTGCCCTCCAGAGAAGCCAGTGAACGAGGTGGCCTCCCACCAAAACAGTGAAGACCTGACGCCCTCAGTGTAGCAAGCGCAAGGGGCCGAGACCTGCCAACAACACTGATTTCATCTGGAAGCAGATCCTGCCCCAGCTGAACGCTGCGAGACCCCACGGGCCACAGGACCCAGCGAAGCTGCACCCAGACTCTTGGCCCAGAAACTGTGAGATACCATCTTCTGTTGTTTGAAGCCGCTAAGTGTGGGGTGATCGGCTATGCAGCAACACGTGACACACTACACCCCAACGTCACTGTGGGGGCTCTAGGAGCTGTTTGACGCCCCTCGAACCGCACCAGAACTCCCAGGTCCTCGTGGTTAAAGAACATGGACTTGGCAGCCACATGACCGGGGGCCAGTCCCAGTTCCCACATTCTCCAGCGAGGCGAACCTGTGGAGACAGCTTGCCCACCCCACACCTCAGTATTCTCCTCTGTCAAACACCAATCAGAATGGTGCTACCTTGTTGGCTTACGGGAAGAATTAACGAGATTTTTTTTTTTTTAGAGAAAGATCACAAGTAGGCAGAGAGGCAGGCGGGGGAAGGGGAAGCAGGCCCCCCACTGAGCAGAGAGCCCTATGCGGGACTCGATCCCAGGACCCTGAGATCATGACCTGAGCCGAAGACAGCGGCTTAACCCACTGAGCTACCCAGGTACCCCGACAGAGATTACAAATAGGCAGAAAGGCAGGCAGAGAGAGGAGGAAGCGGGCTCCCCGCTGAGCAGAGACCCTGACATGGGGCTCAATCCCAGGACCCTGAGATCACGACCAGAGCCGAAGGCAGGGGCTTCAACCCACTGAGCCACCCAGGTGCCCCCTTTGATTTTTTAAGGCATAAAATGCTTCGGTAGATCGGGGCAGAGGGGAGCCTCATCTTTTTTTTAATTCCTTTTATTTTTAAAATTTTATTTAAATTCAATGCCTTGGTTTTTTTTAAAACAAAATAAAAGATGAGTCATATCCCAAAGTTGCCCATGATCTAGGCAGAGTTTTCTTCAATCAAGCCAAATGATGTGAAAAACCTTTACAAATGCCAAGGAACCATCCCAATACCAAAACAGGTCCAGATGGGACAGAGTCATCTGTATTTTTAAAGGTCCCTGGGTAATTCTGATGACCAGCCAGGTTTAAGAGTTACTGAACACGGTGGTGTCTGGAACACAGGGTTCCCAGGCTTTCCGGAATGAAGAGTGAGGTTCTCTGAGTAAAAGAACAAATGGTAAAACAAGACGGTGACAACAACATTTTAAAAGTCTGATGCCATCAAACAGTGGGGAGGATGTGGAGGAACAGTGGGACCAAGATTAGTACAAGCACTTCGGGGAAGAAGGTTGATGATCTCTGGCAGAGGTAAAGATGTATATACTGCCGGGCGCCTGGGAGGCTCAGCTGGTTAAGCGACTGCCTTCGGCTCAGGCCATGATCCCAGAGTCCCAGGATCAAGTCCCACATTGGGCTCCCAGTTCCAAGGGGAGCCTGCTTCTCCCTCTGACCTTTTCCCCTCTCAGGCTCGCTCTCTCTCTTTCTCAAATGAATAAATAAAATGTTCAAAAAAAAAAAAGATGTATATATTGCCAACCCACCAACGTGACCTCTGGACACACTCCCCAGAGAAACATCAGCACCATGTGCAATGGAGATCAGGATGGACAAGGACACACGTGGCTGTGTGGTTTCCAATGGCAAAATAAGTGGCAACTATCTAGAGGCGTATCAGCAAGAAACCCCAGCAAGCCGAAGGAAGAGAGGTGTAGGTATACAGTGTAACACTCTAAGGTGTAGGTATACAGTGTAACACTCCATCGTGGCTACAATTAATCACGGAGGAAAAAGAACATACAGCTCTTTTAAATGTTAAGAACAGGGGTGCCTGGGTGGCTCAGTGGGTTAAAGCCTTTGCCTTCAGCTCAGGTCATGATCCCAGAGTCCTGGGATCAAGCCCTGCATCAGGCTCTCTGCTCAGTGGGGAACCTGCTTTCTCCTCTCTCTCTGCCTGCCTCTCTGCCTACTTGTGATCTCTGTCTGTCAAATAAATAAATAAAACCTTAAAAAAATAAATAAATGTTAAGAACACGAAGGGAGATGATGATGCAATGCCACTTATATGAAGAATAAAAATACGCAAAACCATAACACGCATTATTTATATCCAACCATGTCTGATAACAGTATTTTAAAATTCCTTAAAAATTACGAACCTCCGCAGGAATGGAAGGGAAGCACATCCAGGAAGGGCAGATGGGCCTTCCACTGAATACACAATGTTTTATTTCTTTAAAAAAAAAATTTAGGGGCACCTGTGTGGCTCAGTGGGTTAAAACCTCTGCCTTTGGCTCAGGTCATGATCCCAGGGTCCTGGGATCGAGCCCCACATCAGGCTCTCTGCTCAGCAGGGAGCCTGCTTCCTCCTTTCTCTCTGCCTGCCTCTGTCTACCTGTGATCTCTGTCAAATAAATAAATAAAAATCTTAAAAAAAAAAATTTAAACTACAATACCTATAAAAACAGGGATGAATCTTAAAATATAAATTTGAACAAATGAACTCAAACACGAAAATGTACGGCCTGATTTCTTTTAGGTAAGGAGAAAATCTCAAAAAGAGATTGATCAGTGGTAGAAATTGGAAGAGTGGTTCTTTCCCTGTGGGGAGAGGATGTAGGTGACCAGGAAGGAGCACGAGGGGGTTGCTGGGGTAGCAAAGGCTGGGATTCTGACCCTTGCTCTGGATGCTGTCACACGGGTGCCCTAACCGTGTAAAACACTTGAGGTGCACACTTACGATGTCTGCACTGTTCTCTGGAGCTGCTGTTATTTCAATAAAAATTTCAAAATATTAAAAAAAAACAAAATTCAAAATAAATGGGACAAAATGATGATGCTGAAGGATCACTAAATTTTTTCCCAATAACTTTTGTGATTGAACAAATGAAAACATTTAAAATACTGAATTACAACAAGGGGCCAAAACTACTCAATAAAGAAAGAAGAGTCTCTCCAACAAATGGTGCTGGGACAGCTGCGTACACACCAGCAAAAGAATGAGGTTGAACCCCCACTTCACGCAGCATATACAAAATTCATCAAAATACCCCAAATGGATCAATGACTTAAAGAGCTAAAACCACAAAACTCCTAAAAGAAAATATAGGGGTATGGGGTGCCTGGGTGGCTCAGTGGGTTCATAAGCCTCTGCCTCTGGCTTAGATCATGATCTCAGGGTCCTGGAATCAAGCCCCGCATCAGCCCTGTATTGGGCTCTCTGATCAGCAGGGGGCCTGCTTCCCCCCCCCCCCCCCCCCGCTCTCTGCCTACTTGTGATCTTTCTCTCTGCCAAATAAATAAATAAAATCTTTTTTTTTTAAAGGAAAGAAAATAAAGGGGTAAATTTTCTTTCTAAATAAAGGGGTAAATTTCTCCATCAAATAAACAAATAAAATCTTTAAAAAATAAGAAAATATAGGGGTAAATTTTCATGACCTTGGATTTAACAATAAATTCTTAGATATGACACTTAAGGGCAACGAAAGAAAAAACAGATAAACTGGGCTTTGTCAAAATTAGTGACTTCTGTGAATCAAAGAAATTTTATCAAGAAAATGAAAAGACAACCTACAGAGTAAAAGAAAATAGTTACCCAGCATCTCCCAGATGATATCCAGACTATGTAAGGAACTCTTACAACTGAACAACAGAAAGACAACCAAATTAAAAGGTGTGCAAAGGCCTTAGATACACATTTCTCCATGGAAGATATAAAACTGGCCAATAAGCACACAAAAAGATACACAACATCATCAGTCATTAAGTCAATACAAATCATAACCACAATGAAATATCACTTCCCAACCACAACAATGGCTATAATTTTTTAAAAAATGGAAAATAAAGTGTTGGTGAGGATGTGGGGAAATTGGAACCTTCCCACGTAAGCTGGTGGGAATGTAAAACGGTGCCATGTTACAGAAAACCATTTGGCAGTTTCTAAAGATGAAATTATTCAGCAAGTGGGTGATGGACCCAGCATGACCCAGCAATTCCACTCCAAGGTCTCTACCCAAAAGGACTGAGAACAGGTATCCAAATCCTTGCACGTGAGAGCTCACAGCGGCATGACCCACAACAGCCAAAAGTGGAACAACCCAATGTCTATCAACAACCAACAGACAAGGGATGACTTAGCCACACAAAGGAACGGGGCTCTGGTTCGTGCTTCCACATGGATGGATCCAGCACATCAGGCTGAATGAAAGAAGTCAGACACCAAAGGTCACATATCATAGGATTCCAGTTACAGGAAGTATCCAGAATCTGTTAACTTCTTGAGACAAAAAGCAGACGGGTGATTTCAGGGACTAGAATGAAGGACCAATGGGGAGTCACTACATTTAAAGGGCATGAGGGCTCCTTTTGGGGTGATTAAAAATGTTTGGAAACTTGACAGAAAGGGTAGCTGCAGGGCGCCTGGGTGACTCAGTTAGTTAAGGGTCTGACTCTTGATTTCAGCTCAGGTCATGATCGGGGTGTCGTGAGATCGAGCCCCGCACTGGACTGGGTGAGGAGCCTGTTTAAGATTCTCTCTCTCCCTCCACTCCAATACCTCCCAGCCCCAGGGCACGTGAACGCTCTAAAAAGAAAAGAAAAGAAAAGAAAAAAAAAACAAGTGGTGGGTGTACAATACTTAATCTACTAAATGCCACTGAATTATACACTTTAAAATGGTTCATGTCCGTGAATTTCACCTCAGCAGACAGGTGTTTAAACAAAAGCGTACACAGCAAGGAATGCATTGTATCAAGAATGCCCAGTCCCCATATATGAGACCTTTCCTTCTAGAACTAGGTTAACCAGAAGCTGATCCACTATCTGAGGTCTTGTCCACTTCAACGTACCAAGAACATTCTTTCTGTTCAGGCAATTCTACTCTCTCGTTAGTCAGGACAACAGACATCATCGCCAGAAAGACGGTTAGAAAAGGTTAAGAAAGAACGCTTAGCTACGGGACCCAAACAGGAGGCTTGAGTTTAGGAATCACCTCGAGCCCCGAGTCCCGATGGGGGTAACTCACCCTCACGATGACGCCCATCCGCTTGCTTTCGTAGGTGAAAGGGAAGATCTGTAAAATGGTGAAGTTCAGGATCTGGTCGCCAGGGGTCCTCAGCTGCATGGACGACTGGTCTCGGCCCACCAGGGTTAAGCCCACACTTTCAGTCCACTGGACCAGGGCCACCTAAACAGGACACAGGGTCGAAGGTCAGATACACCGCCAAGGGTCCCGGTTCAGAGGTCAAGCAAACGAACACCAAGGTGGGAGGGGTGCCGTGACCGGCAAAGCACCAGCTGTCACTGTGTCCCCGGGGAAGGCTGGGTCTCCCGGTGGGGACAGCATCGGTCACTCTGGGCCAGCAGGCACTGCCACTCACCCAACCGCCCTCCACGCGGTAAGGCTCACCTTCTCTCCCAGGCCCCAGAGAGGGTTACATGCTCCCAGGAGAGCACACAGGGTCAAGAGTGCCCCCTTCTGGAGGATTCGCACTGAGCCCACAGCAATAGCTGGGAAAGAGGGAGCAGTGCAGGTGGGGGGAGGGGGACCCCCACATTCACACTCTGCTCTAAGCTTCTCCAACACCAACTAGGCAGGTGTCCACAGCGGGTCTCCACCAGGCAGCTCTGCTCCCTAGGGGACCCAGAGCAACGTGTGGGGACAGTTCTGGTCGTCACAACTGGAGAAAGGGGTGTGTGTGCCCCTCACACGTCCTGGCTCCTGCCCCGCAAGGTGCTGCTAAACACCTCACCACACAGCCCCCAGGCCCCCAGCCCAGAAGGCGGTACTGCCAATGGGGAGATCACTGGTCTACACAGGTGAGGAAGGTCACTAATTCAGCTGCACAAGGTGATGCTGACGGGCGGCGGCGTGGCCAGGCCAGGTAGGTCCTGGTTTACCTGGCGCCCAAGCCCGCCTACCACACACGGCACTTCCCGGAGGCAAGGCTTCTATTGCCACCTGGAAGCTTCTAGTAACCTCAGTGAGGCTTGCTTCACTTTGGTCAAAGGCAGGGTGCCAGACTGGTCATGCAAGGGAGTGAAGAGAACTGCGGGGGTGGGGGTGGGGGTGGGAGTAACAGGACCCGCGTCACATCCATAGGGGCAGTGACTCCCGTCACACTGAAGAAGGGCACTGCCCCAAGGGAACACAGCCCAGGAAGAGCCAGAGATCGGGACCTGTATCTGAGATTTCCCTTTAGATGCAATTAATGCGCCTATTTTAAAAGCTGGGGAAGAAAACAAAACCCCGTCCACAGATGAATCCGGCTGAGTGTCCAGGAAGAGAAGGAGGTAAGAGCGGAAAAGGAACGCAGTGGTGGGGACAGGGAGGGGAGACGGGGAGGGACGGGACAGCGGGGCCTGCATCCCGCTGGCCCTTCCTGCCATTGCCGGGGAAGGAGACACAAGTAAGCGGGACAAGCCCACGGTGCACCCAAGGGGCAGGGTCCACACCCAGGGTCAGCCGGCCCCTCACCAGCCCGCTGAGCTGAGAAGGACCGACTCCACCTGACGGGCGCAGAAACAGACTCAGAGGCCAGCGTGGCGGGCTGCTCCCGGCCAGCAACGGTGACCAGCTGCTGCTCTCACGGGATCGCCTCCTGGGTCTCAGTGATCCAAGTAAAAAGCCCCAGGGAAACACATCCCAGCTCCCAGCTCCCCCCATGCCTGCTGGCAGAGCACAGGGGCTCGCGCATCAGCATACCCTCGGGGGTGCCTGGCCATAGTCAGGAGGCCAACCCCCATGTCCCCCGTTCTGCCCCTGAGTGGCAAGTTCACAGGGTGTGCGGCAGGCTTGAGTAATGGCCCCAAAGAGGCCCACATCCCAATCCCTAGCCGTGGGAGTCTTGTTACCTTACAGGGCAAAACGGGCTTGGTGGGGAAGACAAAGACAAGGGATGGGGCCCCAGGAGACCATTCTGGATTGTCATAACCACAGGAGTCCTCAAGCGGCAGAACGCTCCCAGCTGCGGCCAGCGAGAAAACTGCGGGCAGAGGGAGGCTCAGGGCGATGAGGGGGTGTTGGTTTTGAGACGGGGGAAGGAACATAAACCAAGCAATGCAGACGGCATCTAGGAGCTGGGAGAGGCAAGGGCACAGAGTCACCCTGGGGCGTCCGGGAGCAACACAGGATGCTCTGCCGGCACCCTGATCACAGGTGTGTGAGCCCCGGCCCCGACCTCTCACCTACACCACCAGAACCCGTCGACTGCTTCAAAACATCAGATTCGCAGCAGCTGGCGACGGCAGTGACCGGAAACACATCCAAGAGTCCAGCAATTTTAATGCTAAATGAGCTGCCATGTTATTTTGAGCCAAGTCCAAGAGCATGGGGGGCAGGGGTCTAAAAAAGAAAAAGAACCCCTTTCCCCTTTCTTCCTGGAAGATTTAGTCTTTAGGGAAGGAGAGAGGCAGGTTTTAGGAGAGAGCAGACCTGGGGAGTGACAGAGGGCGACAGAGAAAGGAACACCATGGGAAGTGTCAGTTCTCAGATGTATTATCTTTAAGCCCAGAAGTAGGGACACAGGTGCTCCATATGGTCCTCTGTAACCGTGAGCAGGGTCCCTGTGGGGGCCAGACGCTGTAAGAGTCACTGTCCTAGGGAACCCACAGATGTCTGCACTTCCACTTTAAGGGGTGCTGAGTACCCCACTTCCTCCTCCAAGAGACTCTGCACAAGTGGACACCTGCGGCTTCACGGTTCTTTTAGTTTCCGGGACCCCGAGGCTCTCGTGGGCTGCTACTGCCTGAAGCAGTGGGGAGATCCAACCCGGGATCCGGCCCAGCTCTGCCACCCACCCTCACTCCCTCCTCTCTGCCAAGTGCGGGGCTCCGAGGGGCTTCTTTTCCGTTTCTGTTCCAACACGACACATTCTGCGCACCCATCTTCAGTGGGCTACGCTCGGACACCTAACGAGGTTTCTGCTGTGGACACGGACGGCATTTACGCTAGCAAGAGGTTTATGCTCTTGAATGGGAAACTCCACCCTGTTTGAATGATGTCGTAAGAAGGCATCCAGGATTCCCCTGAATGGAAGGTGCTGTCACACTGACCTCCACCTCCACGGAACAGGCTAATCAAGTAATGACTGTTTTCGGTCTTTTTCACTATGAGCCTCCATCAGCCTTTGGAAACCATTCATTAACTTGTTTAAGTCAATGACTCTGACTTTCAGTAGGGTCTGTCTTATCTGCTAACAATCCTCCCTTAAAGTCTAAAATGAAGGGACATGGGTATACACAAAATAATCCCATCTGTACGGAAAACGTGTATCTGGGGCAAGACTTCTGTCTTCTACTTTTTAATCCCTCTGTTACCACTGCAGCATTTTTGTCAAGTCCATGCACTTCTTTTATTTTTAACTTTAATTAAGGAAACACATATCCCAACACAAGATATCACAAACACGTAAGGACACAGGAGCTGAAAAAGTTTACACCTGTGCAGACCAATTTTGTAACAAAGAAAAACTTCGCGGGAGGCCTTCAACCACGACTGTTAGTGAAAGGGGTTTTTCCAGTCTTGTTTTCAAGCTGCTGTGACTTCATCCCTTAAAAACCTGTTTCATTGTTCTGAAAAAATGTGAAAAGTTGGTGTTGCTGGGTTTCAAGGAAATACAGTAACTCCCCCAGAGCCTGCTCCACAATCGAGAAAGAATGTGGAACTCCAGACCCTTCTGGGGCTTCTTAGATGGTAAGGCAGTTCTGGCCTTGGCCAGCCCAGCGCCCATGCCAGGGACCTAATGGATCCTACTGGAGGAACAGTTGGGTCTATAAATCTGAAATGACAAGCAGTAACAAATGCTGACAGGTGAATTCACCTGTAGGCAAACACCTTCTAACTGCACTTTGTTTGGCAGAGAACCTCTCAAAGGAGTAAAGGAACCAGCCACCATGATTGCTGGCCCCCACTCTGGGTCCAACTTCCTCATCAAAACTCCCCTGGGTCTCCCTGGGGACTGACATCCCCAGGCCATGAGCCCCATGGTGGGGGTGGAGTGGAGGGGGGTCTCTGATTCTCACCTCCCACTCTCTGGCCCACGTTAACCTAAGTCAGAGTTAATTTGAAGCTTGAAATCCCTGAGGTCCTACTGAGAAGAAACCGGTTGGGAACTGGGGTGCTTCCCGACCCTTCTTGATTGCAGCGGGGACAAACATTTCAGGGGCAGGAGAGACAACTGCATTTCTTTCCAAAACAAGATGTATAAAAGGAGGCTACTTCTTTCTCATCCTGGAGGGTCCGAGCTCCCATAAAATGCTTATTATTTACAGATACAGAGGAAGACAGTGACATAACAGTAGAGAGCTCTGAAAGACATCAGAGTATCAACGTTAGTACCACCAGAAGCAAGACAAAGCAATGGCTAGCACCCTGACTGTTACAGGCAATGGCTAGCATCCTGGACCCTGGACAGGACACACAGAGAAGGGATGCAAATCATCTCTAAGGTATTCTTGCTGAGAGGCATAAATTCCATCCAATGGAGAGAAAACCTCAGATGAACCAAACTGACAGATGTTCCATCCCAAAAACCTGGCCAGCTCTTTTCTCAAGGCCCAAGGTCATGAGAGACCCATGAGTTGTCCCCAGTTAGGAGAATAGGATACAGGACAGTTACGTGCAATCTGGGATCCTGGATTGGACTCTAGACCAGAGCAATATGATCTAGGGGAATTAGGAATATACTCTCGAGATTCATGATCATGTGAATGGTAACTTCCTGGTTTAGATGGTTGTGCCGTCGTCATTGGAGATGTCACCATGAGCAGGAGCTGGGTGAAGGATGTGGAAGTCCTTGCACTGTCATTGCTAAGTACTTTGCAACTTTGTTGACTTGAAAGTTATTTCAAAATAAAAAGTTAAAATACAAAAAAAAAAAATAAATAATAATCATCCCATATCACCCAAGCAGAAAGGATTTCAGGGGTTTTGAGTCTCCCTGTCCTTGACAGCCAGAAGTGGGGTCTCTGGGGCTTCAGATCAGAATATCCAGAGGTCAGAGAAACAGCAGAAAAAGAAACCCTGTTAAGGTTGAATGAATGAATGAACAAATAAATTAACTCTATCAAATGAAAACCGAGAAGGGACGGAGGGTGCGGAGCTAGGTCCTGAGTCGCCTGTGTGTTCTGGTTTGGGTCAGGAAATCAAAAGGACAGGTTGCTGCGCCCCCTCCCGAAAATGCCCATCTGAAGAATTCATGCCAGAATGATCCATGAAAGGCCTTTTTCATCATTGTGAGTCAGCAATAAACCACCTGTGACAAGTTTTAATAATTTTCCCTTTGTACCTGGGAATATGTGCTTGGGAAAGATGCCAGGTCAGGCTAACGAACCTTGAATTCTTGTCAGGGACAGGATACGCAGTAATCCTAAGAGCACGCAGGAATCTGGTATCTCTGGGGGCATTCAAGAAGATCAGCACTCGAACTCACAAAGACAGGCCAGTCCGCCCTAACCCAGCCTTTCAAGACTATGCCTACGACCAGAGACCTAAGGTAATCTTTACCTAACGAGGAAACTGAGTCAACAAGGCACTGCTGGGGGCTGGAGAGGCAGCAGGCAGGAGGAGGGTGGGCTCCACAGGGGCAGGGGTAAACTGAGGCAGCAGCCAGCCAGCCCCACTAACCACTGCCTAGTAGAAACTAGGCCCACCATTTCCAGATCTGATCTTTCTCAAGAAAAGCTGATTCTTGGGTAACATTAAGTGACTTTTAAAATATTGCAGCAGATATTAAAAAAACAAAAAACGAAACAAAATCAACAAACAAAAAAACCACAGCCTGGAGCAAACAAAATACCACGGGTCTTGCTTAAGAACCTGCCAGCAAGATCGTAGGGCAAAAGGCCACTCCCTGACCCATGTTTCTGTGACCCAGTACTTGGATCAGCTGAATCACTGAATCAGATGAAAATTCGTATCTGAAAAGAATGGCGTCATCTCCATAAAAAATTAGCCCTTTAGAAGCTTCTATTCCCTTAAGCCCATTCTTGGCCAGCCCAAATAAGAAACAGGACAGAACTTTCTCGCACCTCCCGCCCATGGCGGAACTAACACCAAGGGCAGCTCATTAGACAGTTTCCTCCCCTGTCCCTCAAACGCTCAGAGAGCCCCCTCTCTTCTGAGCAGCCAAAACTCTGTTCAAGAGTCTTACCCCCCAGGGTTAATAAATAACATTGATGGAGGAGGGTTTTCTCCTGACTCTGTTCTCTGAGCTCACCCTCGGGCGGGCGGAGGACCTGGCCCACCGTGCAAGGGCAGAGCCCCACTCACCTCTCAAATCCTTCTCCCTCCTGCCCGCCCCTCTGACTCCTGTCCCCCTGCCTGCAGCGCAGGTACGAGGAGGCATTTGGGGGGGGGGGGCACACACCCCTGACGGATGAACGTGGCCCTGCAGGGGCTGCCCCACAAGGGCTGAACCTGCGGGACCGGGCCCACCACCCCCATGCTCCCATGTCCCCCACGCCCCACGTCCCACTGCAAAGCCACAGGCTTGCCTTTCCCCAGTGGTTCTCAGCGTCACTCTGCCACAGGGTTGGGAAAACGCAGAATAAGATAACTGGGACCTTTTACATACACACTCGGGGACATGCAGAGAGACTGAATCCATCAGGCTACCTGTCGGGACCTTAAAACTCAGGACAGCCAGAAACGGGGGACAGAGTAAACCATCTGGGGCATACATGAGCAGCAGAAAAGAGTGTAGCCACTAAACATCCTACCACAGACGCTCCAGGGCAGGGAGGAGACGATATATCACCAAGGGGACAAATCAAGATGGAAAGCGGAACGACACAAACATTTAAATTCTATGCACAGAAGAGAGATGGGAAGGGAAAATACCAAATGTTTTTTCCTCTAATAGTTCATTTTTTCTATTTCTTTTCTTTTTTTTTTTTTTTTAAAGATTTATTTGAGAGAGAGCATGCAAGCGTGGTGGGGAAGGGCAGAGGGAGAGGGCGAGAACCCGAAGCAGACTCCAGACCGCGTGCAGAGCCCAACTCGGGGCTTGATCTCAGAACCTTGATCTCAGAACCTGAGCTTAAACCAAGAGTTGGATGCTTAACGGATGGGGCCACCCAGGCACCCCTGCTTCCTTTTTCTATAACGAGCTTGTTACTCTTATAATTAGGGGGGACAACTAAAAATAAAATCTGCTTCTAGGTGAACTTTACCTTCACTATACTTTTCTATCTCCCAGCACAGTGACCTGGACACAGGAATGCCCTCCTGCCACTAAGTCATTGGGGAAAGACCTGTGCACACAGCTCTTTGCTTCTCTCTCGTACATCTGTAAGGGGGCTGTTTCAAGGTTACTAGATACCAGGGGAGAAATGCAACCTTGTCGGTTTTCCTTTCCAAGGATAGGATCCTGGAGAAATGAGTGGTGAAGACAAGACAGTGGGAAGGTTTCTGGGGTCTGCTAGAAGGTTTCTTAGCACCAAGCATGGAAGCTGCCCAAAATGAGAAAGGGAAGGGACCAAAAAACATACTTCACTGAGCCTGGGAGGCAAAGAGACCCTGAACGCCAGCTCAGAAAAGGCAAGAATAACCAGACACTGGGAAGGTCACCCAGCATTAGCCCTGAGCTCCCAACACAGGTGCACAGCACTCAGTAGTCCCTCGTGAGTGACAAAGCACATTCAAGCCCTCATCCCATGGGTGGAGAAGCAATACCGTGGCATCACACGGCCAGCCCCAGGATGTGGACTGCCTCGTTTTAATCCTGCCAGCCACATGGCCTTGGGGACACCCCGGAGCCAACCTACACCTCAGTGACAAAACAGACATGATCGTAGTACCTGGGCTGCAAGGGTTGCCCAGGGCACATCGCCTGGCTCGGAGAGCAAGTATTCAGCAAGTGGCCACTTCCTACAGCCGTCCGCTCACCGACGATTTGCCTAAAACCACTCCACTAAGGAACCGTCTGGCACTGTTGGTGGAAATTAAGACTGGTGCAGCCCCTGCAGAAAGCAGTGCGATGGTTCCTCAAAAAGTTAAAAATGGGAGTGCCTGGATGGCTCAGTCCGTAAAGCATGCAACTCTAGATCTTGGATCTCAGACTCTGAGTCCTGTGCTGGGCACAGAGATTGCTTTAAAAAAAAAAAATAAAAATGGGGTGCCTGGGTGGCTCGGTTAGTTGAGGGTCTGCCTTCAGCTCAGGTCATGATCCTGGGGTCCTGAGACTGACGCCCAAGTCCAGCTCTTTGCTCGGCAGGGAGCCTGCTTATCCCTCGCTCTCTGCTGCTACCACTCCCTCTGCTGCTCCCCTGCTTGTGCTCACTTGCTCTCTCTCTCTCTGTCCTGTCAAATAAATAAATAAAATCTTTAAAAAGTAAACAAATAGGGGTGCCTGGGTGGCTCAGTGGGTTAAAGCCTCTGCCTTCGGCTCAGGTCATGATCCCAGGGTCCTGGGATTGAGCCCCGCATCGGGCTCTCTGCTCAGCAGGGAGCCTGCTTCCTCCTCTCTCTCTCTGCCTGCCTCTCTGCCTGCTTGTGATCTCTGTCTGTCAAATAAATAAATAAAATCTTTTTTAAAAATAAAATAGATAAATAAAATAAATAAAAAATAAAAATAGTAACAAGAGAGTATTATGTTAAGCGAAATAAGAGGAAGACAAATGTCCTATGATTTCATTCATATGTGGAATTTAAGAAGTAAAACAGAGGAGCACAGGGGAAAGGAAGGAAAAATAAAATAAGATGACAACAGGGAGACAGACCATAAGAGACTCTTAACTCCAGGAAACAAACTGAGGGTGGCTGGCAGGGAGGGGGGCAGGGGACGGGGTCCCTGGGGGATGGGCATGAAGGAGGCACATATGTCATATGTGATTGATAAATCACTAAATTCTCCCTCTGAAACTAATAATATACTATACGTTAATTATATTGAATTTAAGTAAAAAATGTTCAAAATACATAAGATAAAAAGTTAAAACAGAACTACCCTATGAACCAGTAACCACACTCCTGGGTATTTACCCAAAAAATAAAACAACGGAGGGATACATGCAGCCCTGTGTATTTACTATAGCCGAATTATGGAAGCAGCCCCAGCGTCCGTCGATAAAGGAATGGATAAAGAAGAGGCGATAAACAGATCTCCATACGCAACAGAGATCACCCAGCCATGAGGAAGGGCGCCATCTTGCCACGCACAGTGACATGAACGGAACGAGAGGGCTTAACGCTACGTGAAGGAAGTCAGTCAGAGAAAGACAAATACCATACGATGTCACTGGTGTGTGGAATTTAAAAAACAAACAAACAAGCAAATGAGCAAGGGGGAAAAAAAGAGAGACAAGCCAAGAAAGAGACTCTTAACTGTAGAGCACACACTGATGGTCACCGGAGGGGAGGCGGGGGGCGGCGGGAGGGGGAGACCGGTGAGAGAGACGAAGGGGGCCCTGGTCAGGAGCGCCGGGTGAGGGACGGAATCACCGGGCTGTTCGCCTGAAACGAATATTACATTGTGTGTTAACTGGACTAAAACGAAAGGACATAAAATAAACAGTTTTTAAAGATTTTTTATTTTATTTATTTGACAGAGATCACAAGTAGGCAGAGAGGCAGGCAGAGAGAGAGGGGGAAGCAGGCTGTCCACCAAGCAGAGAGCCTGATGCAGAACTCGATCCCAGGACCCTGAGATCACGACCTGAGCCGAAGGCAGAGGCTTAACCCACTGAGCCACCCAGGCGCCCCCAAAATAAATATTTTTTAAATTAAAAAAATTAAGCAGTAAAATAAAAAGTCAGCATGTGGCAGTTAAACACAGCTGACCACTGCCCTGCGGGAGACGAGAAGCCAGTGTGATGCCCTCACCTGCCATGAAAGTGGACAAGAGGGTCCTGAAATGCCAGAGACACTATGAGAACACACAGTACCCCAATATTTTAGTAAAACTCAGGCCTCTGCGCACGTCACCACTGGTGACACTCCAGGCACTGACATGCTGAAAGCAAAGGTGCACAGCCGATTCTATAATTTACAACTGCACTTCTACGATTTTTAAAATATGTTAATATATGTAAATATGTTAACGTATATGTATATGTAAATATACGTTAACATATATGTAAATATGTTAATAATGAAGGGGCGAGAAAAATTCTAATCCATGCAAAGAATTATTTCTGCAAGGATACTCCGATACCCATCACAAGGGGTGTCTCAGAGGGAGGGAGGAGGTCCCTTGCAGAGCGGGCAAGAGTGAAGGGCTCGGGGCGCCTGGGTGGCTCAGTGGGTTAAGCCTCTGCCTTCGGCCCAGGTTATGATCCCAGGGTCCTGGGATCGAGCCCCACATCGGGCTCTCTCCTTGGCGGGGAGCCTGCTTCTCCCTCTCTCTCTCTCTGCCTGCCTCTCTGCCTACTTGTGACCTCTCTGTCTCTCTCTGTCAAATAAACAAATAAAATCTTTAAAAAAAAAAAAAGAGTGAAGGGCTCTGGGTAAGGAGACACATATTTCACCCTACGCTGCCAGCATGGGACAACCTCGAAGAACATCCTAGACATGACCTAGAAGTTGTCATTAACTGCTCTGAAATTAGTGATCCATTCAAGGCACGGCTAAGGCATCAAGAAACTTTCCATCATATACACATCACAAGTCCACACGTGGCAGGTGCTCAGAGGGCACACATGTGCACACACACATACACACATGTCTACATACAGAGAAACACACACACACACTCATGCACACAGAAATCCTACAGGAATAGGACATCGGAGACTTGCTAAAGGGTGTTACTGAACTCACTCCACGCTCCTTCCTTCCCTGTGCTACAGCACGATGCTGTACTACGGAAACATGCAATGACATTTCTCCATATAGGAGCAGACACCTGGGGTAAATCTATAGCAGAGTATAAACTGTAATAGTGGGGGATAAAATTAATGCTCATCCACTTTTTTCTTGGATCTATAATTTTACTTTTCCTATAATGAGCACATTAGTACTTGGGATTTTAGATGCCTAAAAAAGTTTTCAATACGAAAAAATTCCTGGAAAAAACAAAAAAATGAGTTCTAGGGTTGATTCAACCTGGTCTTAGGCGAGCGCCTCCTTGACCATTCACACCAAGAAACAAATACATTAAACATGCATCACAACCACTTCGGCGAGGCCTCCTCCCTCGCCCACTGGCCAGTGCCCCACTTCCAATGCTGCCGAACATCCAGAAGAGATGGTTTGCCCTCGGGGCTGAGCACTCTGGAGCACCTCCCTCTGGCCAGATTACAATGATTTCACTTCCCCCGGGCGTCACCCTACGGTGGCAAGCAGGACCCGATGCCTCTCAGGCTGCAATCAATGGCTGAATAAAGCCACTTCAAGGCTTTTTCCCAAGCAGAATGTGCACAGGAAACAAATTTAGGAAATCCTGCTTTCTGTTACAGGAAATGAATCCTCCCCTGACTGGCAGAAATTATTCCGGCAGCTCCAAAGTAAAAGGAAAGCCGGTTTCTATGCATTTTCCAGACACTGACCTTGCCTAGACCGGCAAGGTTTTATTGCTACAGAATATCAAAGGTAGGATTCTAGACCCAGCCAAGTCTAGGTGGAAACCCACAGGGACTTAGAAACAGTACAGCTTTCTGAAAGATTTTGCTGGAACTCGATGTAGCCTCCTTTCTGTCACGTAGTGTTTCCATATACACAGACTGTTATTTGCAGTATACATCTTTAGAAATAATTTAGAAGGCAGGTCGCTAAAGTATCAACAGTGGTCATACCTTTAGTTAGCCGGATTACGGTTTGCTCCTTCCTTCTTTTACTTATCTGTGTTTTCACATATTCTGCCATAAACATGAAATAACTATGCAATAATAAATCAATTTGTTGGGTGGGGGGGGGGAGATACTAGTAAGGTAACACTGACCTGTGTGACGACATCAAAGACCAAAAGAAAATACCTTTTTTTTTTTTTTTTCCCCAAACACTATTCAAATCTTAGAAAAACATGACAGGGCTGAATCTGAGTGCAATTAATGAACAGGGGCTGAGAAGCACAAAGCATTCCGTGAAACGTTTACCCTCGTGGAAAAACTCTGCCCAGCGCTAACACAAATATATCAAAGTTCAGTGGGAACCAGGAGTGGGGGACAGGCAATAGAGAACCCCCATATGCGTGTCAATCAATGGCCTGTGTTAGGAGCTCACAGGTAGCAGTGCTGATCAGATCGCCAACGTCTGAAACATGTTCAAATTCAAGTCCCTTCAAACACCCCTCCGCTTCTGGTTCCCAGCGCATAACTACCAAGAATCTGGCCCTTTCACACATCTCCCGGTTAGGGATACTGTCTCCCATTTCCAAATGGAAAAGTGAGCATTGGGGCACCTGGGTGGCTCAGTGGGTTAAAGCCGCTGCCTTTGGCTCAGGTCATGATCCCAGGGTCTTGGGATCGAGCCCTGCATCGGGCTCTCTGCTCAGCAGGGAGCCGCCTGGAATTTGGCTAAGGGTTTCAACATTTTTCACCCCTAAAAATCCCGGTTGAAATGCTGGTGGTCATGGACCGACTAGGCTCAGAGCTGAGCTATTCCACAATCACCAAGCGGACTACAAGGAGTTGCCTCCTCAGAGCCACGTTCCAGGGCCCCCAAGAAGGATAAAGAAGGTACCAGTCAGGGAAAGCCACGTCCAAATGTCCTTCCCTTTCTGAACTTTGGAAAGGGTTATCATTACAGTACTCCCCGAACCACCATGCAGCTCTGGCTCCTTAATATTCTCTGATTAGTCCAGACCTTTCCAGCACTCTTTCCTGGAGAAGCCCCCACCCTTCTTCATAAGAACAACAAAAAATAACCGGATGCCCCTGTAACATTTGTGGAAAAATAAAACAGCTTAAAAATAATTCTGGGGACGCCTGGGTGGCTCAGTGGGTTAAAGCCTCTGCCTTCAGCTCAGGTCATGATCTCAGGGTCCTGGGATCGAGCCCCACATCAGGTTCTCTGCTCAGCGGGGAGCCTGCTTCCCCTTCTCTCTCTCTCTGCGTGCTTGTGATCTCTGTTAGATAAATAAAATCTTTAAAAAAAAATAATTCTGGGAATTATCCAATCATTTATACCAGGAGCCTTAGAAACACTCCCTCACTGTGACCCACAGGACAGACTGTCTGTTAAGGGGCTCATAACAACCCTCTTGTCACAGGGGCACAGGGGCACAGAGGCACAGCGAGGAGTGGCCGGCCAGGTGCGGAGCTGGGATCCCAAGACTCACGTGCTCAATGGTCTCACCCCTGCCGCATCCCTGGGGAGAGGAGCTGCCCTCTGTCATGAAACACTGACCCCCCACCCCAGTCCCTCATTCATCACAGGCACTCAGAATGCCTGCTGAATTAATAAGCCTAGTCATACCATTTCTAGAAATACCAGGTGTAAGCATACTCACAGAAAATGTGTATAAATGTTAGGCTAAACATGAGAGATAACCCAAGTTCCCACAAGAGGAGAATGGTTAAAGACATTAGTGTGCATATGTAGGCAGTAATTATAAAAAGCTATCTTTCAAGGATACTCAAAAAATGTGGTAAGCAGGCATGATGGAAGTATCCAGTTTAAAACGGAGAATACAAAACTTTGTTAAAAATTCCTGGTTTTTTAGGAAAAAAATATATGAAAAGATATCAAAGGATCACATGTCAAAAAGTTCTTAGTGGTGGGCACCTGGGTGGCTTCATCAGTGAAGTGTCCAGCTCTTGATTTTGGTTCAGGTCACGGTCTCACGGTCGTGAGATCCAGCCCACACCGGGCTCTGTGTTCAGTGGGGAGTCTGCTTGGGATTCTCTCTCTCCCTCTGCCCCTCCCCACATTTGCTCTACATAAATTAATAAATAAATAAATAAATAAATAAAATCTTAGGGGGACAAAAGTTCTTAGTGGTTTCTGAAAAATAACTAAGTAAAATGACTAAGAGTTTGGGTTGTGACAATACATTCCCTGGGTTCGAACCCCGGCCCTGTCAGTCAGGGGCTTTATTATAAGAGTAATTAGCAAGAGAGAACGACAACTTGACCATGAAGAAACCTGGGGACACCACCTGATCCACGTGACCATAAGTTAGTATCTCGAAGAGCAGGACACCCCAAGAGCAGGTCTCCCTATAACACGTACTGAGGACAGAGCCAAATTTGCAATAAACTGAGTCCTCACCAAATTTTGATGACAAAATGTCATCAAACCAAAACTGAGGGACGTTCTACAACAGCCTTTATCTTTGAAAGTGTGGGGGCCACGAATGTCAAGGAAACCTGAGGAACCCTTCCACCTTAAAAGAGACAAGAGGTATGAGGGGTGCTTGGGTGGCTCAGTCGGTTAGGTGTTTGCCTTCAGCTCAGCTCATGATCTCAGGGTCCTGGAATCAAGCCCCAAGTCAGGCTCCCTGCTCAGAAGGAGTCTGCTTCTCCTTCTTCTCCTCCCCTGATTCGTGCTCCCTAATAAATAAACAAAATCTTAAAAAAAAAAATTAAAAAAAGAGAGAGAGAGAATAGGTGTGGCAACTGAAGATAGCATGTCTTCCTGGGTTGGACTCTGATCTGGGGGGAGAAATATTCGTGTGTGTGTGTGTGTGTGTGTGTGTGTGTGTGTGTGTGTGTTTGAAGTAAGTTGTCAGTGGGACAACTGATGACATCGCAGGATAGAGAGCAGTACTGTATCAATGTTAATTTCCTGTTTCTGATAAATGTCCTTGTCTTTTAGGGAAAAAAATAAAATACAAGTAAAAGAAGTTAACTCTTACGGCTAACTCTTCTAAGGTGAGGAATAATAAAGCACAGGTAGAAAATAGGTAACATTTGAGGAATCAGAGTGACGATTTGGTGCTTCGGGAATTCTTGGTACTAATTTTACAACTTCTAAGTCTGAAATTATTTCCAAGACAAAAAGTTAAAAAAAAAAATCCGGGTGACTTTAGGCTAAATATTTAATCTCTCTTTGACTTTTCTTTTCTGAAAGTGGGGCCCCTTCATTGCTAGACACATTAAGATGAGATCCTACACAGAAAGCACTTCAAACGGGATCTGACAGGCACCAAAGGCTCAAGGAAAGGGGCCCACTGTCATCTTTCAAGAATGAGACTGCAACTGATCCAGGTTCTTCTTTATGGTTGTCTGAAGTGTCCAAATGTTCTACACTGAAAAGTAACGGCTTTCATAATCAGAATACAAGTTTTCCGAAAGGGAAGGAGGAAAAGGAAAAAAGACCAGAAAGTTACCCGCTTGGTGAACTATGAACTATCCCTGTGTCTGAATCACACTGAAGTCAGGAAGACAAAGAAGATCCTATTTTCATGAAGAGGGCGCTTCCATCACATAACGCCCCGAGACCCCGGGAGGGAGAACAATCAGGGGCCTGTTACAAAAAACCGTAAAGAGCCATCATGCTAAGAGACCCTTGGTTCTTGGAACATGGAATCAAATGAGTCCTGGTTCTAGCCAGAGAATGTGTCACACAGAAACAACCACCTGGAAGTATGTGGCTTATTGGACTTGATCAAAACTAAACACTTTAGGGTTTCAAAGGACATCATCGTGAAATTTAAAAAGATGGCCTTCCTAGTAGGAGAAAATACTTACAAAACATGTATCCCATAAGACACTTTTGATCTGGAATGTATAAAAAAAACTCTTTCAACTCAGCAACAAAAAAACACATATTTAAAAGAGGGCAGAGGATCCTGGAGAGAAGATACACAAGTAGCCAATGAGCACATGGAAAGATGCCCAGCATAGAAGCCGTGAAGGAAAACGCACATGAAAACCACAAGGGAGGTCCCACTTCACACTCACTAGAATGGCCAGAATACAAAGGACTGACAAGGACCCTGCTGGCAAAGGAGAAGGGAAACTGGAACCCTTACATGCAAAGGAGAAGGGAAACTGGAACCCTTACGTGCATCATGGCTTGGGCTGTACAATGATGCAGCCACCTCAGGGAGCGGCATGGTAGTTTCAGGAAGCTCAAATGTGGCTCTCACGTGGGACCCAGCAGTGGCACTCCATGAAGATGTATGTCCACCCAAAAACTTGTGCACAAATGATCCATTATCCATAACAGCAAAAGAAGGAAAGAAAACTAGGAACACTCCAAATGTTCGCCAACCGATGAGCAGATAAACAAAATGTAGTATTACCCAAGCCACAGGCCATCGGTCACCCCTGAAAAGGCCTGAGGGACTGATACACACCACTGCATGGACAAATCTGGAAAACCAATGCTAAGTGAAAGCAGCCAGACACAAAGGTCACATACTGTACAGAATAGGCAGGTCTAGAGAGACAGCAGGGCTGGGGGCTGCCAGGGCTGGGAGGGGAGGGCAGGAGTCCAGGAGGACACGGAATGGGGCGCTTCCTTTTAGGTGGTGAAAATGTTCTCAACGGATTGTCCTAACAGTTGCAGAACTCTGTGAATACACGAGAAAGAAACCCTGAACTGTGCATGTTAAATGAGTAAGAACAATACGGGCTCTAGCTTCAGAGTGCAGGAGTTTTTTAGCAAAGGGAAGGCGCCACTTAAGGGAGGCCTTGTGTCCACACACTGGCCACCTGAGTCACGAACCAGACCTCTCTTTGCTTATTTGGGCTCTATCTGGAGTCCAAGAGTATTTGTTCTAGAGGGAAGCAAGTCCTGCACGCATCCGAAAATGTGTTTCCCTCGCAGCCCAGTCCCCCCCGGCTCGTGTCTGCAGACACGTGGCTCCCTGGGGGAACCCCACGCCCTAGCACGTGGAAAACAGGCACAGACTCTTCTGTGCATCTGACCGTCTCCACCTGGGCTTTACCTCATCTGGGCTGGACGCCTGGTACACGCGGCAGGAGTCTTCATACTGCTTCTCGGCCTCGGCCTGGTCAGTCACACCATTGGACTCGTACACGGGAGTCACGTTGTGGCAGAGCGCGATGGCCTTCACGGCCTCGTGCACACGGCTGCTCATGGTCCGCCGGACCTTGGTGGTGAGCGTGGGGCCCTTCTGAGCAGGCGGGTCCTGGGATGGCTACAAGAAAGAGAAAGGAACAAGGCAGATGACTGGAGACACAGAAGGGTCTAGAACCTGTGGAAGAACCACCACATGGGGCAGCCCTTAGACATGAATACACGTCTACAGTGACATTGCAATATACGGCGTGTCCTTTTTATGGACCCAATCATTCATAACTGGCAAAAAAAAAAAAATGCAAAATAGAGAAAAACATTACAAATCCGCGAATGTGGGTGATTCTACCTCTGAACACATGAATCTGTCCTCCTTTGGGTGGTATTAGGGGCCCCTGACAGAGAGAGGCCTCATATACCACAAGTGAGGCTGGCATAGGAGGACACGGCTTCTCAAGCTGGCATGACTGACCCTTGGAGAGGATAATCCTCTGTTGCAGGGGCTGTCCCGCACTCAGTCTTCAGTAAAACTCAGATGCCCTCTGTGGTCCATACGGCCTACCTGACCAGCCCCTGCCCACCTGTGCAGCTTCCCTTCATGCCATGGTCCTCCTCCTCCTCCCTGCTCCAGCCACACTGGCCGTTCTATTCTTTGAAAACCACCAAGCTCCTTCCTACCTCAGGGCCTTTGCACCTGCCTTGCCCTCTGCTTGGAACATCATTACCCAGATCTCGCAGGACTGGCTCACTCCTTCTCATCCCTGAGGTCTCAATTCAAATGTTACATACTCAGAGAGGCCCTCCCTGAGTCCCCCAGCTCACAGTCCCCCACACCAGGAGTCACGCTCCCACACTACAATGTGTGTTGCTGTGTTCAGTCAAAAACGGGCTTGTTCGCCCGAGGATTTTCTCATTAAGCCATGAGAACAGAACTTGTCCGTGTGTGTTATTCATCACTGCAGGCTTCGTACCCAGAGCAGTGCCTGGCACGTGTCGATATTTGCTGAACAGACAAACAAATTAAGACCAGGGGACTCCTCAGGGGATGGTGGGGCATCCTTCAATAACTTGACTGTTTTTCTATTTCCAGGAAGAAATAAATATCAAACTGACCAACACCGGTTCCAAGTTTTAAATCACAGTTGTGGACAACAGGAACCCCCTGCAAAGGTCTTCCTCCACAGCTAACGGAGTCCCGGAAGTTAGAGACGCCTCTGGACTTACTGGGGTGCTGGACGCCATTAGAAACATATTTTATCCAACAGAAGAGAAGCGGTCCAGTCCCGCAAAATGAATCGTGTTTTATACCCACAAACACGTGGTTGCCCCAAAAGAGAGAACAGATGGGTCACGAGAAATAAGAAAACAACTTTCATTTCATTTTTTAACACTATTTTTAGCAGTGGCATTAGCCTCCCCAGGTAATTAGACAATTACTAAATTATTCTGGTCATGCAGGCGCACACACTGCTCTAGCTTCCTGCTCTGTTAACCTCTGGTGTCAAGAGGACACGAGTTTCACTTCCAGGCCAAAGGGCACTGCGTGGTTACGGTAATTAGAGCAATGAATCAGAACTACAGTTTAAATGAATCATTATTTGCCAAGTGCTTTTAATTATAAAGAATTTAACTCTAAAATTATAACAAGGACTGAAGATTTACAGAAAGGTTCTCTCCCCTGGAAAGACTACACCCAGAGGGTTCTCCATGAGCTCCGTAATTTACGATCTAGCCACAGCTGCGTGTCTTCGATTCGCCCACATGCCTCGGCACCTGGACCAAATTATTATTTAACATTTGGGGCAATAACAAGACCTCTGACAACATCATGGCTTTGGCCAGCAAGTTTCAGTAACAGCGGGTTTGAAGGAAAGGACAAGCGAAGGGTATCCTCTCCAAACCTCTGAATTGTATAAGCTATCTGAACTCACGTCTCCAGAAATATTCCCGCTATTTCAAATGGGGGATAACACCAAGCTCTGGGGCTTTGCATTCCAGGTGAAACCAGCCGAGAGCAAGGCAAAGAGAAACACGGGAGCCCCGGATTTTTTGCAAAGACCTCGCTCCCAGACTAGCCGACATCCAATCAGAAGACAGGGGTGATTAACCCCAACCAACACCGAGGGCCATGGGTGTCATGTCTCCAAGTTCATTTATTTTCTCCTTCAAATTAACACTTATCCCCCTTTCCAACCAAAGACGTTTCAGGGAGGAGGAATAAAACTGGATTCTGAAATGGCCTTTTAATTCTCAAAGGAAAAGCTCATGCACCCACCGAAGGGCTGTCCACATGCACCTTGAACATGCTGGTGATCCACCAGGGGCTCGGCCCGCATCAGGAGGAGGACCCAGTCTTCAAACATCCTCACATTCCCCATATGGAAGAGTTTCACATCGTACCGTGTTTATCTGTGGCCTCCTCCCCACAGGCCTTGAACCTACGCACATTTCTCCTTACTTAAAAAATACCGGGGGAAAACAAAACCAGATGTGGTACCCACAGAGGCGGGCTCCAACTCCTTCTGCCCCGGGGAGAAACCACGGGTCCCCTTGTCGAGGGGGGACCCAACAGCCCCACACGAGGTCAGAAGCTGAAAGAAGAAATCAAGGCCTCCACGGACAAAGGCCCCTGATGAGGGCCCTCGGGTGGCTACCTCACACCATACACCGCTTCAAGGTCATTCTCCACGTCCTAGCCCACATGTGAGACACAGGGCTGAAAATGAACACTAGCCCCTCCCAGCAAGAATGCCGGTGTGTGTCAGAGGGACGACGAATACCAAAATTAAAGGTCGATCCCCCACGAATACCCGTTTTCTTCCTAAATGCAATTAAAACATCTCCACGTAGGAGCGTTCATAATAACGAACCCTGGGGACGGGGTGCAACTGGTAAAAAGGCGGTTCCATCAAAGAGGAAAAATGGGGGATGCCTGGGTGGCTCAGTTGGTTAAGCAGCTGCCTTCGGCTCAGGTCATGATCCCAGCGTCCTGGGATCGAGTCCCACATCAGGCTACTTGCTCCGCAGGGAGCCTGCTTCTCCCTCTGACTTTGCCTTCCACTCTGTCTGCCTGTGCTCGCTCTCACTCTCTCTCTCTTACAAATAAATAAATAAAATCTTTAAAAAAAAAAAAAAAGAGGAAAAATGGTCGTGGAAGCCCCACTTCGTCCCCCAAAGAACGCTCAAAGCTCATAGCTCGTTACCCGTACAGAGTCACCCCCCTGCCTCCCGGCACGGGCTCTGACCCTCTACTTCCAAATGAGTCAGCTGAGCTATGGGATGATTATGTGACTGAATAAACTCAATGTGGACTACTTCACAGACATCACGAGCACGGCCAAGGCCACACATTTCAGTCTGTGGAAACTGAACCCCATATAACCCAGGGTTTTGCCCCATCAGGAGGTGTCCAGAGATATTTCTGGTTATCATAACCGAGGGAGGGTGCACCTCAGGCATCCAGAAGGTAGAAGGCAAGGACGCTACTGAACACTGGGAAGCCCAGCAAGCTCACACGACAATTATATCTCAATTTAAAAAAAAATTTTTTTAGGGGTGCCTAAGTGGCTCAGTGGGTTAAGCCTCTGCCTTCGGTTCAGGTCATGATCCCAGGGTCCTGGGATCGAGCCCCACATCGGGCTCTCTGTTCTGCGGGGAGCCTGCTTTCTTCTCTCTCTCTCTCTCTGCCTGTTTGTGATCTCTGTCAAATAAATAAATAAATCTTTTAAAAAAAATTTTTTTTTAGATTTATTTATTGATTTGAGAGCAAAGTCATGTGCAGGAGGGAGGGGCAGAGGGACAGAAATTTCAGCAGACTCCGTGCTGAGTGTGCAGCCCCACGCAGGACTCAATGTGGGGCTCGATCTCATGACCCCAAGATCACAACCCAAGCCGAAATGAAAAGTTGGATTCTTAACTGACGGCACCACCCAGACACCTCTGTAGCTCAATTCTTTTTTAATGTACTAATAAATAAAGAAACCAAAGGAAAAAAATCATCCTATCTCCTCTGCCTGTCATGGTTTTTCCTCAAAATGTTTGGACATTTACAGTTTATTTAGGTTTTTATTAATAGTCGGCAGTCTCCCTGCAGAAATCTCTTAAAGTCCCCTCTTTATGAGGTTAATTTAGTGAAATGACATCCATCAAACGGGTCACACGGACACTCATCACCTGCGACCTACATTCCCACGTCCTAAAAATAAGCCCCCACAGACTTCTGACTCCTGCCACTCTTCCCACAGGACACCTCAAGGACCGGACTGGACAGACGCTTGTCAGACATACGGATGGACCGAGGGTCCCTGTCTTGATCTCAATGCTCTCGAAATTTAAGATTTAAATTTTGCTCTAAGTTTGAAAATACAAACACAGAGCAAAGAGACACCCTAATCTCTTCTTCCGTCTCTCCAATGGGTCACCTTGCAAACCGTGCTGTGGAGTCCGCAGATTGAGACACTGGTTTTCTGGAAAACAGGGCAAGCCTCAGGTTCACGGGAGCTTCTCAAATGCTATTGTACTTTAGAATTACCCGGTTCACTGGGTAGAACTGTAGGTCTAGAGGGTCTGACCATCCCAAGGGATCTGCCCCAGGAGTTTCAGGCGGTGGACTTCATGAAACGCTGGCCTAAAATCCCATTATTAAACTCTAAAGTCAAGTCAATGACTGTGGGGAGCTCAGGGGATCTTTCTGGGGTTGCAGCACTGGTTCCACAGCTCTGTAAATTTACTAAAAAAAAAAAAAAGTCACTAACTTGAACACTTAACAGAGCCGCATTTTATGGTAGGTCAACTACATACCCATAAAGCTGTTTTAAAAACCTGGAAGAGCCCTTGAAAGCCTCATCATGAAAGTATTCCCATGTTCACAGCAGGGTTTTTGGACGGCGTGGGAGAATGCACACACCTCGCAGGGTGAGCAGGTACCGTAACTCTGAGCTCACACCAGCCTCCAGACGACCTGACCTGTAACACTCAGCGATTTTAACTCCAAGGCCAGGGTGGGTGAGTGAATTTATGAGCTTCCGCTAAGCCAGGGGTCTGGGGTAGTGCACACGGTAAGAAATGTCTTTCTGGGACTTTTAACACTTTACAAAGTGTGTTATCTGTGCTAAAGCAAAAACAGACCATAAAAGCTGAACTATGCAAATACCCTGAGAAGGGATGGTTTCTGTAAATATCACAAGCTCTTAAAAACCCCACCCCAGTGGGCAAAGGGGTGTCTCCTGCCGGGGGGTGGGGCGGCACCATGACCAGGAAGTTGTCTGGTACAATCACCAGTCGGCCTACAGTGCCAATGAGAGGGCTAGAGGGAAGAGAGTTCAGCCAGACGCTGGTGAGTGTGACCACCCACACAGAGGACCCCCTCGGGTGGGGCCCGGAAGGCATGTGGGTTCAACGGTTCAGAGGGAAGAGTCTGTTCCAAGACACAGAAACAAGGCAGCTCCCCCTGCCCCCCATGCCGAAGGAGTAAGCGGAGGAGAGAGTGTACGCCAGGAGGGAGGGGTGGGGACACACGCCATGCCTGGAGCACATGGAGGTGTCAGCCCCAAGACGGAGTTAACAGAACAAGGGGCACCCCGTGCTCCCGGGAGGGGTTCAAGAGGAGCAGCAGGGAGACTGTGTGGGGCAGGGGGATGTGTGCGGACAGCCAGGCAGGGTAGAGGGCAGGTTTGGCCTAGCAGGTGACAAGAGATGAAGACAGAAGGCCAAACACATGATCAGGGGGAGCAGACCTCACCAAGGGCCTGGGACTGACGGCTGAAGGCAGGTAGGGATGGGGAAGGAAGGGGCATTTCTCAGATCCTGGGAGAGAGGAGTGCGGTAGGCAGGGGTAGCACGCACTAGGACAAGAACCTCTGGAAAAGAAGCAGGTGTGTGGGAATATGGGAAGGAAGTCAGGACTGCAGGGACACTGTCCTTAGGCTCCGTAAGCAGCCATGCCAAGCACGCTAGTGTCTTGAGTCTAGAGCTCCAGGTGGGGCAGCAGACAGAGACGGGGATCATTGCCACCTGCAGGGCGATGGAAGCTCGGGCAGGAGGGACCATCTGGAGAGTGACACATGGGGGCCAGTACAGAGTTGCAGACCACCAACGCCACACAGGGTGATGGAACAAGAGAGAGGGACAAGGGGCTGGACGTGGCTTTTCCTTCCCATCCAACTAAGTCCTCCTGAGTTTTTAAGAGTCCTAAAGTCCATCTTTGAAACTAGTCTAGGGATTCATTTGGAGACAAGCCACAAATGCCCACACAGGCAGCCTAGAATTATAGGTGTTTCACTTACGTGGATCAAATTCACTGTCCTCCGTTTAAAATTCACTCCAACTTGCAAACTATATCCCCTGCTCTGCCATTCTCAGGAAATAACCCTAGAATCCAGGCGTGCCTTCCAGTGAATGTTCCGGAAAACTCAACGTCTCATGTAACCATGGCACAAAGCATTCAGGAGTTCTGCCTCTACTCCGTATTGAGAAATACTCCCTTCACATTTCTAACTGGCCTTCTGACAACAAAAATATTATCTATTTTGGCAAATTTAAGCAAAACGTGGCCTCTCTATTCTCATGTCCAGACAAGTGCCACCACATACCGCTGGCCCGTCAGCCCTGATGCATCTCAGAATTACCAAGGGTTTGCCCGTGTGTCATCTTACCTCTGAGACACAGCAGCCCAGCCCTGCCCTAATCAGAGTGAGTTGGAATCCCTCACATATGAGGCCCAAAGTCAACGTCCTTCCTTTTGTTTTTGTTCTTAAAACATCACTAGCGATTTTGAGTAGCCAAGGTCCTATACCCAAGGGTGTGTGTGTGTGTGCGTATGTGTGCGTGCACCCACCATAGGTATAACTTTTTAGGAATATTACAACACTTTCCAGTAATACCTTTCTCTGAAAAAGGACTAGTTTTGAAAAATCTTGCAGAAACAAATGCGGGAGCAGAGAAACTACAGGCCATCTCGGATAAATTAATCCCTTCCGTGTGGTCACAGAGTTGAACCCGGACGGGAAACTGAAGCCCACCGGTGACGACGGTTTTTCCTGAGCAGATCAGTCATGCCTGCTGCTTTGGCTCCTGACCAGGGAAAGGAAGTAAAAGTAACCAATAGGTGCCCAAAGCTATTTCTGGCACTAGTCACTGGCAGACAAGTCTCTCTTGGGTTTTTCCCAGTATCCAGCAGAGCAGGGTAACTCTGGGAATGAGAAAGATGGCACGGGGGAGGGGGAGGGCTGATTTCAAAGGTGATTTTATTCAAAACATAAAGGACTGACAGTTGCCCTGGGTTTGGAAGGAGAGGTGGGGGGGCAGGGACAGGGAATGATGCCTAATGGGGATAGGGGTCTCTTTTGGAGGGGATGAGACAAAACTGATAACAGTGATAGTTACACAACTCTGGGAATACACCAAGAACCACTGGACAGGACTCGTTCGCTGGGTGAATGGGACAGTATCAGGAATCCTATTTCAATACAGGGGTTCGTACGTGCAAAAGAATCGTTTCCAGTATCAAAGCAGAAGGCGTTACCTGGGTATAAACACTAAAAATGTGGCTCTGCACTTCATCCATGGAGTCAAGGCTATAGGCCACGGTGCCCAGGTGCAGCCGTTTGAAAACCATCTCGTTCTGGGTGAGAGTTCCTGCAACACAAGACACGTGAGGAACCCGCCCACCTCCAGGGGCTTCCAGGAACAGGAGGGATCCTGGCTGTCGTTTTCTGAGCATTTACTACTCTACGCCCTGCCCTGGTTTCAGCACTGCCCCTGCTCCCCTGCTCAGGAGATGTCCGCAGTGTTTATCTGGTCTGTCCAGAATCGAACTCCTTTTCTTTTGAAAATTGCTTCCTGGATTTCCACAGGGGGCACGATCACCCTCATTCCCTGGGATGGTCTAGAAGGCGCGTCAGGCAAGGCGGCTAACTCACTCCAGCAGCCCAGACGGTGGCACAGGACTTATACACGGGATTCTGTCCAGAAGGGATCTGAATCCTGGGCAGACGGATACACGGACAGAAGACGAACAGAGTCAGGTTCACCCCCACTGAGGAAGTCCTACAGCGGCTACCCCAGGGGCTCTGAAGCAGACATATCCAGAAATCTTCTGGTTCTGTTCCTTCCTGAAACCTCATTTTTCTCTGACGGGCTGAGCCACAAGATCTTTGCAACAGACTCGCTTTTGTCCCATGGTCACTCAGTGGTAGAGAGGAAGCTCAACCCAGGTGTCCCCACTCCCCGTCCTTGCTCTTAGCCACTCCGAAAGCAAACTGCAGGGCAGTGTTCTGGGGTGCGGCGATGAGGACTCGAAGCCTGCTCGGTCACCCTGCGCTTCTGACACGGCAGCCAACCTCCCCGTGCTTCGTTTCCTCATCTGTAAAATGGGGCTAAAAATGCCTCCCTCCCAAGATGAGGTTGAAGATTCACTAGACCACCCTCTGTGAGCGCCTCGAGAAGTGCTTTGAGCCTAATTAGTACCGGGTAAGGCTTTGCTGCTTGACGGTGAGGACAATCGTCACCAAAAAAAAAAAAAAAAAAAAAAAAATCAACATTCCTCAAAAGCTGAAGAGAATAAAACAGCAGCAAGCATCCATCTCTAAGATCTCCAGGAAGAGAATGCAAGCGCCGCCTCTCACTGGGAAGCCCGAGAAGCTCCAGAAAACAGCTCACCTGTCTTGTCTGTGAGTAGGTAAGAAATCCTGCCCAGCTGCTCAGGGATGGTGCTGGAACGAACCACCGTCCCGGGGATTTTCGAGTCCCTCCGAATCACCCAGCTGTACACAATCTTGCCCATGTCCAGGTTCACACGCAGGCTAGTCCAAAAAGCAGAGCAAACAGGTTAACAGGATGTCCGCGAGGCTCCCTGGGTCTCTATCTGCAGACAGCAAGGACCCTAAACGACTCTAAACCCCATCAGTGGGGCTGTAACATTTGGAAACCCCTCCCCGGGGCAGCACAGCCTTGAGGCGGGAGCCACAGAGTCCACAAGTCCTCTCTTAGTTACCTCACAGAAAAAAAATCACCAATTCCACGAAGCTGTTTTGGACTAAAATAAAACAATGAAGGTTTAAAAGGCTTTTAAAATACTGAAAAGCGGGGCGCATGGGTGGCTCAGTGGGTTAAGCATCTGCCTTCGGCTCAGGTCATGGTCCCAGGGCCCTGGGATCGAGCCTCTCATTGGTAATCCCTGCTCAGCAGGGAGACTGCTTCTCCCTTTCCCACTCCCCCTGCTTGTGCTCTCTCTCTTGCTACATCTCTCTGTCAAATAAATAAGTAAAATCTTAAAAAAAAAAAAAAAAAACCACCCACATCCGATCAGCAGCAAGTCTGCTCCTCCTCCCCCTTCTCCCCACCCCACAGGCTTTTTCTCTCTCAATTAAATAAATCTCTAAAAAGAGAGAGAGAAACCATTAAGCGTGCAGCTCAGTGGTATTAAGTTTAATCACACGGTTGTGTAACTACCACCACCATCCCTCTCCAGAACATTCTATCTTCCCCAACTGAAATCCTATGCCCACGACACAACCCCCCACTCTCCCCTTCCTCCAGTCCCTGGCACCCACCACTCTCCTTTCTGTCTCTCTGAACCTGACTGCTCTGGGGACCTCACATGAGAAGACTCGTACAGCACGTGACCTTCTGGGACCAGCTGATGTCACTCAGCATAATGTCTTCAGGGACGTTGTACTGTGTGTCTGAATTTCATTCCTTTTTAAGGCTGAATAATATTCCATTACATGTATCCTCTTCATCTTGAGACATTATGTTATTGTAAAAAATAAAAAGAAATTGTCACAGTCGTGCCTACTCCTATAAATTAACCAAACTGCCCACTATTTTCCTGGCTGGCCGCAGGAAGAGTCAACTCACTAATTTTCAATCACACAGTAGACAGAGCTTTAAAGATTACAATGTCACTTAACATTACCTTACAAACACTTTTTTTTGCTGGTGATAGAGCAGAGGTACTTATTCTTGGAAACCAAGATCCAGACCGCACTGGCGAGGGGTCCAATGCCCCTCTTCTAGGAACACTGCGGTACCAAAACTACAATCCCTATCCTCAGGAAAACATGAATTCTAGCTGGGATGACATAAACACCCAAAAGAGCAAGACAAATCACAAGCAACATACCAAGTGTAATATTAGAAGCACTAAAAGTTTCAGGGGGGAAAAAAACATGATTTATTTTAATAATATTTACTAAACATCAATTATGGGAGACAGTAGAAACGAGTCCCCGACAACACAGAGCTAAACAGTGAAACCTAGAATATACACTAGGGCTGTTCTAAATAAAACACATCGGGGTACCAGTCACCCGTATATCTGATGTCCAAAGTTACTTACAATGCACTGCTCTGAGAAAAAAAAAAAAAAAAGAGGTAGATTTTACATACAGCAGAATCTCCCTTTAAAATAGAAAAGAGGCTAGGGGCGCCTGGGTGGCTCAGTGGGTTAAAGCGTCTGCCTTTGGCTCAGGTCATGATCTCAGAGTCCTGGGATCGAGCCCCGAATTGGGCTCTCTGCTCAGCAGGGAGCCTGCTTCCTCCTGTCTCTCTGCCTGCCTCTCTGCCCACTTGTAATCTCTGTCTGTCGGGTAACTAAATAAAATCTTGAAAAAAAAAATTAAAAATAAATAAAATAAAATAGAAAAGAGACTAGAAAAATATATATGCCAAAATATTAAGAGCACCCATCACTTAGTTGTGAGATTAGAGGTGATTTTGATCTTATTCTCTGGTCACTGTGAATCTTTGTTTTCTCCTACTACGACAATTCCTTGTATTATTTTCTAAGAGCATTTATTCAGCCTCCAAGGAAGGCAAGCCAGCAGCTGGCATGTCACCAATGCTCATCAGACCCAGTATTTCCCTCTGAGTGTGGATCCACCACCCGGGATCCACCTTAACACAGCCTCCGGCGGCCAGCGCCAAGCTCCAGAGCCGGCCCACGAGACAGACGCTAAGCGGCATCCCTGGCACAGAACAGGCAGGGCAAGGGCTTCTGAGCAAAGACTGATTCAAGAAAGGCTGGTTCACGGAGGAACCGCCCTTCCCCTGCTGGGGCCCAGAACAGGACTCACGCTCCCAAGAGTGCCCCATCGTCATCTCCAAGGGGACCACAAGAGAAAAAGAAGAAAATGGCCTGGGTCCTTCTCCACTCACCTGATGGGGATGATATTGGAGAACAGCAGGAGAAAGCGGATGATCTGGAGGTACCAGCGCCCGGCAAAGTGCTGAAGGGCCACCATGACCAGCGACACCACCACCAGAGCACCGAAGAGGATCTTGGTCAGGCAGTTCACCTCCAGGTCAAACAGGCCGATCTGTGGGACGGAGCAGCAGGGGGAGCCTGTGCTTAGTCGGTGCACCAGAGCCCAGCTGGAGAACTGGTCCTTCTCCAGGAGCACCTGCGCCCCAGGCGAGAGACAGTGGGACCCTTTGGTCCCTACGTCTTTGGTTCAGAATACTGGGCTCCAGGGGCTGGGCTTCCTAACACACATCCAAGGGGCCTCAAGGATTTCTGATTGCATTAATTTTTTTAACAATCAACAAGACTTAGGGGCACTGGGTGGCTCAGTCAGTGAAGTGTCTGCCTTCGGCTCAGGTCATGATCTAAGGGTCCGGGGATCGAGCCCTGCATCAGGCTCCCTGCTCAGTGGAGGGTCTGTTTCCCCCTCTCTCTCTACCACTACCCCACCCCCTCAGCTCATGCTCTCTCTCTCTCAAATAAACAAGTGAAATTTTTAAAATAAAAATAAAATCTTTAAAATAAAAAACAAACAAACAAAACAATCATGAAGACTTAGACTTGGACACACATAAACAGGTCATGGTGCCTTGGGGGCTAAGTGCGGGGTGACATACGCCACAGCCTATAAAATGGGCTCGGTCCCCCACTCCTGGAACTGCCCCACACATGGATCCGGGGCTGCCTGACAGCTCAGGGCACACACGCCGGTGGGACCTGATGGCTAAGACTCGTGAGTGCAATGATCTGAATAATCACAGATCTACTTCAACGTGTCTGCAAAAAAAAAACGGAACCAGCAGGCCAAAGCCGTAACTTCACAGAATCGTGGCCCAGCACGAGGCTAAAGCATCAAATAAATGGCCTTCTGGTCGTAAGGACCAGGGGGAGGCAATGACCAGAGGTCTGGAAACCGCACTCGTTCACGGCGTCGACAGAGGAAGTCATTGTACAGTTTCTGGCTAAGTCTTGAACTGTGGGGGAGGGGTGGGGCCGGGAGGGCGGGTCGTGGTGTGAAACGAGTGAGGACAGGGCCCACCTGGAGGCCACAGAGCGGACCCCCCGCTTACCACGCCACAGCCAGTGTCCTCTGTGGGGTGGATCTGAGCCCGCCCCTTCCCTGCCGGGCAGCGTGAGGCCACGGGGCTTCTCACAGCCACTGCTCAGCTCATGAGCCCATGGAAGCGCCCGGGCTCCCCGGCTGGGGTCGGGGTGGTGGGGAGTAAACGGGGGGGCGGTCACCTGTGAAGGATGGGGCACCATGCAGGGCACGCAGGAAGTGGTCAACAGTTTGAACTTGAAAGCTTTAAAAATTTTATGAATTCCCACAAATACACAGGAATGCATGCTCCTGTGTTACACGGATGCGTGTGCACACGCGCACACGTGCACAGACACATGAGAAGACAGTACGTCCATATGAATGAAATAACACTGTAAGGTGTTCCTGTCTTTAAATCCAGCTCCTCTGAGGGCCTGGGTGGCTCAGTCGGTTAAGCGACTGCCTTCAGCTCGGGTCATGATCCTGGAGTCCCAGGATCGAGTCCCGCATTGGGCTCCCTGCTCAGTGGGGAGTCTGCTTCTCTCTCTGACCCTCCCCCATCCCACGCTCTCTCTGTCAAATAAATAAATAAAATCTTTAAAACAAACAAACGTCGAGCTCACCTTACTTCGAGGGTTTGAGGTGTTCATGACACTCCGGAGTTCTCTGCCCGTGTAAAGGACAACACCCACGACAGTACCTGCAGCGAGAAAAGCGCAGCACAAAGAGGCGTGAACACCGACGACGATCCGGGGCCACGAGGACCAGCCCTGCTGCTACTCGCCACAGGCAGCCATTTCGATTTAAATTCAACAGAAATTAATATATCCAGGTCCCCGTCTTCCCTCCGCGTCCACCACGGTTTCAAGCGCTCGGCGGTCACGGTGAAGACACAGAGCACTGTGACTGTTGCTGGAAGGTCGGCTGCTCAGTGCGGGTCTGTGGGGTCCCCTGGGGACCTGGCGGAGGTCTGCCCGTCATGCCACCGCCCTCAGAGGCTTCCAGAGGCGCTTATAAGACATTCCTATCTTCAGACACTATGAGAACTTACAAACACGCTCTCATTAGAGCCTTCTTCCTGCTGAGTCTGATTCCTTTAGATACTGTGTCCAACGAGAACACAGGCCAGATGACCCATCTTTCCTGAGAAACTTCCCCACCCCCTCTCATGCGCCCCCCCAGCCCTGTTTATCAATCTTTCTAAAAGTCAGCAACTTATAGAAGAAACGCAAAAGGCCAGTTAACATTAGAAAAGATGCTCAACTTTGTGAGTAATCAAAGAAATGCAAAACAAGCCACTTTTATCCCTATTGCAACAATAAAAATTCCACAGACTGATAACACCCAGTGTCTCCGCCAAATGGGCCCTTGTCATAACACGCTGTTGGCTGGAGTATAAACGGGAACAATCTATTTTGGGGTGAAACTGGTCATATCTATTAACAATCTACCTGTCTCCTCTCCTCAGCGTAAGCCACAGAAATGCTCAACACAGTGGGGAAGACCCGACAACAAAGGAGGAAACGAGAAACAGGCAATCACAGACGGTGGCAGGTGCCGTCATGAAAATCAGGCAGAGGAACAGACCAGAAGGAGCTGGAGAAGCCCGCTGGTTGGTACTGGGTGGTCGGAGAAGCAGCCTCTGAGATGAGGACGCCTGAGCAGGAGCCTGAACCCTGAGAAGGGGCCAGCCCCGCCATGCTCTCAGGGAGGCGGCCAGGAACACAAGCAAGCTGGTCTCTGCTGGGAACGAGAACCACCTCCACTCTCCTCTCTCAAAGGGAGATGCCAAAACCTCAGAGAGGGTCAAACAGAGCTGGTCAAGGAACCCCAGCCCAGAGGACGCACTGGGACTGCGTCTCCCCGACAAAGCCCCAGGAGGACACACTGAGGTCCCCCCTCCAAGCTTAATGCACACAACGCGGTTCCCTTCCAGGAAGGCTCAGCAGATGGCGGGCCAGGCAGAGCTCACTTGCTAGTCCCCTGGCAGATGGCGGCTCCAGTGAACGCAGGCCTGCGGCCACAGCAGATGGTCAGACCAGAGGTGGCCACGCAGCCACTGCACTCGTTCCTGCACAGATGTAGTGGGTGTCAGTCCCCGCGATCGAGGGTTCAAGAGGGTCCTGATGACAAGGACCTCTGAACAGTTCCTGCACTGGTGCCGGCCAACCTTGATGCCTGCCAAGGCTGAAATGAAAATGGCCCTTCTCCCCGGTGCCTGCCTCTGCTCAAGGCCAAAACCCCTTCCATAAGATCCAAACGCCAGCTACAGTCGCCCAGAGAGAAACCACACACGTGCACTGGTTTGGTCTATACTGGGGCTTTTGAGGTTTTGAATTCATCAACATCTTTTAAATACAGGAACTTTCATATAAAAAAATTGAGAATTCTCGCTCCTCCTGGAAACTTAGAAGATCTGGAGACACTGAGTCCGTACTCCCAGCAGGTGCCAAGCATGGGCACTCCCTTTATCCGGGGGCAGGCTCTCAGCTCATCCTGACCCCCATGCGGCCCAAGCCACCCCTTCAAGACCTCCTTTCCACTCAGCCGGCTGGTTTCTCCAAGTCACACTGCTGTGGTCGGGTGTCACGCCAACTTCTTCCTAACTCTCCACGACAGCCCGGTCCCAGGGTCAGGGCCTACTCTGTGACCCCTTTGTCCCTGTCTGCAACAAGATAAATGCTACCCCTGAGAGTGAGCTTTCGGAAATGTTTACAGCAGTCAGAAACCGCTGCGGCATTCAAGCGAGTAAGCGCAGGACCAGTGCCACTGGACAGGGTCCAGACCAGCTGGACACGCTCAAGCTCACATGCCCATGTGCACAGGCACGACTGCCCACAGGCTGTGCAAGGGCCACGGACTGATCTGCTGCGGATCGGAACCGGGGGAGGCAGGCGCATAAGCAACTGGAGAGCCTGAGAAGAACCAGGCTCCAGAGCCCCCGGGCCATGCCCCAATCCTTCCCTCTCTCAGCCCAGTGACTCCCCAGCCTAGCGGCGAGGGGTTGGGTTGCCATGGTGACTGCGTCCTCTCCAGGTAGAGGCCAGCAGAGGCAGCTGGACCCTAAGCACTGTCTGGCAAGCGTTCTCATTCTTTCAGACTTTCAAGTGGTAACAGCAGAGTGACCGGAACATAGGACTTCGCTTCTAAAGAGAACAGAGAAGTGAAATCTCACAGAATCAAGATGACTAACGATGGCGGTTTCTTGATGGGGTGCACCAGAAGGAAATGGCTTGCATATAACCAGGCTTGCATCAGAATCAGAATGCAGTCAAAGGACTACTCACTGACAAGCAGGGAAAACTGAGGCCACATAAGGAAATGGTACGTGTCCAGTGTCACGGACTCTGAAACCCATGCCCGGTGAAGGGCTCGGCAGGTAACACCACTGGGTCACGGCTCTCACCACTCACTGTCCTCCCCATCACCAATCACAAACTTTGAAATGTCTTCTCCCACCTGTTTCCCACTCTCTGCCTCCCAGGAGAGGACCTCCTAGGCTGTGCGACCTCAGGCAACTTGCTTAACGTCTCTGACACTCCATTCTTCATTCCATGAAACCCCCCTTTAATGTTGTGAGACCAAAACAAGAGAGTGGCAGCAAAATGCTTCATAAATAAAAAGAGCCTGATAGGGTGCCTGGGTGGCTCAGTGGGTTAAGCCTCTGCCTTTGGCTCGGGTCATGATCTCAGGGTCCTGGGATCGAGTCCTGCATCAGGCTCTCTGCTCAATGGACAGCCTCCTTCTCCCTCTTCCCCTGCCTGCCGCTCTGCCTACTTGTGATCTCTCTCTGTCAAATAAATAAATAAAATCTTAAAAAAAATAAAAAGAGCCCGATAAACAAAAGACCCATCACTGTTCATCTCTGAGATGAAGGCTGACAAGTCCCTCCACCTCAGAACTCTCCACATGGCCACTTAAATTGCTTCCCTTTACACTGGTTTCAGAGGACTTTGCAGACCCGCCCCCACTTCCTCCCATCTCCTCTGTCCTTTGTATTCCGTTTAGAGTGAACTAGAAACACCAGGAGGATGAAGACGAGGACTTCCCAGCAAGCCGCCGCAGCGCCAGGACCGAGCAACAGAGCATGGCTGCATCCCATAGAGACGCTCAGGAAAGGTTGTTGGGGGGGTCTGGCTGGCTCAGCCAGATGAAGAGTTTACGACTCTTGAGCTCAGGGTTGTGAAGCTGAGCCTCACACTGGGGAGCAGATTATACTTAAAATGATCCTTTACTTTTTTTTTTTCCAAAAATATAAAAATAGGGGCGCCTGGCTGGCTCAGTTAGTTAAGCAGCTGCCTTCAGCTCAGGTCATGATCTCAAGGTCTTGGGATCGAGTCCCGCATCAGGCTCCCTGCTCCGTGGAGAGCCTGCTTCTTCCTCTTCCCCTGCCTGCCGCTCTGCCTACTTGTACTCTCTCTGTCAAATAAATAAATAAAATCTTTAAAAAATAAAAATTAAATAAAAGTTAAAATTAAAAAATAACTTTGTTTTGTTTTGTTCTGTTACATGGAAAGAAGCAGGCAGAAGAGAAGAAAATCACCAGAATAAAAACCAGACAGACATGTGAATATGTATTTACTACTAAAATGTCAATATTGTTGAAGCAAGTGGCTAACCAAACAACTCAAACCTATGAGGAATCAACGCAGCTGTTACCCTTGGGGCGCCTGGGTGGCTCAGTCACTTAAGCATCTGTCTTCAGCTCCGGTTATGATCTCGGGGTCCTGAGATCGAGGGACCCCCTCCCACCCATGCATCCAGCTCCCTGCCCAGTGTGGAGCCTGCTTCTCCCCTCCTCAGCCCCTCCCCCATCACCCACCTTCTCGCTAGCTCTGTTCGCTTGCTCTCAAATAAATAAATAATCTTTTCATAAAGGTCGCTGTGTGGGGACTGGAAGGCAGCGGGGGGATCGCTGGGGGCTGACAAAAACCCCAATTATTGATCGGAGCACTGGTGCTAAGTTTGGGATTCAGCCAGTCTTCCATATATGCGTTATCTTTCGAAAAAAGGGAAAGAGAAGACACCCGCCTGCAAGGAGCACTGGACTTACCGCCTGGCAAGCAGATGCCCACATCCCAGGCGCCCCTGTGCCCCCAGCTCTGCCTGAGCTGGACACAGCACAACTCAGGAGTTCTACCCCCCCCGTATCTGATCTCCGTTCACAGCCCCATTCCGCCTGCCGCTCTCCATCCCAAAGTGGGCGCTCTCTCCTTTCACACACGTCCAGTCCCCGGGGGCAGCCTCGACACAGGGCCACGTGCACAGACTGGGCGCCAGGGTCTAGAGCTTCCGGCTGGAGCTCAAGTAAGGCCCTTATGCCAGTAAGGTTTCCTAACATCACTCCATGCATTCAAATATTTTAATGTGAAACTATATAAACACTCCAAGAAAACATTAGTGTATTCGTCTCATTTTAAAGCAGGTAAGATTTTCTCAGCATGTCGCAAAAACCAGAAACCATAAAGAAAAAAAAAATCAGTAGGTTTGAGGGTATAAAAATTTTAAATTTTTGTGCCAAAATACAAATGAGACTAACTGGGAGACAGTAATTGCAATTAAGGTAAAAAGCAGAAGGATAATATTCTTAGCCTATAAAGAGTTCTTAGAAATCATTTTTTTAAATTCTTTTAAGATTTATTTACTTGAGAGAGAGAGAAACAGCACATGAACAGGGGGAAGGAACAAAGGGAGAAGCAGACTCCCCACTAAGCCAGGAGCCCTGTACAGGATTCACTCTCAGGACCCTGAGATCATGATGTGAGTGGAAGGCAGACACTTCACCGACTGAGCCACCCAGGTGCCCCAGGAATCAATTTTTAAAGGAATCCATCAATAGAAAAAAAAAAAATGGGCATTGGCCATAAACTGGCAAATCATATATACATTTTAAAAATGCAAATGAAAAAATACAAATGAAGATAAAACACTTTTAAAAATCCAACTTCACGGGCGCCTGGGTGGCTCAGTTGGTTGGACGACTGCCTTCGGCTCAGGTCATGATCCCGGAGTCCCGGGATCGAGTCCCGCATCGGGCTCCCAGCTCCATGGGGAGTCTGCTTCCCTCTCTGACCTTCTCCTCGCTCATGTTCTCTCTCACTGTCTCTCTCTCAAGTAAATAAATAAAATCTTTAAAAAAAAAAAAAATCCAACTTCACAAATAACTTTTTTTTTTTCAGATTTTATTTTTGGGACGCCTGAGTGGTGCAGTCAGCTAGTATCTGACTCTTGATTTCAGCTCAGGTCATGATCTCAAAGCCGTGAGATGGAGCCCCAAGACCAGCTCTGTGTTCAGTACAGAGTCTGCTTGGGATTCTCTCTCTCAACATAAAACATATCTGCCCTTTACTCTAGGATTCCCGTTTCTATGGAAATGTGGATAACATCAATATTTAGAACTTCTATCTGGAAAAACCAAACAAAGCACATCAAAGACAAAAGCAAAAGCCAAACAATAGACATTGAAAAGAAGATTTGCATCACATCGAGATGAGTTTGATATTGTCTCTGCTAGGAAGCACGCTCACAAGTCAATATGAAGAAACAGAAAGTAGACCGACCAAAACATTAGGAACTGTCTTATGTGTTGAAAGAGGTTCCCATATTCTCAATGAAATAAACAAAACAAGAACAAGACAACCTCTATCACAGACAAGAACAGTATAACACTATGAAACTTCTGCATATCAAATACGCCACAAAACCTTTTCAAAAACCAGAAATGGGGAACTCTCACAAATGAGTAAGAGCACGAGAACGAGAAGAAACAGCTAGCGGGCACAAAAAGTAAGGGACACAGGTAGAGAGACCACACAGACCACAAGGAAAGCCAACCTTCCAGGCAATCCAGGAAATGCAAATCGAAACACACTCCTTATTTTTCTGCCAAATTATTAAAAGATTAAAAGGAATAATTACTTATTAATTAATAAATGCATTCAAAGGGGAGGAAAACTGGGAAGGAAGAGTAACCAGTTCTGAGAGACGTGGGTGGACCTGCGGCAGGGGAGAGGCTGGAGGGGAAGGACTGCAGCAGGGGCTGGTGGGTGTGGCCAATGGTTTGGGCGTGGTTTGTGGGTGGGGTTTGTGGGCGTGGCAGGCAGTTCCTCCTTGCCGGTGCAGAGCCTTAAGGATCCATTTCTCTTCTTTAGCCATCAGGAGGAATTGAGAGACATTCCAGATTAGGCTGCAAATACAGGCAGGGAGTGGAAAAGGAAAAATGGCAGAAGACGTAAAAGGAGTGCTCATCTCTATGTGCATTAGGTGGTTCATCTGTGGATGAGTTTGTGCTGGTCTGTACTGGTCATTCCCTTCCTTAGCCACATAGTATCCTGACTGAGCACCTAAATTATACTAAAGAGCCACAAAGCAGCATCAAGCAGAAGAAAATGAGTTGGTAGGAGGGAGAGGTGCTTGAGAGGGAGAAAGCCCTCATCCAACAGTAGAGACAGGAAGTTGGCAATAGTAAAATCATATATTAATAATAGTATATGCTATTACCTCATATGTGTAATGTAACAAAGTAACGAGAACTGCACAATATGTTCTGCTTCTGGAACAAAGTGCCTGGGTTCAAGTCCCAACTTTGCCTTTTACCTCCTGTGTGACCTTGGGCAAGTTCCTTAGCCTCACAGAGCCTCGGTTTCCTCACCTGCAGAATGGGCTAATACCGGCACCTCCCCTCACGGTTAACGATGGGAGGGGTCAGTGCAATGGGTAATGCATGTAAAGGCCTCGCCAAGGTGCCGGACAGATCCGTGGCCCCCCACTGCCACCAACCACCATGACCGTAGACACTGTTTATCTCCTGGAACTGCTTCTAATCAGTCTCTCCCCAGTGTTCAAAAACTAAAAGACACCAATTTCCACATCATCTTGGTGTTTTCAACAACAAGGCTCCAACTCAGGCCCGTGGCCCTTTCCTGTGCTGGGGGGAGGGACCGCCTAGGACTGGCAGGAGCTCAGCAGCCCCCCCAGACACGACCTCCGGCCAGCACATCCAGGCTGGCCCAGTTTCTGGGAGAGATTAGGACGTCAATCTCAGGTGGCAATTAAGGGCTATTCCCGGAGTGGATGCTGCCGAAAAAGCGCCGGCCACAACAGCTTCTCTCAGAGGTGTCCACAACCGTCTGAGGGGCAATCAGATGTCAGCAAGACTCCCTGGAGGGGCAGCAACAAGTGGAAAACACCATGTGACTGCCGGCTAATTTTCCCCACTGACAGATGATTATTCTAATTACACAAGAGGATTTTCTTTCCTTTTCAAATTGCTAACACATTCCCCAGAAAGGGCGCCCTTACCCGACGCGATGACAGTGCCGGCCCAGAGCGTGTTCTCGATGCTCAAGCTCTCGCTGATCGGAGGGTCGCTGTCTTCCTGGAAAAGACCGATGGGCATGCATTTATCCAACAAGGTTCTGGAAGAATCCACAGGCTATTTCCAACGTGCTCGTCCCAAGACAGGAAGAGAGGACGACCCCTATTTGGAAGCCCCCAGGTGAGCCAGGAGAGAAGGGCCAAGCTCCGAAGCCACCGTCCTGGGCGTGCCCGAAGGAGGACAGGCTTCCAACACTGAAGACACGTCCAGCAAGGCAAGAACTAAAATGCAGAAGCAAATCAAACAGAAGCAGCCCTCTGCTGGCCCGTCCTATGGCTTCTAGGAAGAGACCATGATTCGGTGGAGTTCCCAGATTCTTCAAATAATTGAAAGCTAAATTTAATTTCTAGCCTTTAGGGAGAATAGTTGGGAAGTGGCTTAAAAATTGTTAACAATACCAGCCGGGGCTTGTGTGAGTAGAAGAGGTCACGGATGTGTCCAAAGCAGACATAAAAAGTACCTGCCTTCCCACCACAGAGTTCACAGTAATTCTAATGCTGCTGGGGTCTATGCTGTCGGGGAAACTCACGCTGTTCAGAGGCCGGGAGAAAAACCCCGCTGTGCCAACCTCACTATGTCAGTTTTCAAGCTGGGGCTACTTAGGGGAAGCTCATCCCTTCCTGGAGCTCAGCTACCCCCCAACAAAGACCTGCCAACACTTCTCTGCAGCACCATCCCCAGCATGTGTTCTCAGCAAGGCAGCAGTGCCCGGTCAGCTAAGCCCACTTACTCTGGTGAAAGTTCCCACAAAGTTGTGAATGTCGATATTTGGCTCTTCTGCGTAGACGTACGACCGAATCTGGAGGAGATCCTGTTCAACAGAGGTAATGTTTTCGAGTTAAAACAAAATTCGGGATTAAAGAGATCTCAGGTGGGGCACCTGGGTGGCTCCGTTAACTGTGCTCAGTTAAGCCTCTGCCTTTGACTCAGGTCATGATCTCAGGGTCCTGGGATCGAGCCCCGTATTGGGCTCTCTGCTCAGCGGGGAGCCTGTTCCCTCTCTCTCTCTGCCTCTCTGCCTACTTATGATCTTTCTCTGTCACATAAATAAATAAAATATTAAAAAATAAATAAGTAAAGAGATCCCAGGAGGCCCCCAGAGTTTTTCAAAAGCAACTCTATCCCCCAAACAGCAAGCAGGCTCTCAAAAGTACAGGCGAGGTGGAAAAAGAGAAGAAAAAAAATTCTCTATTAGAAACTACGTTTAGCGGTCGCTCCACACGCTATCCCACAACACCCCGACAGACTCCACAGTGAAGACGCCTGTGTGTCTGTGTTCACCCGGTGCCTCCCAAACTGGCTCATGGCCTAGGTCCCCCTTCTGCTCCACTGCCGGGGCCAAGAGCTGTTGGTACCAATGAAGGTCTGTGCTCAGTCAACAGTGCTTACTTGGCCCTGTTCTGTGTAAGGCCTTGGAAAAGGCATAAAAAGCAAATAGAACACGTCACACCCAGGAAGATGGCAACCATCCGAAAAGTATGGGTGAGAATATGGAGGAACTGGAACGCCCATGGACTGTTGGAAGGAACGTAAAGTGGTGCAGCCAGCGCGGCAAACAATATGGCGGTTCCTCAAAAACTTACACGTAGAATTACTGTGATTAGCAAGCCACTCTCGGGGAAGTGACAGCAGGGTCTCGAAGATGCTGTACAGCTGTGATTACGCACCATCACCGAAAGATGCCAACAGCCCATGCATCCACTGACGGGTAAATGGATGAACAAAATGGAATACAGCCATATAATGGAATATTGCCCAGCCTTATAGAGGAAGGGAATCCTGACACAGGCCACCACATTATGCTAAGTGAAATAAATCCATCACTAAAGGACAAATACTGTATGATCCCCCTTTGATCGGGTCCCTAGAACAGTCAAATTCATAGAGACAGAAAGTGCAGTGGTGGATGCAGGGGACTGGGCAACGGGGAACTGGTGTTTGATGGGTCAGAGTTTCTGTTTCACACGGTGAAGAGCTCTGGAGATGGACAGTGGGGACAGCTGCACAACGTGAATGGGCTTACCGCCCCTGAACTGTACATTTTAAAATGATAACGTGGTAAATTTGATGTGTATTTTACCACAATGAAAAAATTTGAGAAAAAAAAAATCTCCAGTCAGGTAGTCAGGCAAATTCAGACCACAACACACCTTGGCTACAGGGACCCAGAGGGGGGCAGAGGTTACTGGCCGCCCCCCGCCCAGCGCCTGTGGCCTCTGCTAACGAGCTAGGAGGTCCCACGTGCAGATGGGTTTATCCTGTGGCCTCTCTGTACTAATAAGAAAAGGTCCTGAGGGGGCGCTTGGGTGACACACTCATTTAAGCGTCAGACTCTTGATTTCAGGCTCCGGTTGTGATCTCAGGGTTGTAATCTCAGAGTTGTGAGACTGAGCCCCACATGGGGCTCTGTGCTCAGCGTGGCGTCTGCTTGAATTTTTCTCTCTCCCTCTCCCTTTACCACTCCTCCTTGCTCTCTCTCAAATAAATAAATAAATCTAAAATTTAAAAAACAAAAAACAACAACAACAAAAAAAACCCGGAGATACATTCAGAGTGGACAGGAGCAAACGTTGCAGAATCTCAAACACAAGGTAATCTCAGATATGTGTGCGCTCCCCCCGCCCACCAGCAAGTTCACAGCTGTACATGTGTGGGGAGGTGTGCTGGCAGAGGTCTGGGAAGATCACCACTGACTTTACAGGATCCCCAGAGGGAAGCAGGTAAGGTCTGGGGCAGAGGCCACAAGCAAGACTTTTCCTTTCTTCCTCCAGGGCTTTCCAAACAATGAATTATTTATTTTAACAAGAGCACAGTCTTGTGATGCCCAGGTCATCCCTTCATACGGTTCTTCTGCTAAATCGCTGCTCCCCTTTCGGATCCCTCTAGCCCAGCAAGGAGGAGTCTCCTAACAAGGACAGCATCTCCTTCTCTGGGCCCCAGCCCAGGCCCGGGGCCAGACGGGGCAGGGCAGGGGCAGGGGATGGGGAACAGGGAGAGGGGCCAACAGCGGTGTTCCTTACACCGATGCATCCAAAGCACACACCGACAAAGGCAACTCTGTGCAGCAACAGACCTGCACCTTCGTGACAGACCCGCACCTTCATGATTCTAGGCGCTTCCAGGCCATCTCCTTCAAATCATTATGAGGACTAGAAAGCTTCCCTTGGAGAAATCTTACCAGGAAATTAAAACGTGTCACCCAGGAAAACCAGAACCCTCTCACGAGACCAACCTCATCTCGGGGCAGGACGGTGCCCCCTCAGGATTCCCAGGGGCTCCCAACCTGTGTTAGAAACTCACTGCTCCAGAATTCTGGTTTAAGAATTAATATTAGTAATGGTGCCACTTCACTTGTCACTGACCAGGAGACATCATTAGGACAAGGCTATTAACATGGAACACTGTCCTGCCCACTCCTTCCTCACAGAACATGGATAAGGAACAGCATTAATCCGTGTGACCACAAGCCCAGGAAAAGCTTTCATGTTCTGCCGAATCCTTTCAAGCCACTGTTGGGGCATGTTGGCCTCTGAGCGTTTAAATTACATTTTGTGACTCTGTAACCTTGTCCATGGGCCACATCCAATCCATGTGGCTTGTCCTTAAACTTACTCTTTGGCTCCCTGGCCCTCTCGCTTTACAGATCACGGCCTAAGTAATGTGGGGCTGACGGGGAAGTGTGGGGCTCTGCACACCCTTGAGAGCCTGATGGTTCTAACTCCTTAGGCCACCCCCTGGGAGAGGGCCCACGGCTGTTCCACACATGGCTCTACGTGCTGTTCCTCACACTGTTCCACGCGTAGGGTATTCAGCAGTGCACATTCCAGGCAGAACTCTGCTCTCAGAGATACTGCCTGGAAGTAAGTCGGGTGGGAAGACAAAGGGAGGGTGGTCAGAAAATGCCTCTCACACAAGGAGATCTGTGCACAAAACCCAGGAGGTAGGCTGGAGAGGCCCGGCCCGGCAGCCATTGGAGCACAACTGTCCCCTGTGGAGGAAACAGCAAGCGCAAACACGGGGACCCAGAGGGAGAGGGCACAGGCAGGCGGAGCACCCAGGCTGAGGTCAGGGTCCTGGCAGGGACACAGACCCCATAGGGCTTGAGGACAACAGCAAGGACGGTAGTCTGGGTTCTCAGGAACGAGAAGCCTCCAGAGGCCCTGAGCAGAGGGATGATACACCTATATGCCTTTCCTTCTAGCTTTATGCAAGGCGCCTTGTCGAGGCTTTGTAAGATTCTGAGCTCCCTCTACAGAGCCCCCAACCCTGCACTTTACCCGGCTGCGTGACTTGAAACAATAAGTGCTCAGGAAGGCCCCCCAGGACCCCATCCTGCCCGCCCTCCTTCCCACCTGACGACCCTCATCGGGCCCTGAAGGGCCTCTGAGTCCAAGAGTCCGACAAGGACACTGGTGCCAGTCTGCATTTCCGCGGGAAAGCTACTCACGGCCGCGGTGGGGAGCCTCTGCGTGCAGGCCACGGGGAGCCGCAGCTTCCAGTCTGTCTCGCCGTCCAGCTGGTCTGTGCGCAGGAAGCAGGAGCCTGTGGAAGGAAGGTGGGCACTGTCTATCCGCTTTCAATTCCAGGATCCCTCCCCCGGCGGCTCTCAGCAGTTCCTGGTCTCGCCGTTGTAAAAACCCAGTCAGTGACCAACCACCAAAAGGGAAAACAAATACCCCATTTCCCACTTCCTCTGTAAGCTCTGGGGTCGGAAGATCTGGGTTCAAATCCTCACTCCAAGGACACCTGGGTGGCTCAGTCGGTGAAGCATCTGCCTTCGGCTCAGGCCATGATCCCAGCATCTTGGAATCGAGTCCCATATCGATCGGGCTCCCTGCTCAGCAAGGGGCCTGCTTCTCCCTCTGCCTGCTCTGCCTGCTGCTCTCTCTGACAAATAAGTAAATTTTTTAAAAGATTTTATTTATTTACTTGACAGAGAGAGAGATCACAAGCAGGCAGAGAGGCAGGCAGAGAGAGAAGGAAAGCAGGCTCCCCGCTGAGCAGAGAGCCCGATGCGGGGCTCGATCCCAGGACCCTGGGATCATGACCTGAGCCAAAGGCAGAGGCTTAACCTACACTGAGCCACCCAGGCGCCCTGACAAATAAGGTAATTACCAAAAAAAAAAAAAAAAAGTCCTCAGTCCATCATCCACTCACAAGAGGAACCTAGGCCAGTTGCTTGACTTTGCTAAACACCAGCAGGCCCGGTCTGTGAAATGGGAAGACAGAGAGCGCAGGAGCCTGCTATGGAGACTGGGTGTGAGAAGCCCCAGCAGGGGGCTGGCACGGACAGCATTCGAGGCCGTTCTGGGCAGGAGATACCTGATCAGGAACCAGACTCCTGGATTCAAGACCAGCTGCCCGACTTACTGGCCACACGTCCTTGGAGACGCTTAGCCTCTCCAAGCCTTGGTTTCCCTGCGTGTAAAAGTGGACAGAACAGCACCCACAGCGTGGACGCCACAACGGATCCTGGCAGCTGCTCAAATGCGGGAAGTGCTACAAAAGCTTGTGCTTGTTCCCCACCAGCACGACGAGGCCTCTTTCTGTCCGATGAGCCCGTCCAGCAATGCGTCAGCGGTGGGTTTCATCAGACCCAGAATGCACTGAATTCCTGGACACCGCAGCTAAGACCTCCGGGCAGCACTGAGGAAAAGCATGTCTAATCTTTGCGGGGGCGGGCAAGGGGCAGGGAGGGAAGCATTTCAGGGACCCTAATCCATGACACTCTGTCTTCACAGATAGTGGACATAAGAACCCACTGAGGACAAAGCTGGAGACTTTGAAAGAAGATTTTTAATCAAGGGCCTTCCACTCCATCTCTGGATAAATTATTGTTCATATAAAATTTCACCTGCACTTTCATTTGATTCATAATAAAATACGTTACAGCAACCCTGAAGGAATAGAAATGTTATTTTTTTCAGAGGCTCAAAGATCTGATTGTGCCTGTACTCAGGTGAAAAACAGCTTTGTTTCCTCAAAACAGCTTAAATAACAGAAAAAAAAAGAAACGAAGGAGATGAGCATCAACAGATGGGGTTGGGGTGCGGTGGTGTCAGCCACCCCGGGAAAAACTGGGAGGGAGCAGCGTCGGGTAGGAGCCTAGAGCAGCTCGCTCAGGTCCCGGTGGGCTGTGGTAATAAATACATTCCGGGGTGATGGTGGGCGTGGCCTCACGGCTCCTGAGCGAAGAGCCAGAAAGGCCACCTACCTCTCTCCCTAGCTTCTCTAGGGTCACACGTATCTCCTGGCATTTTCTCAGAAAAGAGGGGATTTCTGGGTGCTTCTATCTGTGAAACATGCTTCCTGATCGCGCCAAGTCCTACAGCTGAGCCCAACAGCAGCCCAGAAAGGAAAATCACAGCCGCCGTCAGTGGAGACCCACCAGCTGGCACTCGGCCTGGGTCCAGCTAACTGCATCTTGGTGACGATCAAAATCTATTGACCCGCGAGGACCGAAGACGCTCTGTTTTGTTTTGTTTAAAGACCGCTCTATTAAAAGAGATGTTTCTGATTTGCCTTCATGGCTCCAAAATGATCATCTACTTCTGTTCCATTTTCAAATGATTATTTTGCCAAATTACCACTGAAAGGTTAATGGTTATTTTCAAAATTGATCCCAGATGTTTACCGTTTTTTTCTGATGTCCTCAGGAAGATCATGTCAGCAGGGACCCGCTGGTTCTGTGTAATGAAAAGGAAGACTGTTACCGTGAAGAGCCATGTGTGGGGTTTCCGTCCACCCGCCCCCCCACGGCAGCCCCCTCGGCAGGGAGGGGGGAGCAGCCGAAACCCACAGCCTCATTTACGCCTCTGCCTTTGTCACCCACAGATTTGGGGATTTATTTTGTTTTGAATCTGAAAAATCTTGCACGCTGCTGTTACTTTACGAATCCCCTTTTGAAGTCTTCTCTCAGAAAGAGAGCTTCTAGTTTTCTGGAGAATCCAACCATCACCTCCCGAAATTCCAGCCAGAAGGGCCCGGGCCAAAAGCCAGCCACCCTCGCCGGCTCTCTTACAGGCAGGCGGTCTGCCGAAACCAAAGACACACGCACACTCGCTCACGCTTTCTGCTCCTGCCAAATCTCTGGCTTGATGTTTGGCTTTGAGTGGAATTTTAATAAGGAGGTCGAATAGTGAGAAGCGACAAAAGCCATTCTCAAGAAAACATGGGCGTAAGCCAACGGCAGCCCTGGTTTAATTACAGAGAAGTATGTAATAACATAGAGGGTCCGTGGGGTCTCCTGAGCTACTACACAGCGGAGCGTCCCTCACCTCAAATCAACTTTGAGTTCTTGGATTTAATCCCTTTAAAGGAGCATAGTTCACTTCCTACAGAAACAAGCTAGGATACAATCCTTTTCTAATCAAATATTATTCCAAGCCTCTCCAGGGCCACCCCCAAAACCACGACCTTCCAAAAAGAGACCGGAGTGTTTGCTGAAGTCAAAAATGTATGAATGGTGCTATTTTTAAACAGGCATTTTGGGCCCTTTTTACTATTCTAGTATTACACGTGATCCGTGCTCCCCAAAAAACTACAGAAGAACATGATGTTTAAGTAAAAAAAAAAAAAAATGCAAGCTAAAATCACTCAAAATAGTAAATGACAAATATTTTTATGTGAAAGCATTTCGAGGAAAGATTTCATGGTAATATTAAAAAAAAAAAACCACCAATAGGAATCAAAACTTGGGTGTATAAGCAGAAGTTTTGGCTAACCAGCATACATAAACCTTGAAAAATTATTCTATGTGGGTGTCTCATGGTGAAGAAATTTTCCTCCCCAGGCAAAGCTTTAGGAGAGAATCCCAAAAAGCCTACACTCAGTCTACCGGAGTCAGGATCTATGACGTGGTGGCCATGACTTCCCCCTTAACACACTCACACAGCAACCGGTCACAAACCGTGGGATGCCACCCACCTTTTCCACGATGATAAGATCTCCAACCTGGATGTTGGAGCTTTTCACCTTCACTGTCCCTGCGAAGAAAGAGGTCCAAGATACATCATGTGTGAATGCATTTCAATTCCTCATGCCTTTGTAGAGTGCCCACGAGCCTGCAAAGCCAATACAGTACACCCAGAAGTAATTCCCTACTGGGCCCTGCTAACCTCATGGGCATCACCTGCCTCTCCAGTTAGAGACACCTGCTGCAGAAACTGCTCTGGAACAAATCGCCACCTCTCAGAGCCCTGCACTAACTCACCCCCTCACAGCAGGTGCCTTCTGTCTTAACGGCACTTCAGCTGCTTTTCTAAATTGGTACCATGAGATTCATTCAACCTCAAAAGAAGACAAAAAAGAACACAGAAAAGAGGAAGAAAATTAAGGACCAGATCCATGGACAGGGTAACTCTTTTTTTTTTCTTTTTCAGGATTTTATTTATTTGAGAGAGAGAGAGAAAAGGCACAAGTAGGGGGAGAGGTAGAGGGAGAGAACCTCAAGCAGACTCCCCGCTGAGCACAGAGCCCAACGTGGGGCTTGATCTCATAATCCCGAGATCATGACCTGCGCAGAACTCACAAGATCATGATTACTCAACAGACAGAGTCACCCAGATGCCCTCTGGAAAATCAGCTTTTAATTTTCGACATCCCTGAAAAGAAAGAAGTCATCCTAACATGACTGATTTTTTTTTTTAATTTGTGGTTGCTGGGTGGGTGGGTGGCCCCATCGGCTAAGCGTCTGCCTTCAGCTTGGGTCATGATCCCAGCTAGGACTGAGTCCCTAGCTGGGCTCCTGGCTCAGTGTGGGGAGTCTGCTTCTGCTCACTTCCGCTCTCTCTCTCTCTCTCAAATAAATCAATCTTTAGAAAAAATTTGCGATTGGTACATATTTTATGGGACTCTGATCAGACTACACCACTTGAGCTCGATGTTTACACGGATAAACAGTAACAGCTAACATTAAACACAAACGTGAACTCAGCACCGTAGAGGCACGGACATGGTGACGGCTGCCTTTAGTCCTCACAATGGCCTGAAGAAATGGCTATTATCGGGGCACCTGGGTGGCTCAGTGGGTTAAGCCTTCAGCTCGGGTCATGATCTCAGGGTCCTGGGATCGAGTCCCGCATCGGGCTCTCTGCTCAGCGGGGAGCCTGCTTCCTCCTCTCTCTCTCTCTCTGCCTGCCTCTCTGCCTACTTGTGATCTCTCTGTCAAATAAATAAATAAAATTAAAAAAAAAAAAAAAAGAAATGGCTATTATCACCTCGGGAGTTTTCAGACAAGGAAATTGGGCTCAGACCTGCACCATCCCCACCCCACCAGCCTCACCGTTAGAAAGGATCAGAGCCAGGATTCACAACCCCATCTGACTGCAGAGGGAGAATATTTAAAAAAAAAAAAAAAAAAAAAGTGAGTACAGTTCAAGGCCAAAAAAGAACATTTACTGAGTGCTATGTTGTGGGAATTCAAAGATGCAAGGCAGTACCCTTATCCAAGAAAGAAAAGGGTCAGGTTCCTTCTGGAGTCCACAAACATGCTGGCGGGGGCCAAGGCAGTGAACAGTTTAGGTTTTGTAGGCCAAGAGGTGAGGTTCCCAACTCTGCCAACAATCGGTCCCGCCACCAAAAGGTCAAAACTATTCTTAGCAACCAGACCATCCCCCCCCCAAAAAAGGGGGGGGGGCACCAGGGCTGAATTTGGCTCCAGGGCTGTAGTTGCAAACCCATGAGCTAGTAAGAAAGAGAGCCAGACAGATGCGGTCAGTGCGAAATCATGAGAGAAATGATGTAGAGGAGTCAGGGGGACGAGGGAGCAGAAAGGGGGAAAAATCTCCCCCTTTGGAAGAGGACCCGAACACTGCCCAGCAAACAGAAGGCTCTTGGTCATACTTTCAACGTTCCAGCACCATCTACTGAATGCCTGCTGTACGCCCGCTGATCCAGAGGTGGGGATACACAGAACTCACCTTCCAGTGGAAGGAAGGAGGCAACGGGTAAACAGGAGCGAACGGGGTGGGCTTGGCAGGGAAGGTGAGACCCGAGGTGGGTGAAGAACACTGGTGACCAGTAACCCATGAAAACTCATGAGATGGGAGAAAGTGGTGTATGTGAGTCGTCCAAGCCTGCGTGTGGCCCCAGGTTGCACCTCCCTCGGCAAGGCCAGAAGCACTGGATGGAAGGCAGGGAACAGCAAGAGAGGAAGGTGGAAGGGCAGGTCGGGGCCTGGTGCTCCTGTGGACAAGCCCAGAGGGGAGGGGGCCGTGATTCTGGCGATGGTCACATTCTTGCAGAAGGGGCAACACCAAGAAATCGTTCCATTGCTGGCTTTTCGTAAAAAGCCCATTTAACTTACAAACTTTCGGCCGAGAAAGAAAGGAAGTAATAATGACTCTCAATCCTTCTCAATGAAGTGCCCTTTCATCCAGCCGCGAGGGCAAAAGTGGAGAGAGAATCGCGAACCTGCTATTCCCTCCCTGTGGTCACTCGTGCCCCAAAACCCCAACATTCACTAAGCATAGGATTTCTAACTTGAGCTTAAGAACTTAAAGACACTAATGAAATAATCTGAGTGTACAACTCCAGGCTTTTGCAGTTTTTCACAGTATCCTATGCTTTTCACATAATTCGATATGTCTTTTTAATAATTTACTGCTGTTGAGATTTTCCATAGCATTCCAATGATCTCTACTGACCCAGTTCTTCCCAATAGGTTCCACAGAGTTTCATCTTAATTAATTCTTGTACTTAATTAAATTTTGTGCTGGTAACAGTCCGTGGAACTACCACTAGGAACTTCTTCCCAAACATGAAGAATGACTTCTAGACAGACTACCCAGCAAGCTGGGAACTGAACCAACCCTCGGCTGCTCTGAGGCCTTCTGGATTCTCCCAGTTCGACATCTCACACTGTGAATGTTCCGTGTGCCTCACTTTCACTGAACACAGGACTAAATTCGATGAGAGCCCCAGAGCCTCAAGGGTTCCTTATGTCAAAATATGCGCAGACAGAATGGGGGACATCCACCGAGCCAGAATGAGAGCATTAGATACGGGACGAGAGAGAGATGCCTGGGGGGCTCAACCGGTTAAGCATCTGCCTTCAGCTCCGGTCGTGATCCTGGGGTCCTGGGACCCAGCGTTGGGCTCCCTGCTCCACAGGGAGTGTGCTTCTCCCTCTCCCTCTGTTTGCCCCAACCCCTTTCCCACCATTCAGGCTCTATCTATCACTGCCTCTCAAATAAATAAAATAAAATCAGAAAGAAAGGGAGGGAGGAAGAGAGAAAGGGCGGGGAGGAGGAATGGAGGGAGAAAGGAAAGAAAAGAAGAGAAATGCGGAGGGGGCGCCTGGGTGGCTCCGTGGGTTAGAGCCTCTGCCTTCAGCTCAGGTCATGATCTCAGGGTCCTGGGATCGAGCCCCGCATCAGTCTCTCTGCTCGGCAGGGAGCCTGCTTCCTCCTCTCTCTCTCTGCCTGCTTCTCTGCCTGTTTGTGATCTCTGTCTGTCAAATAAATAAATACAATCTTTAAATTAAAGAAAAATGGAAGGTTTCCCTGCCCGACCCTTTCTCCCAGCGCCACTAGGGGGCAACAGGAAAAGCATACACAGCACGGAGGAGCTAGTCTTCCCTGGGAGTGTGTCTGGGCGATGCTGGAAGGAAGGAAGACAGTAAATTCAGCATGGCCCTCTGTGCCGACGAACTTCTCCTTCACCGGAGCTCGCCTCGGCTTTCCCAGACATAAATTTACATAGTCTTTGGTTTTATTACTCACATTGAGGCTGGTGGCCTGACCCAAACGATCGTTGGGGCTTGTGTTCCAACCTTCAAGACCTGGCTCCCAGTCTTCTCTGGTATTTAACTCAAAGACAAATTCGTATTTTCAGTCTTAATCATAACTGCATATGTATGCGTGGGGATGTCGGCAGGACAGACAAAATCCGGAGGATTCAACCGGAGGCCTTGACGGGTGATTCTTCCTGGGGACAAAGGGAGTCTATCCCTTTCTCTGGCACACATACTTTCTAAATTCTTCCCAGGGATTTTTTTTTTATTTTTTTTTTTTAGTAAGCATGAGGTGTTCTTCTAATAAGAAAGAAGAAGAAGAAATTAAATTAGCTCAAACTTCTAAGTGACCAGACCCAGATCCCTGCCTTCTACCACGGAGCCCTGATTTACGATCAGTTAATGTCAACTCTTGCCTCTCCCTGTCCATCTGCTCTACCTCAACAAAAACCCCTTTTAATCCGCGCGCTTGCCGAGCGGATTCTGACCGAGGCCAGCAGGCCGATCCCCCAGACAAGGTCATCTACTGTATCTGTCAGCCGGCCAGCAGGCTCCCTCTCGGGAAGAGGGCAGCAGGAGCCACACAACCAAGAGGCCACTTGCATTTCTTAGCCATGGTTCCTCACTAGCATGTGTGTGTGCATTGGCAGGGGCGGGGCGGGGGGTGTCTCTGCAGCTTGCACAAAGGGATATCTTCAGACTCTGCTCTGTCGAGCTGACCCCACGGTCCTGACCATTAATTTGGATTTCCCTTTCCACATTGCCATTTGTTGGCAATCAACAACACGCCGTGCAGGGCTATCTGCAGGGTGTGTGTGTGTGTGTGTGTGTGTGTGTTCTGAATGAGGACAGGCACAAAACCAGAAGAATGAAAACGTGGCAGGAAGAAAAGAGAATGGAAAACAGATACCAGGGTTCCTGTTCCAACGTTGACTGGGCTTTTCCACCAGCCAGGTACCACAGCTGGCTGTGGACAACTGAACAAAGGCCTTCACATGGCCCTCACGGCTGCCATGGGCCAGGGTGACGGCGGGAAGCAGAAGAAAAGGGGGACAAAATGAGACTGACGGGCCAGGCATTCCCGGCGCTGGGATTAACCCGCAGAATGAAAAGCACTTCAAACTGTGGGAAGGGCTCTGAGTACATGCTTTCTAACCTTACATCAACGGCTATTCTGAGTTTTCTACAAATGTTCTTGCCAAAACAAAACAAAACAAAACAAAAGCTAGAGCAAGGTGCAGACGCACTCTGGCAGACCTCCCATCCCCCTAACAAAGTAATAGTATTCAGAGACAGGAGGACGGCTCCCTACTGCCAGGGCTCCGACAAAATACTCTCCAGGCGTCCCACTGAGAGAAGCCAGCACACACCCGACCACGGCTTCTTCCCTTTTCCCTCTCACTTTCCTTGAGGTTCCTACAGCGGAAGGAGAGCCGGACCCCCAGGGGTGCAACCCGTGTGTCCACACAAGCGCCCCCCCCCAGGGTGAATGACCTGTCATCATCTTAAAATTCTTAGTAACTTTTCAACAAGGTCATTTTGCACGGGGTCCCCCCAAATTACGTAGCTGCCCCTGAACAGAGGCAAAAGCACCCAGTAAGATCTTCAGTACACAGGGCACAGGATAACTTGGCCACCTTCTGAGAACAGAAGGCCACAGCCCTTCCCCCTCCCCAGCCCGCCCTGCTCTCCGGGTTCCTCTAACACCCAGCCTCCAACCTCCAGCCTCTGGGATTTCTAGATCAAGTTGCAGGAACTTTACAGAAGTTTGGCTAAGACATTTTTACAAAGGTTAAGTGGGAAACTGTCTGCTGGCCACATCCTCAATCATCAAATGCCTTCTATAAAACAAATTTATCCCTTTCAGCTTTCGACACTCTCCCGGAGTCACCCCTGAGCCAGAGTTTATAACAGGGAACAAAATTCCAATTACAAGAGCTGTTTATTTCTGCAGAGAGGGACCCCAAGCCTTTCATAAGCAAAGCTATTGAGCACAAACCATGCTTTTCATGGATGACAGCCTCAGAATAAGAGCAGTTTGTCTCCATTGCAGGGAGAAACCAGATGTTTCCCCGGAGTCGAAACAAGCAAATGACAATTCAGTCAAACTACGGAACAGCCTGCAAGAAAGAAATTTTTTTTTTTTTTAAATTCCGGGGCACCCCTATGTGTGGGCCTCTGTTTTGACCCCAAACACCTCCAGCCCTACTTCTCTTTTCCATTGTGCATGCAGGACACTGATTACTTTTCTAGATCCTGGGCAGCAAACTCTACGCACCAAGGCTGGTTAATGTATTACTCTTGAGCTCACAGTCTGTGACAGTGATGAGTTGTAAATTCTACAGCATGTGTACATTTCCTGGGGTGGACGTTAAAACGCCTCTGCAGACCTGGCAGAGTTCAGAGGTTTCGCGTTGAAATTTTCATATTCCAGGAGAGCTGTCTTACACTCCCCAGAGCCTAAGAAAAGACTTACTTAAAAACAGGCAAAGGACTGAGAAGTAGTATTGTAAATTCCATGGCCGCATCCTGGGGCTTTTGTTTAAAATAGTGGGAACTTAAAAAAGAAAGCTGAGGTTTAAGGATAGCAAGTTTATACCCAACAGAGGCTTTTAAAATAAATATATAAACGGTTCTCCCTCCTTCGGGTGCCCAGTGAAGAAACAGACCCACACCCCAGTGGTGGGAGGGGGCAGGGGTGGAGACAGATACAATTTGGGAGAGATAACAGTACAATGTGCATGTGAGATTGTTTTCAGGGGTTTTTATTGGGGGGGAGGGAGGGGAGGTCTTTTTTAATTAAACAATAGATCAGTTCACCAATGATGTGTAATAAAGTAAAACGGAGTACTTTGAAAAAACAAGGAAATGAATGAGTCTGAAATAACCTGGCATCTGTCGGAGAATGTATGGGAAAGTGTCTGTCTGGCAAGATCTGTTTTAAACAAGACTTGTAAAACTAATGCGCTGAATCGTAACGAGGGACGCTCGGCAGGGGAAGACTCTGCTTCCTCAACTGCCTTTGAACTCCTCCGTAAAGGACTTTGGCAGTATGTTTGCTGTCGTTAATATTAAAAAGACCATCACTGTAATTCTCTTCTCTAGGAAGTATAAAACAGAGATGTCCCGCCAGTTTAGGGACATCTTAGTGCTGGGTGCCTTGCAGATTTGATCTTTTCTTCTTCTGGACCAGAGGTCTTGGCCACAACCATGTCACGCCAGCTCCTGGATCAGGCCGAGAAGCTTAAGAGCTCAATCCTCTCCCCCTCTTCCCATTTACTGGAGCGGGAGGTTTTGGAGCAATGCTGTATGCCCTGCACCTGGCACTGTTCAATCAGGATGTCAGCTGGGATGAGAAGAATAACCCGGAAGCCCAGAACAAAACGGGTCCCAGTGATCAATACAAGTTCTACTCCATGAACGTCACACATTCGACATTCTGATAACAAAACTGAAGACAGTCTAGATGTCTTTTTTTTTTTTCCAATAAATTGTATTTATTTGACAGAGAGAGAGCACAAGCAGGCAGAGTAGCAGGGAGAGGGAGAGGGAGAAACAAGCTCCGCGCTGATCAAGGAGCCCAATGTGGGGCTCGATCTCAGGACTCTGGGATCAAGACCTGAGCCAAAAGCAGTTGCTTAACCAACTGAGCCACCCAGGTGCCCCCAATGGCCTACACTTCTAAATAAAATGTTTCACTAGAAAGGTGAAAGTCTTCCAGAAAGCATCTGCACAGTTTTCCACTTATCCAGGAAATAGTTCCCCTCTAAAGGCCAAAATCACAGTGAATTGTGTTGGGGGTTGCACTGATTAATAAATATCTGAAACTTTAAAAATGAAATGAAAAAAATTTAAAGTATAAAACGTATCATGTCTCTACAGAGTTTATACTTTGAAAACACAAATGGTACTTGTGTTTAAGAATACAGAATTTCAGGCACCTGGGTGGCTCAGCTGGTTAAGCGACTGCCTTTGGCTCAGGTCATGATCCTGGAGTCCTGGGATCAAGTCCCGCATGGGGCTCCCTGCTTAGTGGGGAGTCTGCTCCTCCCTCTGCCCCTCTCCCCTCTCATGCTCTCTGTCTCACTCTCTCTCTCAAGTAAAAGAAAAAAAAAAGAATACAGAATTTCAATTAATTACCCATGAGCTAAACAATGCCCCATTAGTGAACGCATCTTTTATGTTATCTTCTCTTCTCCTGATAAACTCCAATGGAATAAAACTGTCAATATCCTTTGCCCTCAACATTCAGTAGGAAACCTCAATCCTAAATCATGGTCCAAAATAGATTTTGAACTGAATTGGGAAAAAAAAAATCTTTTACAGATTGAACTGAGAGATAACAGTGCAATGTGCATGTGATATTGTTTTCAGGGGTTTTTTTTGGGAAAAAAAAATTATATATATATATATATATATATATACATATATATATATATATATCTTAAGTGGAGGTGAGATCCTGAGATGATTCTGTACCTCGGAAAGAGTGAACAGAGGACCTGGAAGGATGTAGAACTATCTGGAAAGAACTGGGGAAGATTAAACATATCAGCTGGTTTTTACCACCACGCAGTACTCAAAAACTGAAGACAGGAGGATTCTCTCCATCTCACACAGACCTTGGGCCTATGACTTATGGCTCCCAGGGGTGCCCAGATGTCCACAGCAGGGAAGAAGTATCAGCAATTGTGTTCATGGTACCTCTGTTCGCACTTTCTTTCAAAGCTGATTACCCGCGTGCTTCACTTAGCCCTTGATCAGAGGTTAGTCTGAAAACATTCCTGGTAGGAAGGAAGACCCACGTAATTCCTCCTGGGAACATGCAAATCCAGCTGCCCTCATCACCTGTGACAATCAAGGCACATCCCTCTACCCCCGGAATGAAACTTTTGGTTTGGGCCAGACATACAGAACGAGAAACAATCCATTTACTGATTACTCTTTCCCTACCCAACCCCAGTCTCTGCAGCAACAAAATGACGTCTCACGGGGTCTGCTGACCCTTCAAGACACTCTCTTCTTTGGCTTTGGTATCTCCAGGGCCTCTGAACACCATTGGAGCAGTCAGGTCTAGAAAACTCCTAAGGACCTAGGAGCCTCCCTCCAAGCCAATCATTACAACTGAGGATTTCAAGGAGGAGAGGGGAGCCTTCTTTGTCTGAAAGCATGATCCCCATAGGGTTGTCGACAACTTTGTCGAACGAGCAGCTTGTCCACCTCAGAATAAGGATGCTTGGGGCACCCGACTGGCTCAGTCGGTTAAGCCCCCAGCTCGTGATGGAGCCCCAGTCATGATCTCATGGGTCCTGAAACCAACCCCCGGTTGGGCCCCAGGCTCAGCGAAGAGTTGGCTTGGAGATTTTCTCCCCTTCTCCCCACTCACTCTTTCCCTCTGTCTCTCTCTAAAATCGCTGAGTAAATTATTTTTATGGGGCGCCTGGCTGGCTCAGTTGTCAACCAACTGCCTCCAGCTCAGGTCATGATCCCAGGGTCCTAGGATCGATCCCCACATTGGGCTCCTTGCTCAGCGGGGAGCCTGCTTCTGCCTCTCCCTCTGCCTGCTACTCTGCCTGTTTGTGCTCTCTCTCCCTCTCTGTCAAATAAATTAATTAAAAATTTTAAAAAGAAAAACAGAATGAAGATGCCGGATTAATAAATTCCTTTGGACTCAGAAACATGCTTTAAAATGATCTAAACCTACCAGCCCTCCTGTAGCACACATCTTAAGGCTGAATATCAGCACTATAGGTAAGATATTCTGTGTGAAAGTGCTGAGCCCAGCTCCCGGCACATGGTAGGTGTCCAGACCTACAAGCTAAAGATGTGCATTCAGACAGGCCGAGGTTCGAGTCACACCCCTGTCCCCCACCTAGCAATACCGTCTGAAACACAGCCCCTTCCCTGAGCCTCTCCGTTCAATCTGTAAAAGGCATCTCCACACGGCTGTTTAAGAAATTACACGCCAGACCTTGCCCAGTACCTGCTGGCTTACGGTGGGTAATCGCTCATCTTTTTCTAGGGTTTTCCAATTTCGGCAGAATTTCTCAAACACGTCCAATGCCATCTCCGCCCTAGCACACCTTGTACACAGATTCCCAGAGCACAGAACGGACTTTGCCACAGTGTCAGCCCTCGTTGGCCTGCACGGTCTTCTCCTCTGTCCTCCCAGGAGGGAGACTCAGGAAACGCGGCCTGAGTGGGAAGAACAAGACGGAGCCCGAACCTGGGGCACATACCCCACACTCCCAGCCATCACACCCGGGGCCTTTGGGAGACTCCTCCCCAGGGCCACTTCGTGCCTGTGTGCTCTGGGTCCTAGCACGGGGCGCCAAGCTCAGAAGGGTCCTAGATTGGGCTCCATGCGTGCCTGCTGCCATCTTGAAATTCTTAATTTTTGAACAAGGGCCCCCCATGTTCATTTTGCACCATGCACCACAAATATGCAACCCATCCTGCTCTTTTCCATCCTGTAAGACTTAAGATGAAGGTCAATTCTTCTGAGAAGACTGAGCAGCTCCTCTCGGACTCGCTCCCATAACCTCCCACGACCCCTGGCTCATACCCCCATTTATTAATCCACCCCCACCAATGTTTCACGGACCACTGTCACAGCACCATCACCACTGGCCTTCTTGAGCCCACACCAAATCCCAGGCACAGTGTTATGTTCTTCTCATCCGAGAGTTATATTTAGAGCACCTCTAAGGTAGGCACTATTACTACCCCAATTTACTGAAAGGTTAAGGACCTGCCCACGGAGCTGGGTGCAGGGGGAAGCAGGACACTTGGGTCCAGGCAGGGCACAGGCTCAGGCTCAGAACGTTTTCTTCAACTGCCAGGCACTGTGCTCAGAACCAGGAATGCAGTGATCAAGAAAGGGACAGTCTTTATGACAGCCACCCCACTCCTACCCCGGACATATAATTATTAGTTGCATTTTTCGACTATGTATTTAAATGTCTGGACACTTCACCCAGAATCCCCAGCCCCTTGGATTTATCTCTGTAATACGGAAGCCTACTGTAAACTTCGGACGTGTGATTGATAGTCAAAAAAATTCTCAAGAAAGCAAAGAAAAAGTGGTTTTGACATGACGTATTAAAATATTTCAAACATGGGACGCCTCTCCCTCTCCCTCTGCCTGCCACTCTGCCTACTTGTGCTCTGTCAAATAAATAAAATCATTTTTTAAAAATTTAATAACAAAATAAAATACTTCAAATATCTCCTATTAAACCATGACAATGACATTAAAAATTGATCTAACTGGTGTGTTATTTTAGGTAACAAATTATTTGAAAGAAATAAGATGATCTAAATGGAAGTAGCTATTAATCAAAACAAAAAACAAAAAAACTATCATCCATTTTTCCTCACAGTGATGAATACCTTACTGTCAGGATTTTTAGTTGTTTAAAATCCACTTTTTTCTTGAAGTTTGGGATTTTTTTTTCAACTTGATTACCATAATGCCTCTAAAACTCTGGCAAAGTCCCAACAAGACTTGTGCCATTGGCCTTCCTAAAACTGTATTAACCCTTGCTAAAAAGGCATGTCATGAATCTAATTTTGACACATCAGACAAACACAAGTTGAGGGACAAGCCACAAAGCAACTTTCCTGAAACTGGCCAGTTCTTTTCAAAATGTCAACATTTTGACAAAGAAAACCAAGAAATGTCAACATTTTGACAAAGAAAACCAAGGAGCGATGCCAGGCCAGAGAAAATTAAGGAACAAGGACAATTAAATGCCACGGGGAAAACCCATCCTGATTTCTGTACCAGGAAAAATAACGCTGTTAAAAACAGAGTATTTTAGACGCTGGCAGCTCGGGGATGGAAAAAACAAACAAACAAACAAACAAAAAAACACAGGACATGTTTTCAGGAACAAATGGCAAATTTTGAGTAAGGACTGTAGATTGGATTCATAGTAATGTACCAATGTTGAATTCCCTGATTTTGATCATTGCAGCGTGTTATGTGAGAGAAACGCCCTACGAGGAATTAGGCGTGGAAGTATTTAGGAGTAAAGGGGATGATGCCTGCAACTTAGTTCTCCAGGGAGAGAAGGACTATTAAAACAGCAAACATGGAAAAATGTTAACATTTGGCGTTCACCACAGGATTTTTGTAACTTTTTTCCTAGTTAGAAATTACTACCCACCCCACCCCCCAATTTTTAAAATTTGATCAGCACAAGTCCTGGAAATGATGCAGAATGCAGGTAAACATCATGGCCTGGTATCTAGTGATGAAGAACTCCATATTCTAGTTTCTAAAGGTTTCTGAACTCTAAAAACTGTGTTGAAAAATACATTCAAAGACAGCATGTGATACAAAAGGAACCAGTCCCCACTGGGTGGATACATGTATACATGTTTGTTTCATTTCGCATTTAAACTTACTAAATGTGAAAAGCCTCACTCAAGAAAATAGTAAGTAATTAAACAGTGAGGTCAAAAAAGGCTTCTTTCTCTTCCTCTCTCTGAAATCTTCCATTTGGGGCTTCCTACTCTGGCCCTCCCCCACCCCTGCCCTTCAAGTGTATCAAATAACTAAACTCACCTCCATCACTTTCTGAGCTGACAGTTTCTTCAGTGCTTTTTTGGGGGCTTTCAAAACAAACGGGGGGGGGGGGCGCCGAGCAGGGGCTGGGTTAATATTCAGAACTCCGCTCGGTTTCCCCTACTGTCGCATTGGCATGACAATGGAAACCATGGGCCACAAAAGGAGACCAACAAAGGAAGACAAGTTTTTAATGCTAGAGCCATCTGCCAATTCTCCTTCGGATCTTTCCAAGAACCGAGTGAAGATAAAGCGGGAGCTGAGAATGAGGCATGCAGGGGAGGGCAGAAAAATCATTCACGGGAAAAGCAATTGCAATATGAAAAGAACCAAAGAAGGTTTGGAGCCTGGATAGATGAATGAATGGAATCCCTCTAAAGAGATCCACCGCACCCTCTCCCCAATGGGGCTTTTGTCGGTTGCCTAGCATTTTAAATGTTATAGTCAGAATATGTTATTAAGGGAGGATTTAATATACACAAACCACAAAAAACACCCTGCAGAGTGGTCTTCTGATTACCCACGTGGAAAGCCCAAGCCACCTGCCTTTGCAAAGATTATGCTGGGCTTTCTTTCTTTACGTAGCAAAATGTCCTAAATACAGTAGTTTAGGGATAATAAAGCATTTTTATACCAACTCTACATCCCTCACTTCTCCAGCAGACTTGCGAAATGTTAAGACCACCAACTGTGAAAATCTATTTAAATGCACTAAAACGAAAGACGTTCATGCCCTTGAGAAATTTTTTTTTTTAATTTTTTTTTTGAGCCTAAAACATATTCCTCCAACATTGTTCCTAGGAGGGAAATTCTGTGCAAAACCCTGAAACCACGTGTGGATGCTTTTTCTTGGGAAGATGAAAACATGCGAAAGCAGTTCACACTCGACTCAGATACGCCCTCCCTGAAACATCTACCTGCGCTTTTTCAGCATTTTGAACAACCTGAAGGTAAGGCACAGATTTTTGCTGCTCCCAAAACATTACTAAGCTCTGAGTGGGATCAGCCATCTTCTGGAACTTTAGGGAATATGCTCTCATTCCTGAATACAGCCTTATAGGTAATCTCCTGTAGAACTTGTACTTGAAACAGAAGTCAACATTGGCTGGGTTGCTTTGTGGGTTTTCATGGGGTGTTTGGGTGTTTGTTTTTTTTAATTCCACCAATTTAAAATGCACACATCTTCCAAGGGATTCAAGGATTAAAGGCCATCTAATCACTTCTCTTTTGGTCTGACGGTATACACTCCCCACCTTAATTTTCAGGATTTACAAGATGCCTTTCAAGGAAATCTTCACAGATGCAGTGTTTATATAAATCCGGTGCCTATTTAAAAACTAATGTTGCAAAATTGTAGCATGCATTTTGTAATGTTGAAAGAGTATCTTTTACAGCTTATAGGACAGACCTTATAGCCTCCACCTGAACAAAAGGAGCTCCCTCCTTCTCTCCAGGGTCAGCCCCGGGATAGGCAAAGGGACAGGGTTAGCCAGAAGAGGGTGCCCAATGACCAAAGTTTCATTCCAGCCTGATGATGCACAAGTTAGCCCACTGGCCTAGCTCTGGGAGAGACGGTGACAGCCCCAGGCACATCCTGGTCTCCCTGGTCCCAGCAACTGAGTGACTGCCCCCCACACACTGTCCTGTTTGCACACCCACGGGCCCTGGGCCTTGAACTCTGCTCCCTGACTCTCAGCAGCCCATGATGAGAGTTGCAACCCTGAGGCCTAAGGTCAGGCGGCAGGAGGTGGCCCGGGCAGAGCCAGGAGGCTGACCTCTTGCTGTGAGCCGGCTGTAGGCCTGGCAGTTGACTTCCCTGTCCCGCACATAGCATCGGGTCTCCTCTACGGCCTCTCGGATGACGGTGACGGCCAGCACGAAGCCCTGCGGAGAGAGCACAGAGAGGGTGAGCCCTGCTCCAGGCGACCTTCCTCTCCTGGTGCTGGGGACGGGAAAGGCCAGAGGCCACACCGGAGGGCAGCGGGGCAGGGCCCGCTAATTACCCCAAAAGCACACGCCCCCGCAAGCCCACTTCTTGGCCTCCTTCCGGCACACACGCCCTGGGGAAACACGCCCACACACAGACAGACCAGCAGCCCTATTCACCGCCACCGCAGGGCTTCTAAGAGGAAAAGGTGGTCCGTCCACAGGCAGCGACAGAGGGATGACGTCTGCTAACAGTCCACGTGCTGGGTGCCCTTCCAACGAGGCTACACCCCCAGAGCAACCCTCCGCTCACGGCCACTGAGATAGAGGAGCCTCAGAAGCACAGAAAGGCTGAGTCATCTTGCCCAAGGATGGGAAGCTCTAAGTGACCGGCAGGAAATCTGGCTCAGAGTCCTTGCTCCTAACAGTCATGTTGTTCTACACCCGGAGAAACCTGGAAGACCTACCAGCCAGTCAGATGGGGCACCAGGAGACGGTTAAAGAGAAGACGATCCTTCCCGTGCCCTGACCCACCCAGGAGACGAATCACCTTTTCACCACATACAAGGTAACAAACGCCGTGCATTGACACAACCAGGGACAGCCACCATCCTCTGGCAGGAATTCCCAGTTTCCTTAACTACTGGCTAGACTCCTCTGCAAGGCAAGCACCGAGAGGGAGGAAGGGGCCAAAGGGGACTTCAGTCTTCTCTGCACGGTGTTAAATCCTTATAAAGAGAACACATCCAAGTATTAACTGCGCAAGTAGCAACAAATAAAAAGAACACTGGAGACTGCCTGACCTTCCCGGGGCGAGGTAACCCAACTCATCAAATTTGGGAGGGACTGGCGTGGGAGTCAGCCATAACCAGAATCTATTTCCATCTAGATCTCTCCTCTCATGTCAATAAAGGCAAGAACATGCATTCATTTTTCTTACAAAACAGCCCTATCATCTCCTTTTAAAGTCATTAAAAAAAAAAAAAATACAGAAAGCACCACCACGCTAAAGGTTAGCAGCGGTGATTCTTGGAGCATTTCATTTTCATACCATTTACTCTGTGAAATATATTAACTTCGATTCAAAGGACTTTAAATCTCTTCTGTAAATCTAGCCAGAGATGTGTGGCTTTGTGGAACTCCTCCGAAGCCTCCTGCATCTTTACAATCAAAGGATTACTCTGTTTCCAATCAGATCACGCAGTGGCTGCGGCCAGAGCAAAACTGGCATGTTTCAGAATAAAAGCATCCCCAGACCCGGGGTGGGGGCGAGGAGACCTGTTCTGGGGGAGCACAGACCCAGGGCGCACAACTCCTCCCCCTCCCAAGCTGCCGGTTTCCTTGCTCTGGGCCAGAACCGAGGTGCTTGCTGTTTGTTTTTTCAGATCTTCCAGTTTCTACTTCTCTCTGCGTGGGCCCAGCTAAACCCCATTGATGGCTGGTGGAACGTGTGTGCTCCCAAAGAGACCGGAGCCTCTGACCAACCCTGCTGCCTCCTGAATTATCGAATCTGCTCTCCCCCGGCCCTACCCCCAAACACACAGTTCCTATCAATCCCAGAAGACAGGCCATCCCTTAGAGTAGAAAATGCCTTCACAAAGAGATACAAATGTAGTCCCGAAATAAATTCCAACTCTGCAGCTAAAGAGGCCCCTCACAGCCACAGATAGTCAGAGAGAAGCTTTAACAGGGAGGCCTGGGGTTGTCTGAGTTTGTAAAGGAATCGGAGGCAGTGACAGCCTCTGATGAGAGCCCAGACAAAGCCATTCTGAAGGTGGTAAGCCTCCCTTTGTAAAGTTGTGCGTCAAAAATAGATTTACTAAAGCAAAACAAATCTATGAGCTAGAAATCAGAAAAGCAGTTGCCTCTGGTTCAGGAGGGGGTGACTGGAAAGGGGCATTAGGGAACCAGGGTGATGAAAACGTTCTCTATTTTGACCAAGGTGCTGTTTCCACGGGTGCTGACAGATTTCAACGCTCACTGCATCGCGAACACAGTATCTGCACATCTAAGATATTGGTACCATGAAAATGATATCAAAAGCTAAATCTTGGGGTGCCTGGGTGGCTCAGTGGGTTGCCTTCGGCTCAGGTCATGATCTCAGGGTCCTGGGATCGAGTCCCATGTTGGGCTCTCTGCTCAGCAGGGGGCCTGCTTCCCTTCCTCTCTCTCTGCCTGCCTCTCTGCCTACTTGTGATCTCTCTCTGTCAAATAAATAAATAAAATCTTTAAAAAAAAAAAAGCTAAATCTTGGGGCGGCTGGGTGGCTCAGTCGGTTAAGCGTCTGCCTTCAGTTCAGGTCCCCCGGGTCCTGGGATCGAAACCCCACTCTGGGTGCCCTGCTCAGCGGGGAGCGTGCTCCTCCCCTCCAACCCCCTACCCTGCTCATTCTCGCGCTCTCTCACTCTCTAATGAACAAACAAAAAATCTTAAAAAAAAAAAAACTAAATTAAATCTTCATTCAGACAATAAGCAATGTCACTGGTGCCAGATGTTTAACATTCCAAGGGGAGTATGTCCTGAGAATTCTCTGTCCATTGGGAGCCAAAGGAGGCTTCTTATTTGTAGTACTTCATTTAATGCATCCAGCAAGCCAAAGCCCCATTTTACAGATGAAGGAGAGGCCTTTCGAAGTGGGTGGAGACTCCGCACAGAAAAATCTAGGGGAGGGCACCTGGGTAGTTCAGTCGGTTAAGCATCTGCCTATCTCTCAGGTCATGATCCCAGAGTCCTAGAATGGAGTCGACTCCTTGGGCTCCCTGATCACTGGGGAGTCTGCTTCTCCCTCAATCCCTCTCCCATGCTTCTGGGCACTCTCATGCTCTCTAATAAATAAATGAGGGGTGCCTGGATGGCTCAGTCAGTTAGGCGTCTGCCTTCAGCTCAGGTCATGGTCCCAGGGTCCTGGGATCAAGCCCCGCATCAGGCTTCCTGCTGAGCAGGAAGCCTGCTTCCCCCTCTAACCCCTGCTCATGCTGTCTCTTATGTACACTCTCTCTCTCTCTCAAATAAATAAATAAAATCTTTTAAAAAAAAAAAAAGGATTTTCTGAAATATTAAAAAAAAAATAGGGGAAACCTGGTGTAGTCATCTAGAAATAGATGCCATCCACTTTGTCTTTGACCCCAAACCTCCTTCTCTGCAGCCCCTGGGAAGAGGAAAAACTGCCCTCGCAGTCCTGGCCTTCACGGGAAAGGCCAGCTGTAAAACAAGGCACAGATGCAGAAGCAGGAAGCTCAGGGCCACCAGCAGCTGCTGCTCACCTGCCTGGTTTCCACCTGCGGCCACAGTGGAGGGAATCAGGTGCATCAGAGGGGAGACCGGGAGACGGCCGCGGTGGCAGGGGCTACAGTGACTGCGTGCACCGAAGGTCAGATTTCTCCAGGAAACTCTAGGCATCACTTCAGCGAGGAGCCAGAGGCAGGGGCTGGGGCCAGGCCCCCTAATTTAGGTGGGGGTGGGGGGACTCTCTAGGCCATCGCAGTCCCCATCACTTGCTCCAGCCCCCCTGGACTAGAAAGGAGGGAGATTTTCACCCGGAATGTTTTTATGTTTCATGCACCAAGTGAAAGTATCACCTTTCAAATAACTGCACTTCAGAAAGGGAACCATGAAAGGCAATGTGACAAGTTATATTTTATGCACATTAGAGACTAACTTTTTAAAAATAAGCAACTCGGGGTTTGAGTCTATATAGCTATGTAGTAAACAGTGAAACAAAAAAAGACAAATAAAATTGGGGTATTTCATATAAAACTCTAAAGTTTCTGACTCTGGGGTCTGGCAACTCCAGGCGTACGTCCGCACCTACAGGAACAGAGCAGTACATTCCGTATTGGATGGGACAGAAGCTCCCTTGCTCCCCCTTGCTGGATGGTGTCAGCCCAGCCCCTAAGTCTGCAGCGGGCCAGTCCCTGGGTAAGGACACAGCGCACAGACGGGAATGCTTGTCATGCGAGGGAAGGATGCAAACAGAAGGTGGCTCCCGCTGCCAGAGTCCTGGTTCACCTACAAATGAGAGCAGGACAGAACAGTCCGCACATCCCCAGAGCACCTTTCCTGTCCGCGTGGGGAAAAGGACTCCCCTCTCCTTTCTCAGGCCCGGAGCTGCTGGCCGGACTTGTCCGCCAACGCGACACAGCGTGGACACCCACGCACTCACGGATTCCTTAGCAAGTGGCCCCCCTACACGGTAAGTGCCCGGACACCAAATCTTCATCAACTCCTACCTGCCGCTGAAGGAAAAAAAAAGTCTGTTCTTATTTCTAGAAGGAAGGCTTAAATCTTTTCTACTTTAACAGTCTTCTCCCAATTAAAGCTTAAACAATATTCATGAACAGAGAATCCGAGTTCTCCCCCAAGTCCCACCTAACTCAGTGAGAAATAAACAGCCGCTATTTGAAGAAGAGCTGTCAGTTCCACCCTCTCCACCGCCCAGTCACACGGCCCAGAACACAGAGCTTCCTTCTGTTTTTCCAGTGCTCTGAGCACATGCCTGCCACGGGGCCTTTGCACAGCTGGTCCCTGTAGTTGGAATACTCCTGCCCTCCTACCCCTCTACCCATCCCTTTCTCAAGAGGCTTTCCAAAGCCACACCAGCTAAGGCTGTCCCCCCACACCTGCTTCCCCCACCTTCATCCATTCAACAAATATTAAATGTGCCTGGGATTGCCCATCTAGCCTGTGACCTCATTCTGTAACCTCTGTGGCACTTCCTACAATTAAAAATCATTTCATCCATCTGTTTACAGTCTATCCCCTCTGAAAACCAGCTCCACGAGGGCAGGGGTTTTTATCAGTTTCATTCGGCGCAGTGTCCCCAGCACCCAGCACAGTGCCTGGCACACAGCTGGTGCTCAATAACCACTTGCCAAAAGGAGGGAAGGGAGGGAAGGGAGGGGCATGCTGGCCAGCTCCGTCTGACTTCACACACAAAGCCCAGAACCTGCTACTTTTCAAACCGTCCCGCCAACAGACTCTACATAAACAGAAAATGCGATCTCAGAAAACTGTTTCAGTAGCACCAACCACAGAGACAGAAACTTCGTCTTTCCTGCTTGCCACCGCGTGCCCAGAGTCTAGAAGGGGATGGAAGGCACAATAAGTACGCAATACACAGTAGCTAAAGAAATGATGACCGGGCAACCGACGTACGGAATGAATCAAGAACACGGGCTTCACCACACTCTGCTCCTGGGGGTGCCTGAACGGGGGCGTCCACGTGGAGCTGGAGGGGATCTCCTCTCTTAAAGGGCCTGTTCCAGATGCCTGGGGGACAGAGGCAAAGAAGTGTCTGTTCCCAAAGCCCTGAGGTCACTGAACAAACCAGGCCGACCTACTTACCAGGGGGACCCAGTACGTGTAGAGGGCGCCAAGTCTCATCTCCGGGACAAACTGAGAGCAGGCCAGAAGCAAGAAATAGAGGTTGAAGAAGTATTTGAACTGGTTAAACAGCACCTGGAAAGAGGAGACAGGAGAGAGGGAAGACCGTCAAGCCTTGTCCGGTGGGGTCGGGGGAGGTCTCGCAGCGGGGGAGCCACCGCGGAAAGCATTCCTACCCAAGAACGCCCACGGTACCTTCTGCGGGAATCTGAAACACTCCTACAGATTGTTCAGGAAAATACACACGGGCAATAAAAATATCCTTGATCAAAGTAAAAATATACATAATGATACACACGGAAATGATAAATTTCAGGAAGAAACCCCTGGGGGCTGCAGGGGAAGGCTTCAACTTTATCTGTTATGACTTATTTCTTAAAAACCATGTGGGCCCCTCGAAACATTAAGAGGAGGTTTCACTGGAAAATACCTCTACTCTAAGACTGATCAAGAAAATGAGGTAAGGGGTGCCTGGGTGGCTCAGTGGGTTAAAGCCTCTGCCTTCGGCTCAGGTCATCACCCCAGGGTCCTGGGATCGAGTCCCACATCTCTCTGCTGAGCAGAGAGCCTGCTTCCTCCACTCTCTGCCTACTTGTGATCTCTGTCTGTCAAATAAATAAATAAAATCTTTAAAAAAAAAAAAGGAAAGAAAGAAAAGAAAACGAGGTAAATCATCATCTCCACAATATGATCTCAACACCATACAGTAAATATAGCAGAATCCCATTCCGTGTGGAGGTGGGTCCCGGCAGAGCCCGGCTGAGCCCACGCACCCCGGGCGTGGGACTGGCACTTGCGGGACTTGTCTGGGGCTCTGGGTAGACATGATGCGTCTCTCTGGGATGAAGGTAACTAACAGCCCTTTTCTGGCCGCCTCACTCCTGCTCAGTCATGGACACGTGGTTGGCTTCGTAGTCCAGAGACTGCAGTTACAACTCGGAAGACAGTGGTCCTGACTACACCAGAATATCCATCAATGAGAAATAAACTCTTTCCTGATTTAAGATACTGAGATACGGGGGGAGTTGAAGGTAGCAATCAGTGTAGTCAGAGTCACCCTAAAACAACATTCCAACTGACCTTAAGCGACAGCATTACACATTCGTGTTTCTGGAATCTCTCTCAGTAAATCAAAGAGTCATTATTTTTTTTTTTCCTTCCAGCACTGGAACTGATTGCTGCTGCTGCTTCTAAAGTCAGCTGGTGTGTGTTTGGAGGCTCTGCTGGATATAAATAGGTATGCAATTTAAGTATGGGGGGCGCGGGGGAAGGTTTGTAGAGTACACATCCGCGATTGGTCTAAGTTAATGTGGAAATGCGGTGACTCCAGTGCATAAAATACCAAGCAAAACAGAAACATTCATTAGCAAAAATATCCACAGACACTCTCCTTGGATGGCAGGAATGAAACTTACCTCTTAAAAATTTTCTCTATATTTCTATCTCCTGACGTTCCTAGGGTGAATGTTCATTTCACGATGAGGGGGGAGGAGGGGTGTAGAATTTAGGGACTGATGGGTTTTTGGGTTTTTATGGGTTTGGTGGTGTGGGGTTTTTGGAAGATGAACGGCCAGTGGCTAAGGCAGTCTAGAAAACACACAGGCTATTCTGCCATGGGGACCTGGGTCTCCTAAAAATGGCCCCGGCTGTACGTACCCCAGGAAGAAAGGTGAAGAAGTTGTACTTCTGGTTGTTGATGACATTTCGAGGGTACCTCTGGTCCCTCTTCTCGGGATGCCCCAACCACACTGTGCGGGGCCTCGGCTCCCCTCCACCACAGCATCTCAGCCACTCGCAGCACCTGTGGGAAAGACAGCGTCACACTGTCAAGGCCACGTCCACACCCGCCCGCTCTTCTCCATATTCTCTGGAGCATCTGCACTGAGTCAGGACAACAGCCACGAACAGACTTCATCTGTCTGAGAAGGGAAAGCAGAGTCCAGGTTCTAAAAAGCTGTGATCAAGATAAAGGCTGGTTTGCGCCCGAGTCCAAATTACTTAATTCAAAATGTAAGATTCATTTTTAAAATGAGATTTAGGTTAAAAAAGTAAAGATACAGCAACACATTAGCACTGACTTTCACATTTTGCTGATGAGAGAGGAAACCTCGAAACAGTTAAATGAGGCACCCAAGAAGGGCCGAATTCAGATTTCTACCTCAATTTGTGTCTCCCTAATGGCAATTCTCATTACCCAAAAGAAAGTCTGTTTGCTTTGAAAAAAATAAAATAAAATATAAAGCACCCAAGTTTGCCAGGAGGTGAGAAACAGGGGAGTCTGGCCTTGAACCCCCTCCATCTCATTCGAAAACCTAGTATCTTTCCAGCACCCCGTGCTGTCAAGGTTGCTGGTTCTGCCAAGATAACCAGGTAAAGGGGGAGGGGGAGAATCGCCTCTCCATACCCAGATCTCCTTTCCCCAGAGGAGCCAGCCAGGAAGACAATGGCTCAGGGCCTGGCGTCCTCTGGAGCCGGGCCAGATGCCAGCTGCCAGCCAACTGACCACCCCGCCCCCACTCCCCCAGCTGTCCAGACTGTCCTGCGAGGTCAGCTCATGCGTGCACCTGCTCCCGGGTGGCCCGCACCAGGCAGAGCAATGCGGGCAGCTCCAGTGGAACAAAGACACTCTGAAAACACCCCAAAAAGGCAGCTTATCCTTCCGGAAAGCCCGTACACAAAGCACTTCAAGAATCACAAGCCCTCGTAAGCACTGCGATGGAAACACCCCAGGCCGAATTGTTGGCCTCTGAGCCCCCCCCCCGCACCACACACACACAGGCCAGAAGGGAGAAACCCCAATCCTGCCAGCCCCAAGCAGACAGGGAGATTACAACTTACATAAATACTGGTCAGCCCACCCTTCTCCCCCTCTGCCTATGGACCAGGCAGGTCCTGGTGGGTGGGGTGCTGGGGTACAGATCTGGCAAACACGGTCCCTGGGCATCAGCAAGCTGCCTGCCCAGGTGCTCAGAACTTCCATGATGAAACACAATGCTCTTTCTTAAAAATAGCATCTTCGTTCCAGTAAACTGGTGCTCGGGTAGAGTATACATGGCAAGGACAGGTTTCACTTCTAGTAACTCATCTGTGCTGGCCCTGTTCTAAGTTGTCCAAAGGCCAGGGACAGAAGCCTCGAGGAGTCCAGTTGGTGCCCGTGGATGGGAAGCATCCATGTGGGCCATTGGGTGACACAGGCTAAGTGCTGAATGAGCACAGGAAGCAGGAAGGAGGGAGGGGGGGACTCACAGGACAGGGAGCACGACTCTTATTTGGGGAAGCCATCCTGCTGCTGAATTGGGATCTCCCCATCCTGTAATAATCCTGGAATGATGGCTCCCATAGTTGCAGATTTCTAATGAGAGCTAAAGAACAGATTTAAGAAAACCAAGCATCAGGTCCGCTGTTTATCTGCATTTTGTCTGTGTCATTTTAGCAGGCTCTGCACGGCAAGCTATCAGGTTGAGCCAGTCATTACTTAACCTGCAGATCTGCGCACGAGCCCAAAGCAGGTGGACTGTCACTGCAGCGGGCCCTGTGGCAGCAAAAGGCTGGAAACAAACCTAACTGACTCATTGGGGGGCGGTCGGTGCTGGTGAAATGAACATGGAACAGCCACAGTAGTCTTAGCAGAGTCAAGGAGAGAGCGTATGCACTAAGTGGCCCATTTTGCAAGGTAAGCTAAAGTGAAAAGCAAGAGGCTAAAAGATGTTTCCAGAATGCCCTTCTTTGCATGAACATAAGGGGATACGCACCCAGACATGCTTCAAGTGCAGGAAATCTCCAGCACTGGTTCCCCCTGGGAAGGAGGGAGTAAGGAGAACTTTGTGCGATGTATTCTTTAGTTACAATGTTTCATATTATCCAGGGACTCAATGCAGTTCCATTCCTCAGAGTAAGCATTATGAAGTATCTAGTTGGTACGAAGTACTATTCCAGGTCCTATGGGGACCGAATGTCCGAACAGGATCCTTGCCTTCCCCTTCCTCGCAATCTCACTGAAAAACAGGGTAAGTGGTCAGCACAGGATAAAATAAAAACTCTGTGTCACTCGAGCCCAGAATATCTGGCCCCAAGGCCATCTCATTTAGCCGATCTGAGGGTCACCGCATTTACTCTCTCCTCACACCAGCCACGCTGTATACCCTGCGCGCTTCCCATATACGATCAATCTGACTCTCAGGTCAACAGTGTTTATTGAACACCAACAACAAAAATAACATAAGACAAGTAATCATTGCCTCTTTTTTGTCACCTGTTCATTCACCAGCTAGGTCTCATGCGCTCAGGGTGCCAGGCCCTCCCCTGGCACTTGGGCATTCAGGAGCAAACACAACAGACAGGTCCTCCCCGCTCTGCAGATTATACTCTAGTGCAGGGAGACAGACCGTAAACAACTACCCAAAATAAAATAAGGCCTGGGCAAGAGAGGGCATGGGGGAGGGGTGTGGCTCAGGAAGACTGGGTGGTCAGGGAGGCGGGTGTGACAGCTGGACGGGGGGGGGATGGGTAGCCACAGCCACGCAACCATGCAAGGGAAGCAGTCTGGGTGGGGCAAAGATCCAGAGGTAGGAACCAGCCTGGTTACACACCTGCCGAGAAAGACTGATGTTTACCAAACCACAGGGGAAAGGGGGAAGGAAAGAGGAAGGAGGAAGAGAGGCCAGAAGACACTGGACCTTGTCTCTGGGGCAGGGAGTCCGGGGTCACTGCAGGGTTACAAGCAGGAGGTGGCGTGATCTGATTGACATTTTTAAAAGTCCCATCTGTGGCTGAGCAGAGAAGACACGGCAGTGGGTTAAAAGCAAAAACAGAGGGGCGTCTGGGTGGCTCAGTGGCTTAAGCCTCTGCCTTCGGCTCAGGTCATGATCTCAGGGTCCTGGGATCAAGCCCCGAATCGGGCTCTCTGCTCAGCGGGGAGCCCGCCACCCCCTCTCTCTCTCTGCCTGCCTCTCTGTCTGCTTGTGATCCCCTTCTCTGTTAAATAAATAAATCTTTTTTAAAAAGTTTTCTAAAAAATAAAAAGAGTAAAAACAGATCAAGAGGTGTGAGGTTCCTTTCTGGGGAAAGGGGCATGCTCCTCGAGTATCGATGGTGGCAACGGTTACACAACTGTACGAACGTACTCAGAACTGCCGATCGTACACTCCAGAGAGGGAGACGGCAGGGCGTGGGAACTGTGTCTTAATAAACCTTACATTAACCAAAAAAAGTGGAAACAGGGGGGTCGTTCAGGAAGCTACTGTCATAGCAAGGCAGGCAGAGATGGCGGTCCAGAGGAGTGGGGCAGCAGGTACAGATTTCCAAAATGCTACAGACGTAGAAACGCACTGTCTTTAACTAAACATTTAAAAAAAAAAAAAAAAGCCCTGGGGCGCTGGGTGGCTCAGTCGGTTGAGCATCTGACTCTATTTCGGCTCAGGTCATGGTCTCAGCTATAGGATGGAGCCCTGCATCAGCCTCCACACTAGGCAGGATCTGCTTGGGATTCTGTCTCTCCCTCTCCCCTTACCCGCCCCCCCCAACTCACCCATGCTCTGTCTCTAAAATGAGTCAATAAATAAAATCTTTTTAAAAATAATTTTCAAAAAGAGAAATGCATTATTTCATCTAACAATCACGATAATCCCGCATGGTATATATGAGCGTCGCCCCCATTTTCACAGTGGAGAAACTGAGTCTGAGAGGACTCTGTGATTTGCCAACATCTGTTTCACGCTGAGTGGGGTAAGCTGGCCTTAAGCCCAGCCCTGGGGGACCCAGATCCTGAGGTGCGAGCCTGAGAGCACCGTGCACTGCCATGCACGGCCTCATCAGCACAATTACTTTCCAGCTTTTTTTTTTCTCCCCAGGCTCTCATCATCTCATAGCGTCAGAGGGATCTTTAGGGGCCCTGAGAGCAGTGGCCGTCGTCCCGCGGGCACAGAAGTTCTCCCGCAGGCTCCTCCTCCTGCCGGTTATGAACCCCTTGCCTCTCGGCTCCAGAGCCCGCTTCCCTGCCTGCTCTGGGAAAAGGGACAGAGCTCCCTTCTGCGCTCCTTCACGGCCAGCACAACGCTATGCTTTCTCAGTAGAGGACACTGGGGGGACACCACTGGAGGAGAGGGTCTCCTGGGCTTTCCAGGGAGAGACACCCCGTGGATCAGCAGCCTGAGTGGAGGGCCTCCCAATGGAGCTCTGCCCCGCCACCCAACCAGGATGCGCAGTCCCTTGGAGGCCTCCAAGCCCCATTGCGGAGACTTTCCTGGGGCTCTCGCAACATGAACATCCTGTCTCCTCCACCACCAGCACCCTGATCCCTCATGTCCATGCTTGTCTCCTGAGGTCCTCCTGCCACTGTAGCTCCCTGTGTCCCAATCCCACTGCACAGCCAATGCGTCAACCACCAGCATGGCCCGTCGCCCCACCTGCACCCCCAGATCACTTTCTGCTTGCCCCGTGCCTGCAGACCAACTCTCACCCTGCCTTCCGACAGCCTGAATTTTTTATTTTTTTAAGGATTGTATTTATTTATCTGAGAGAGAGCACAAGTAAGCAGAGCTGCAGGCAGAGAGAAAGGGAGAAGCAGGCTCCCCGCTGACCAGGGAACCGCTTGCAGGGCTCGATCATGGACCCCAAGATCATGACCTGAGCTGAAGGCAGACGCTTCACCACTGAGCCACCCAGGCACCCTGGGCAGCCTGAATTAACATCTCCAACCACATCTGTACCCTCCGCCTTGGGGAAAGGCCACCTCCCAAGTGCATCCTTCCCTGGGGCCGCTCCCTCAGCTTCAACTACCCCAGTGTCATCCTCTACCCTGTAATTACCCTTTATCCTCATGTACTAAGTCACTTCCCTCCACCTCTCCACCTGGGCTAGGCGGGCCAACCCCATCTCGGAGCCCCCGGTGCGGTGAGCGCAAGGATCCGGGCATAGCTGTGGTGATGAGGCTGCGATTGTCACCAGAAACAGTAAGAAAGAAAGTGCCCTTCCCGGTGAGGTGGCAGGGGCAGTACACACGTGAGGGGCTGCAGGTGGCCCCTTTGCTCTTGTTTGGGGACAAGTCGGCCTGATAACGGGCATCACCAGGAAGAAGGCAAAGGTTCCCGACGCTTTGGGAAGGGCGCGCAGGTCTGCCCATCGGTCCATTCCCTGGGCTTTTCAGTCTTAGAAATCAATTCATTGGTTTTTACTTTTGCTCGAGCCAATATTAGTTGGGTCTGTGCTAAGCACTACCCCAGATCTCCTGTCTGATATTCCTTTCCGAAACCCGGCTGCTCTGTCCTTAAAGACACAACCCTATTGGTTTTGAGTATCTCCGAGTCTAAGCTTCTGAAGAGTGCGGCCAACACCTTTGAGCCCACACTCTTCCATCCTGACCCCTCGGCTCCGGCTTGGTTAGAGCAGTGCTGCCCAACACGGTGGCTTCCATTCCATGAGGCTATTTATGTTTAAATTAAGTAAAGTAGAAGAATTCCACCCCCTGTTCCCACGCGCCACGTTCAGAGTGCTCCACAGCCTCTGTGGCCTGAAGATCCAGAACATTCCAGCACGACAGAAAGCTGGGCCACGGCACTGCTTCAGAGCATCCCTTTCAAGACCGCTCCTTCCACCTCGTTCTTTATCTGACACCAGCACCAGAGGACACACACGCGAGCATCAGTAAGTGGCCCTCACCACTGACCGCGCTCAGGCTCAGGGATCTGCACCTGCGCACAGTATTTCCTCCTGCATTCAACTGCCTCTACCTTCCAACTTCATGGTACTGGCTAAGCCTACTTGCCTTTAACTGTGTGTTCTCGCCTAGGTCACTTCCGGTCCCCCTCCTTGCCCAGGAGTACCCGGCAACATCTGGAGACCTCTCCAGTTGTCACACGCAGGACAGCCCCCCAACAAAGAATGTCCAACCCCAAGTACCAGCAGTGCCTGGGGTCGGGAACACCTGCCCTAGATTTTATTTACATAAATTTTAAAGGGTCACTTTGTGCTACTATCGTAAATGGGAGTGTCACCACCATCAGCACAAGGTAAACATTCCAACCGGCACAATGGAAAGCAAACAGTGTTACCAGTTTCAGGCCAGAGTCAGCGGCTCTGAGCACCGGCACGGCTCTTGCTCCTTCTTCCGTTTCTACGGCTAAGACGACAGCAAGGGTCGGCTACTAAAAAGATCCCCCTGACAGCGCTAGAAACAGGGAGGGGGAGTTGAAAAACAAGGGAAGTACCTTACTGCATGTCTCGATGTGATTTAGTTCCTGCCCCTGAATTACTTGGGATGTTATCATGGCTGCACCTCGAGCCCTCGCCTGCCTGCTTTTGGGGAACTACTGTCCCACTGCAGAAGCTTCGGGCTGGCAAATTTATGAGCAACCAAGACCCCCCCACCACACACACCCCAAACAGAAGAGGGGGCAGCCAGGCTCCCTCTCAACATCTGGACCGACCCCTGCAACTCCCTCCACCACCACACCCAGTCTGTCTAGGGTACAGACTTCCGTCCCCTCCAGGCCTGAGAGGGGCAGCTGCCCAGGGCTGTGTCGTGGCAACTGTCACCCTAGTGTCAGCTTTTAAAGATTTTACTTATTTATTTGACAGAGAGAGAGAGAGAGAGACAGCGAGAGAGGGAACACAAGCAGGGGGAGTGGGAGAGAGAGAAGCGGGCTCCCCACTGACCAGGGAGCCCGATGCAGGGCTCGATCCCAGGACCCTGAGATCATGACCTGAGCCGAAAGGAGACGCTTTACCAACTGAGCCACCCAGGCACCCCTACTGCTATTGTTTCTTAACACCAAACCAAGCTATCTACCGTCTGTCATCACAAAGTCACTCCTACCTTCTAGATGGGCCAGGGACATGGGCTACAAGACAGAATGAGAAGTTAGGGGCACCTGGGTGGTTCAGTCGGTGAAGCGTCTGCCTGGGGCTTAGGTCATGATCTGAAGATCCTGGGATCGAGCCCCGCTCAGGTTCCCTGCTCAGCAGGGACTCTGCTTCTCCCTCTCCCTCCGCCCCGTGCCCCCCACTCCTGCTCACTCGCTCTCTCTCCAATAAATAAATAAAATGTTCTCAAAATGAGAAATTCATGGAAAAACTAAGGAAGAAATAACAGACGAGAGCCACAGAATCGAAACAGCAGGACCATAAGGGGTCCAGTGGGAACACCCGCTCCTAAGCCAGAGGGACCGCGTGCCACACCCAGCCCACTCTACACGGGCTCCATGGCTTTGGGCTCATCTTTTGTGATCCCACTTTTTCTGTCTAAACAATGACTATGAGGACAAAGGAATTTATATAGGAAAGGCATACGACAATATGTAGCACATGACAGGCAGGCAATTAATAGTACCTATATTTAAGGGGTTTTTTCCAGATAAGAAAAGAAAACATAAAACAATGTTCTTACCTATTGATAGCAAGAGCCATTCAGTGAGGTTAAGATGTAAGGCTGGGAATAATTTAGTTTACACTGCTTCTAGCTTAGACCACTTAAACAAAGGAAAATCAAATTAAATTTTCTTATGATTTGACTCTAAAACAAACAAAGGTTTTCACGATGGGCAGCCTGTTGGCCAGATGTGCGGTGGTTTCACACAATCTGCCTGAAAGGCAGGGAAAAGCAAATATTATGGGGGAAGCGCCAAGGGAACGATATTTCTGGAAAAGGTAACTACTGTCATAAGGCACTAAGGAAATGGTCACCTTGCTCTGGGTGTGACCACCATCAGCCCAGCCAGCCGTAAATACTTGCTGAATTGCCCCCACTGTGTGCTGAACTTTCCAGAAGCCAGAGTCCAGGAAGCTATCATCTCTGTGCTGATACTGGGAAGATCCAGGAAGAAATTAAATAAAAATTAAAAGCAATATGAAAAAAAAAGTCTACGCAGTGGTTCTCAATGGAAGGGGCAGGCTGGTGGGGGGGGGGTGATTTTCCCCCTGCCCTGGGGACACTTGGCAGGGCCTAGAGAGAGATTTGGTTGTCACAACTGCAGGGGCAGGGAGGGACTCCTGGCATCTTGTGGGTAGGGGCCGAACGTCCTGTAACGCCCAGGACAGCCCCACACGGAGCATTACCCAGCCCCTGAGTTTAAGAACCCCAGTCTCGAGCAGCACTGTCGGATACCTTCCTTCAGTGACGGAGATGCTCTCCATCCACGTGGTCTCACACGGCAGCCACAGCCACGTGTGGCTGTTGAGCACTCAAAATGTGAAATTTAAATGTTGTTCCATTAATTAATGAAAATAGCTACACAGCCCTAGCATGTACCATATTGGACAGGAGGTCTAGAAGGATGGAACTCAAGTTGTTAATAAGCCTAGATGCCTGGGGAGTGGCGCCAGAAGGCATGGAAAAGAAGGTATGAGGGACAATTCTGCTCTGTGTTCTAAGAACATCTAGGAGGCTGATTTTTATTTATTTATTTTTTTTAACTAGAGGAATATAAAATCTCGAGTCAGGGGCACCTGGCTGGCTCAGTCAGTAAAGCATGTGACTCCTGCTCTCAGGGTTAGAAGTAACTCTGCACTCACCACCTGGTGGGTATAGAGATTACTTTTTAAAAATAAATAAATAAATAAAATCTTTAAAAATTAAAAACAAAAATAAAATCTAAAGTCAGAAAGCATGCAAAAAAGGGAGCTAGTTCACTGAAGTCTGAACATTATTTCTGGTCACAGCAACACTACCTATTGGTGGAAAAACTGGGCCATATAACAGAAAAAAGCCAAGTCAATGTGGAACTTTCTCTTTAAATAGAAACAGGTCCTCTGATCTAGCAAGTCTGCGTGGAGGGATGGACTGTATATGAATTCCGGTATGGGTGAGCCACAGGAAAGTACAAGGATGCTCCCGGCAGCAAGAAAGCAAAACCCTGGGCACCTGGGTGGCTCTGTTGGTGAAGCAGCTGCCTTTGGCTCAGGTCATGATCCCAGGGTCCTGGGATCAAGTCCCACGTCGGGCTCCCTGCTCAGAGGGGAGCCTGCTTCTCTTCACTCTGCTTGCTGCTCTCCCTGCTTGTGTTCTCTCTCTCTCTGGCAAATGAATAAATAAAATCTTAAAAAAAAAAAAAAAAAAAAAAAGAAAGAAAGAAAGAAAAGAAAAAGAAAGCAAAACCCTGGAAATGACCAAATGACCATCAGAGAGGAACCCCCCCATCTCACAGTACACCTGCACTTTTTTTTTTAAAGATTTTATTTATTTATTTGAGAGAGACAGAGAGAGGATAAGCAGAGAGAGGGGTAGAGGAACAGGGAGAAGCAGACTCCCCACTGCACAGGGAGCCTGATGCGGGGGCTCGATCCCAGGACCCTGAGATCATGACCTGAGCCCTAGGCAGATACTTAACAGACTGAGCCACCCAGGCGCCCTGGACTTGCACTAATTGAGAGAATAGGGCAGATGCACACACTGACAGGGCAAGACCCAAGTGATAAAGGGGGACGGGAAAAATAAAGTTAACAGATATGCAATTTATTATGCTATATTTTTTAAAGATTTTATTTATTTATTTGACAGACAGAGATCACAAGTAGGCAGAGAGGCAGGCAGAGAGAGAGGGGAGGAAGCAGACTCCCTGCTGAGCAGAAAGCCCGATACGGGGCTCGATCCCAGGACCCTGGGATCATGACCTGAGCTGAAGGCGGAGGCTTTAACCCACTGAGCCACCCAAGCACCCCTATGCTATATTTTAATAAAAATAGCATATGATAATACACACACGGGAAAATAACACTGAGAAACGAACAAGCAGACACACCCCCAGACTGTTAATTCTGGTTCTCCGGGGGGAAGGGGGCAGTCATGGGTGGCAGTATCTGTCGCCTTTCCTATTTCTCCTGCCAGAAGCCTTTCCCTACTGGTGTCTCGCTGCTCAACAGTGCAGGGCACCCTTACACGAGTATGACTCACGCTGCATCTTACCCCCACGATGAGTCAATGAATGCAGACTCAAGCCCAAGCCTGTCACCTCTCATCCCCTGTCCTCTGTTATCAAGCCTCCGACTGCGGCCAAGGCAAATGAGCTCCAGGACTCTACTTTTCTCCAACTTCCAACCCCTCTGGCAAGACTCCTTCACACCAGATTTCCTTGAACAACCCATTCCCCTTTTTCTACTTCAAAACCCAACTCTGTGCTCTTCACAGAAAAGAAGGTCTTCACGGAAAGCAGGTCTGTTCTCCCTTAGACTGTATTTGCCTGTTTGTTTCTAGAAAACTCAAGTCTATGGAAGCCCAGCAAGCAACATACAAAAATACTGAACAAAAATAAACCCTGGGTCCACGGGACAGGGCACACTGAGGACCTGTGGGAAGGAAGTGGCCCCCGGGCTGCTCACATACAGACCGTAAGATTCTTTATGACAGAGACAGAAGGGGCACCTGGGTGGCTCAGACGGTTAAACATCTGCCTTCGGCTCAGGTCATGATCCCAGAGTCCTGGAATCGAGCCCCACTTTGGGCTCTCTGTTCAGCAGAGGGCTGCTTCTCCCTCTCCCTGCTACTCTGCCTACTTGTGCTCTCTATCTCTCTGTCAAATAAATAAATTAAATCTAAAAAAAAAAAAAAAAAGTACAGATCCTGAAGTGCAAGGCCTCGGTTTTTAAATGCTGGTAACTAACATAATATTTAAATATTATGCAAAACTAAAATCACACCGAGGTGTCATTTTTTACATAGCATGACTAACCAAAATCAAAAAGCTCATTAACACCGGTTTTGATTGGGATGGGCAAACAGACACTTTCAACTGCTGGGAGGGGTTGAGATCAGTATGGCCTTTAGGGAAGGCAGCCTGGTGACAGCTCTCAAAATTACCAATGCAGGGGCACCTGGGTGGCTCAGTGGATTAAAGCCTCTGCCTTCGGCTCAGGTCATGATCCCAGGGTCCTGGGATCAAGCCCCCACATCAGGCTCTCTGCTCGGTGGGTAGACTGCTTCCCCCTCTCTCTCTGTCTGCCTCTCTGCCTACTTGTGATCTCTGACTTATGAACTCTGTCTGACTTGTGATCTCTGTCTGTGAAATAAATAAATAAATAAATAAAATCTTTACAAAGAAATTACCAATGCATTCACCTGGACCCAATGATTCCCCTTCCAGATATTATGTACTTTGTAACTGGGCACAAAGACTTAGGTTCAACGTCATTCTCTGTAACATTGTTAGTAATAGGTACCATTAGATATAACCCAGGTGTCCATCAGCGGTAGGGTGGTTATATTAAGTATGGTAAGTCTATTCAATGAAATCCTTTAAAGCCATTTTGTTTAAAAAAAGGGGGGGGGGAGGGGAATGAAAAAGCTTTTTATGTACTGACATGAAACAAGCCCAGCATCTACTCTTAAGTGAAAGAAATATGTCGTATTGCATCGTGTCGACTAACAACAGAATAAAAAAGGTCAAAATCTATGTGTGGGTGTCTAGATAGATAAATATAAAATACATAGGCCTTCTTTTGGAAAACGGTCAAAAATTCTCTAGACGACACAGAAGAAATTGAGGAGTGGTTGCACAGAAGGGCACGGGGTAGCCAAACAGGGGACGGGGGGAAGCTACTTTTGCAAAGTACCCACTTCTGTACCTTTTCAACAGTGAACTATGTGACTGCAAGACTTTTTTTTTCTAATATACAAACAAAACAAAAAACCCCACCGCCCCCCCCCCCAACAGCACCCAGCTCTCCATCCGCAGCCTCAGAGCTTGGCCACAAGCCCGGCGGGCAGAACCAGATACTATTCCCCTCACACCCCAGATCCGGTATACAGAAGGGGCTCAGATGCCCTGTGCGGGTTGAGGCGCCTCTCCCGGGCTTCTTCCCCGCCAGCCACCACCCCACCGCCCCCCGCCCCAGCACGCAGAGACCTGCTGCCTTACCTCGTGTGTTTATACTGTGTCTGCGGCATTGGCTCACAGGTTCCAGGCCAGGTCTGGGGCCACAGCCCAGACAGCCGTGTCACTCCCTTCACTCCTCCCCAGAGTCCTGCAGGCTTGACCTCCCCCTCCTGGAGAGGAGGAAACGGCACCCAGAGCCCAGCAGCAGGTGGGGGCAGAGCCAGCCGTGAGTCCGGCAGGCTGGCCTCGGGGCCCGCCCTCGACCACAGCGCTGTGACAGCTCACCCCCCCACCCTCACCCCACGGAAGGATTGGAGAGCTGCCTCGGGGCTGTCATTGAGACAGCAGCCTAGGGAGGCTCCCCTTGACAGGGACCCAGCAGGAACGCACCAAGGGTCCCCAGGGGCACCGGCCCGGCTGCCTGGCTCCTCCCTCAGAGCACCGTCAAGGGTAACGGTGGTAACCCTGCTCCTCTCCTCTCCACGGGCCACATACTTTGGGGCTAAGCGCGCTGCCTGCGTGACCTCACTCAGCCCTCCAAATGACTTGCACAACCACATGCTCATTTACAGGGACGTGAACTCACTCGCCCAAGGTCATGCAGCCAGTAAGTGGTGGAGCCCGGACTTGCGCCAAGATGGTCTTGCTTGAATCCATGCTCTCAACGCCTCGCGGTCCTCAGCAGCCAACCGTGGCCTTGGGGAGCTGCCCCCTCCTGCCAGGAGCCTTTCCTTCCCAGCCTCGGCTCCTCCCGGCTCCACCTCGGGCGTGGCTCTGGCACGGAGACAGCCCCAGGAAGCCCTGGGGGAGGTTTCCGAGGGCGCCTGCATGCAAGACGCTGGAGGTTCCCCCCCTCCCAGTCCCTTGTAAGGACTTTAGCTCTAGAAGCAGGTGGCGGGGCCGCTGAGGGTCTAGCCCGGAGACTGCTGTACCGCTCATGGGGGAAGGCCACTCTCCAGGCAGCAAGTTCACGCCTCTGCTCCCATGACCGCGGCGGGTGAGCATCCCGGGTGAACCCGGGCTCCAGCAGCCACGCCTCTGACCTCCGCGCTCCGCAGGGAAGCCACACGCTACTGCCCTTGGCCCCGGGCTCCACACAAGCCCTGGCATGAGCAACCGTCTTCAGCAAGATTTTCTTGTCGTTATTCAACAAATACTTATCAAATGCTTGCAGACCCTCAGACGTGCCTTAGAAAACTACGGGACGGACGACTGTGAGCACTCCAGTCCAGCCAGTACGTGCGACCGTGAGCACTCCAGTCCAGCCAGTACACCCGCAGAGAATGTGCTGTGCTGGGGAGCGTCTCCCCAGCCGACCACAGGCTCCTTCTGTCTCCACAGGCACCCGTCTCACACATCGATCAACGGGAAGCCCGATTTGTGGTAAACAGAGAGAGGAAAACATGTGTTTTTACATCTTTTTCTTTTAACCTTCCCAATCTCACGGACATGCATCAAACAAAAGGCAAAGTAAAAACGGTGGGTGGGGCGCCTGGATGGCTCGGTGGGTTAAGCCTCTGCCTTCAGCTGGGGTCATGATCTTAGGGTCCTGGGATGGAGCCCCGCATCGGGCTCTCTGCTCAGCAGGGAGTGGGCTTGCCCCTCTCTCTCTGCCTGCCTCTCTGCCTACTGGGATCTCTGTCAAATAAATAAATAAAATCTTAAAAAAACAAACAAACAAACAAACAACAACAACAACAACAAAAATGGGTGAAAAAGGTCACCACTCATCTGACCTGGAACAGAAGGCAGCTCTGCCATTCTCTGGGTGTAAAACGGCAGAGCCCTTCCAGACAGCCACTAGTCAGAGCCACATGGTTAGAGCCCTCAGCCAACCACGGATTCCTTTTAACCCAGGGAATTAGAGAGTCTAACTTATTAAAATCATCTAAACGTTGGAGCACCCAGGTGGCTCAGTTGTTAAGCATCTGCCTTCTACTCAGGTCATGGGAGCGAGCCCCGTGTGGGGCTCCTTGCTCAGCGGGAAGCCTGCTTCTCCCTCTCCCACTTCTCCTGCTTGTGTTCCCTCTCTTGCTGTGTCTCTGTCAAATAAATAAATTAAATCTTTAGGGTGCCTGGGTGGCTCAGTGGGTTGGGACTCTGCCTTCGGCTCGGGTCATGATCTCAGGGTCCTGGGATTGAGTCCTGCATCAGGCTCTCTGCTCAGCGGGGAGCCTACCTCCCCTTCTCTCTCTCTCTGCCTCTCTGCCTACTTGTGATCTCTCTCTGTGTCAAATTAATAAATAAAAAAAATCTTTAAATAAATAAATAAAATCTTTTTAAAAATTAAAATAAAATTGTCTAAATGCAGGGACACATGGGTGGCTCAGTCAGTTGGGCGTCTGACTCTCGATTTCTGCTCAGGTTTATGATCTTAAGAGTCATGGGACAGAGCCCCACATCAGTGGGGAGTCTGCTGAAGGTTCTCTTTCTCCCTCTCCCTCTGCCCCTCCCCCCAACACTCACACTCTCTCTCTTGTTCTCTCCAAAATAAATAAATGAATCTTTTAAAAAAAAGTTTCCAAATGTAGGAGAAAGCTTATGCCACGATATCCTCCCTAGGCTAAGCTCTTATTTATAAGAGCAAAATCAAACTGAAATCATGTCACTTAATAGCCACTGGATTAAAACAGAGATCGAAGGAAACACACATCTGAATGCTGACAATAGCAGATAAGGCTTTAAATAACTTTAAGAACCACATCTTTGACTTTTCTGTAACAGGAATTACTACTTTAATAATGGAAAAAATAGAACCCTAGTGTATAAAAGTGCCACGCAGGGCTCCAGGGCGGGGAAGGGCGCTCGGGCCAGGCTCTGAACATCTCCTGGTTCTCGCTGGCCACCTCTGGCTTGCCTGTGCACGGGTCCTTCCTACTCTGGCAAGGCCTGGTGCCCTGGCCCCTAGTTCCATCACCTGGCGTGAACCAGCTGATGCTATCCAGGGGGGTGCCAGTGACTCCTGACAAAGGCTCAACCCGGGTTAATGCAATTCCCTGGAAATGCTGTAAGTCTCAGCCATTCCGGAGGAAGCTGCTGGGAGCCAGCGCAGACGGAATGGGGGCATCCCCAGCCGAGCATCAAATGCAGGATCAATTAGAATTCTGTACCCCAGGCCCCTGACAAAGGCCTCTGTGGCTAATTCCTTACGGCAACAGGCTACATGAACAAGGAAGGAGGGAGAGAGGAGAAAAAGGAGACAGAGGGAGGCCTGGATCCCCCCTTTCTTTCCGTGAAATGGTTCTGCTGTTTTCCCCCTGTGGGCTGATATTCAGCACACACCTTCACGGAAAGCCCCTGTGCCCTGCACACCGCGTACCCCCCTGATGAATCAGAAATGGGACATCCCTTGGGGAGACGAAGATTTCCAAATAAAACTAAGGGCGCGTGGCTCCTACTCTTCACCCCCTGGCTCAGTCGGTCAGTTAGCACATATTTACTGAGCACCTACTACGTGCACCTCGGTACTTAGCAGTGGGACACGCAAACAAGACAAGTGAGGGCCCTGCCCTGGAGCACCTACTGTTTCCCAGGTGGGCAGGTGGCAACAGGAAACAGCAAAAAGTACACACGACAAGAACATGTCACTGCGGGGAAGGCGGCTCCTGAGTACGTGGTCTGGGAAGACCTCTCTGAAGGAGGAGACCGCCAACCTAGCGCTGAGACAAGAAGGCAGTAGCTGGGTGACCCTGGGCTAGTCACCTAACCCCTCCAAGCCCTAGTTTCCCAGGAAACGCAACAACAGCGCCAGCCACAGGACTAGGTGTGAAAGCCACAAGACAATCCACTGAAGCCCACTTGAGAGGACCCTGGTCCTGGCGGCTAAGCAGACAGGGCAGAACAAAATTCATGCAAGCGCAGCCCTTACATGTCCCTGCAGGCGGGGACTCCTGTCTCTTGAGTTTGCTGCTAGATTCCCGGCATTCAAACTGTTCCCTGGGGGCAGAGCAGGTGCTAGGCAAATACCTCCGGGGTAAATGAATCGTAACCCTCCAAAATGTCCCACAGTCACAGCTATGTTCCTGGTTTTCTGTGGGGTGGTGAGTGCTACTGCTCTGTGACAGGTCACTGTGCAGACTGGGCTCATCCAGTTCCCAGGAGGTGACGTCGCAAGTCGGGGGGCCGGCGCCTCCCTCAGCTTTCCCTTTCCCTCTCTGTGTCTTTGGGGTGACTCTGCCAGCATCCAGAACAAAATCATAACTTAAAACGTGAAACTAAGGGGCACCTGGGTGGCTCAGCTGGTTGAGCATCTGTCCATGGTTAAGGTCATGGACCCGGGATCGAGTCCTGCATCAGGCTCCCTGCTCCGCGGGGGGGTCTTCCCTTTCTCCCTCTGCTCGCTGCTCCCCCTGCTTGAGTGCACCTACTCCCTCCCTATCTCTCTCTCTCTCTCTGTCAAATAAATAAATAAAATCTTTAAAATTTTTAAGTGAAACTAAAATTAGAAACAACTTGTGAAAATACAAGGCACTGGTTAAAGTAAATTAGTCAACCTGCTCCAAGAAATATTATGTTGCCATTAAAATTGTCATTTACAAAGTACCTCATGATACAGAGAGAGCCTTATATTAAAATGTTAAATCAACAACAGGAAATAAAAACACACGGGCTACATGGTTATAACTTATAAAACAGTGTACACACAGAAAGGGGGCTGGGAGAAAGCAGGCTATCTGTGATGTTCTAAGATAGTCCATTGAGGAAGTTATCAGCAGTGTCCCACTCCTCAGTCGGCTCTGTCCTCCCAAGCTTTCTGTAGTACAGATGCACTCATTTTACAATGAAAAGAAAATAAATGTTATATATTTTTACCCTTCCCTCGTGATAGAAGCTACTGAAGAAGAGGGTGCTTGGTCAGAGAGGAAAGCCACTGTGATGTGACCATTTCGCCAAGTCTCACAAACCCTCAGTCCCTTTCCCCTCAACAAGAATCACCTGCTCTGAATGGCTATGACAGAAAAAGTCAAATAGTAGATGTCATCAAGACAGGTCGCAAAATGCAACTGACTGCCTGAGCTCAAATTAAAATGCGTCTTTTAAAAAAACTGAAATGAGGGCACCCAGGTGGCTCAGTGAGTTAAGGGTTGACTCTTGGTTTTGGCTCAGTCAGAAGCTCAGGGTCGTGAGCTCAAGCCCCAGAGTCAGAGTCAGGCCCTGTGCTCAGCGGGGAGTCTGCTTGAGATTCTCTCTCTACCCTTCTCCCCACTTGCGTACACATTCTCTGTCTCAAATAAAGAAATCTTAAAAAAAAAAAAAAAATTGAGGGGTGCCTGGGTTGCTCAATTCGTTAAACATCTGCCTTCAGCTCAGGTCATGATCCCAGGGTCCTGGGATCAAGCCCTGCATCTGGGCTCTCTGCTCAGCGGGGAGCCTGCTTCCCTCCCTCTCTCTCTGCCTGCCTCTCTGCCTACTTGTGACCCCTCTCTCTCTGTCAAATAAATAAATGAAATCTTTTTTTAAAAAAAAAAAAAGTTAAAATTAAGAGAAAACTGAAATGAAGCCTTTGTCATTCTAAACCAAAACCACTCTTTATTTTTTTTTTAAGATTTTTATTTATTTATTTGTCAGAGAGAGAGAGATAGAAAGAGGGAGCACAAGCAGGGAGAGCTACAGGCAGAGGGAGAGGGAGAAGCACACTCCCTGATAAGCAGGGAGCCCAAGGGGACCCTGAGATCAGGACCTGAGCCGAAGGCAGATACTTAACCCACTGAGCCACCCAGGCATCCCCAAAACCATTCTCAAAGGAAAAAAACCCTCTGTTCCTGTCTCATCATCCGTAAAGCAGGGCTGTCCAGGAGGAACAGGATGTGCTTAAAACTCTAGAACACTGCTGGGCACCTAGGAAGCATGCAGTGGTGGTTAGCAACCATTAAAATCGTCATCAAAATCCTTTAGCACAATCCAAGTAACTAGAACTAGCAACAAACCATACAAAGCACAGCCTGATGTGTGACTGCCGGGAGCTCTTTAAGCCAAAGGACGCGGCCAGTGCCTCCAGCCCCTCCACCTGGCAGAGCACGTGGTACAGGTTTCAGGTTAGGGGGTGGGTGAGGGGGGTCAGCTCCAGTCCCCATGACTTTTTTTTTAAAGATTTTATTTATTCATTTGACAGAGACAGACAGAGCAGGAGAGGGAACACAGCAGAGGAGTAGCTTCCCGTTGACCAGCAAGCCTGATACAGGGCTCGATCCCAGGACTCTGGGATCATGACCTGAGCTGAAGGCAGACGCTTAACAACTGAGCCACTCAGGTGCCCTTGCAGTCCCCATGACTTTGCAACATGCTCACAGAGGGCTCTGGAGACAGGACTATCTAAAGAGAACTGCTAAGGAACTCGTCATCAATTTAGAATGAAGGCTTATTAATAACATCAGCAGATACCCCGCTTGCCAAAACGGTCATAAGTAGGATATTTCCAGTATGAGTTTGCTAGGTTCCCATAATCAAGCACCACAGGACGGGTGCCTTAAATAGAACTTTATCTTCTCCCAGTTCTGGAGGCTAGAAGCCCAAGGTCAAGGTGTAGGCAAGGTGGGTTTCTCCTGGGCCTCTCCGCTTGGTTTGCAGAGGGATGCCCTGCTCCTGGGTCCTCACATGGTCTTTCCTTTCACCCTGGCATCTCACTGTGTGTCCCTGTTTCCACTTCTCATAAGGACACCGGTCAGACTGGAACAGGGCCCATCCCAACAGCCTCACATCTTTCTTAAAGGCTCTATCGCCAAATACAGGAACCACAGTCCGAGGGCCTGGAGGTTAAGGCTTCAACAGAGAATCTGCGCAGGGCTACACCTCAGCCCCTAACACTTCCCAGGGGCTCTCTTCCAACCACTCAGGGCTTCTGTAGCCACTGAATCAGAAAGCTGAACTCAGAGTGAGGAGCAACAGTCCCAACATGAACTTCTTGCCTAACAGGTATTTCCTTAAGAAATAAAAGGGAGAGGGGCGCCTGGGTGGCTCAGTGGGTTAAAGCCTCTGCCTTCAGCTCAGGTCGTGATCTCGGGGTCCTGGGATCGAGCCCCATGTTGGGCTCTCTGCTCAGCGAGGAGTCTGCTTCCCTTCCTCTCTCTCTGCCTGTCTCTCTGCCTACATGTGATCTCTCTGTCAAATAAATAAATAAAAATCTTTAAAAAAAAAAAAGAAAGAAAGAAAAGGGGAAGAGGGAGGAAGGAGGGAGAAAGGGCAGCCTTCACAGGACACTAAGGGACACAGCCAAGCACAGTGAATACTCATACCCTTAGCCCAGTGGCTCCTAACAGGTGCAATTTTGCCCCCTCCCACCTCCACTCCCCAACCCCCGGCACAGGGGCACCTTGGGCAGTGTCTGCGACATCTCTGGTTGTCATAACTGGGTGGAGGACATTGTTGGCATCCCGTGGGCAGGGGCCCGGGCTGCTGTCACACACCCAACAACAGACAGGACAGCCGTCACAAGAGACAACTGTCACACCCCAAATGTCAACAGTGCCGAAGCTGAGAATTGCTGAGGTCCCAACCTGGCCAGGTCTGACTTCATCCTGTGTCACAGCAGATGGCCCGGCAGAGGGTGGGAGACCCTGCCAGGCCCCATTCTACGGGGAGGGCACTGTCCACGCGCCACCCTGATTCCTCCTCGGTGAGGCAGGCCAACGGGCTCCTCCTCCTGGCATCTGGCAAATGCCACAGAGATCTGTGATGAGAAAAGCATCCGGCTGCCCTTCATTTCCCACTGGGAGCCTCGTTCTCCCTGGGCCCCTTCCAATTGCCCCTCCCCAAATCCCCCCAGACTGTTTATACAATGATAAAGGCAACATTAAGATCCCAAACTGACCTGGTAAACTAGCCATTGTCTAAAAATCATGTTTAAAAAAAAAAATCTTGTCTTTCATGGATAACTTGGCAAAACAAAAAAATGTTTTAATCTATTAGCAAAATCAGATTATCCCATTTCCTCCCCCTTACAGCAATATTACAGTATTCTTAGGCTAAAAGCAACATTTTAGCACAGGCGGCCGCTCCCTAAAGATCAGACACGTCTGGGGGCACATCGACAAACTTCACGATCTTTGATGGAATTCATACTGTTCTTTAAGTCAGTTCTCTGTTTTTCATGGAAATGTATTCTGAAAGGAAACTCACTATCACTACAACAACAACAAGAAAAGCAGGTATCACTTGGCACAAACAGAAAGAACCATAAAAATAATTGCTAGCCTTTCAGGGTCTGGCCATGGGCCACCCAAAGTGATCTTCGGCGAAGTTTCTCCACCAATCTTTCCAAATCACACAAATGAAAGAAAACAGATACGAGCTTAAGAATTGCGCACTGTTCTGGGCGAACAGGCAATGTGGTCTGTGGAGCCTCCAACTCTTGGTTTCGGCTCAGGTCATGATCTCAGGGTCCTGGGATCAAGCCCCACGTCAGGCTCCTCACTCAGCACGGAGTCTGCTTGAGATCCTCTCTTTCCCTCTGCCTGCCCCCTGCTTGTTCTGTCAGTCCTTTAAAATAAATAAATCTTAAAAAAAAAAAAAAAAGCAGGGGGTGACATCTGGGCGGCTCAGTTGATTAAGCACCTGCCTTCAGTCAGGTCGATTCTAGGGTCCTGGGATCAAGTCCTGTATGGGGCTCCCCGCCAAGCAGGGAGCACATTTCTCCCTCTGCCTGCTGCTCCCCCTGTGTGTGCTCACTTCTACACACTCTCTCTTTCTGACAAATAAATAAATTTAATTTAAAAAAAAAAAAAAAAGAATTCAGCACTGTTCCAGCTCTTTAGGTAAAAGTCATTGCTAAGAACATTGTAAGTAGTCTTTTTCTTTTTTTTTTTAAGATTTTATTTATTTATTTGACAGAGAGAGAGATCACAAGTAGGCAGAAAAGCAGGCAGAAAGAGAGGAGGAAGCAGGCTCCCCGCTGAGCAGGGAGCCCCATGTGGGGCTCGATCCCAGGACCCCAAGATCATGCCCAGAGCCGAAGGCAGAGGCTTAACCCATGGAGCCACTCAGGAGCCCCACAAGTAGACTTTTTCTTTAGAAATTAAACCAAAGTCCAGTCACTGTCGTAAGTGAAGCTGGAGGCACCCCACATTCATTCTCAAAAGTGGCCACAAAATACCACCAGAGTGAATTCAGGACTTTCATCGTTAGCACTTGGGAACGATGCTAAAAGAAAAGTCCAAAAGTCCAAAGACAGATTGGTTGGTACCTTTCTTCTTCAAGCTTGTGGCATGCGTGCCTTAGGTCAAGGTCAAACGGCCACACTCTCTCTTTGGGACTGGCGTGCAGGGCCTCCAGCCACTGGCCCTCCTCTAGGAAGCCCCTGCAGCAGGGCTCCCACATTCCCCTCTACGCTTCAGCAACCCTGCCCGGGTTTATAATTCCAACCCCCTGGCGTCACTGCCTGCTTCTGGGCAGGGAGTCTGAAACAGGAAATGGTTGGTGTAAGTACAGCTGACCGGCTGGCAGAGGACGCAGAGGGCACTTTCCAATGGGCCGCTGTCCAGGCTTGTCTCGACTATTCTCGTCCAAGGGGGCAAAGAGCTGTTTACACAACTCTCCATTCCAACACGGGAGGGGCAGGGCTGGGGGCTACGGATGTCACCGATCAGCACGCCCCTCTCCTCTGTCCTGCCCCCAAGCACACCTCTGTAGACCTAATACCTGTACCCTGTAGACCTAATACCACCCTCACGGCGTCAACACACACACACACACACACACACATACACACACACCCCTACATACATCGATCCTCATTACTTGTGATTTCTGTATTTGCAAACCCACCCACTACCTAAAATTTATAACCTCAAAATCACTGTTCACCGCATTGATGGTCGTGGTCACTCACAGACACGTGTGGCAAAACATCCGTACCGCCTCTCACAACTTCCCCAGATGAGGTGGGACAGTGCGACATGTCCAGTCCAGCTCCACACTGTACATGCGGGCCCTTCCCACCGTCTGTTTAGGGCCACGCTTTGTGCACTTTGGAGCTTTTTGTTAGTGACCATCACTGTTTCAAAGAGCCCCCAAGCATAGCGTTGATATGCTGTCCAGTGTCCTGAGAATAGGAAGCTTTATGAGTTGCAGCGCTGCTGGTCACAAGTCCACTGCTAATGAATCAAAAACATATATTAAATACAGAGTCCTGGCTGCCTGAGTGGCTCAGTGGGTTAAGCCTCTGCCTTCAGCTCAGGTCATGATCTCAAGGTCCTGGGATCAAGTCCTGCATCGGGCTCTCTGCTTGGCAGGGAGCCTGCTTCTTCCTCCTCCTCTCTCTCTGCCTACTTGTGATCTCTGTCAAATAAATAAATAAAATCTTTTAGAAAATAAAATAAATAGAGTCTTTAAACCAGAATATACCTTTAAAATAGGTAAAACATGACCAGAAGCTTGCAGAGAACTAACCCTGTGTCTCCCCCAGGAGCAATGGCTCGGTCTTGGCCACTTCAGGGCTGGCAGGAACCTTCTGGAACATAACCACCGTGAATAACGAGAATCCACCAAACTATGTCTAATACTACCTCCGTCGTGTCAAAAGAGAAAGGGCATCTTAACGCCACAAATTAGGAAGGATGGCTTCAGACCGTTCAGTGGAATAAAAGTCTGCATGAGAAGGGCTCCCTGCACTGGCATTCTTTCTCTTCTGTCACATAAGCAGTGACATCCACATCACCGAGGGACCCGGGTCCTGGCACGGTGCCAAGCACTGCTGCAAAGGCACACAGAGCCGGCCACAGCCCTGTCACTAGACGCGGTCATGTGGGCTTCTCGTGGCATCAAGCCCTCTGCGGGATATTTTCCAGCTCAAGATCGTACTCAACTAGAGCTCTCCAGAGACCGAGGAAGAAGATGACACGAGGTGGTCCAGTGCGAAAGTCCCACCCTCCAGGCGGGGAGAAGAACAATTTCTAAGGCTCGCCAGCCCTCCTAACACTCCCCTGCACGCCCGAGGGCGGGCCAGCCACGCGCCCTCCCCGTGTCCTCCTGTTGCCCAAGAGGGAGCTGAAGCACAAGAAGGGAGAAGACGGGGGTCCGGAGCAACAGAAGCAGGAAAATGGCAAAACTGGTCCGTTCATCTAAGTCTGTGTGGCCCCAGAACCCAAACTCTTTAACAAACAAATCCACAAAGCTGGCGGTCAACTGGGCTGGGTATTTAAAACCACAGCCTAGGGGCGCCTGGGTGGCTCAGTGGGTTAAAGCCTCTGCCTTCAGCTCAGGTCATGACCCCAGGGTCCTGGGATGGAGCTCCGCATGGGGCTCTCTGCTCTCTGCTCAGCAGGGAGCCTGCTTCCTCCTCTCTCTCTGCCTGCCTCTCTACCTACTTGTGATCTCTGTCAAATAAATAAATAGAATCTTAAAAAAAAAAAAAAAAAAGTACCAACATCAAAGGGGCACTGTGCAGGATGAGCAAGAAAACCTTAGTGCAGAGACAAGACATTGACGACCTCAAGGAAGCATTGCTTCTCCCGTTGGCAGTCAGGGAGCAGGTCACACAACACGTCTGTTTAAATTCTGCACCCTCTGGGACGCCTGGTGACTCAGATGGTTGGACGTCTGCCCTTGGCTCAGGTCATGATCCCAGGGTCCCTGGGATGGGGTCCCTCACTGGGCTCCCTGCTCAGCAGGGTGTCTCCCTCTGCCTCTGCCTGTGGCTCCCCCTGCTTGTGCTCTCCTTCTCTGATAACTAACAAAATAAATAACATTTTAATTAATTCTGCATCCTTAAGCAAAAGGTAAGCATGAGCTCTGAGCCTTGCGATGCCTCTGCTGTACCCAGCAGGCAGGCCTCCCCTGCCCGGCCCGCCACAGACCCCCTGGGATGTGAAGCCAGGGCAGGAATGTGCTCCCGGGCTTAAAGGATCCACCCATCCAGCACAGGTCCTCGCTCGCTGCTGTAACCCATCACCGTACGTCTATCATCTTATGGTTCTAGAGGTCAGGAGTCCACAGCAGGTCTCATCCGCCTCCAATCAAGATGTCAGCAGGGCCAGGTTCCCTCTGGAGGCTATTTGTTTCCTTGAAGTTTCCCGTTTCCAGATGCCCCCCTCACCTCCCCCTACCCTGCCCCCTGCACGCGCTCCCTTCTCCATCTCCAAGCCAGCAGCCCCCGTCTTCCAGGTCTTCCAGAGTCTCTCGGGCTCACTCTCCTCAATTTCAAGGGCGCGTGTGATGACACTGGCCCACCTGGCTAATCCAGGACAGTCTCCCCATCTCACAATCATGCACTTAATCGCACTGGCAAAGTCCCTTTTGCCATGGAAGTTCATACACTCCCAGGTCCAGGGGCCGTCGTTCTGCCCACCCGACCCCTGCATGCTGTATCCCCGGCGGCAATCCAGATTCCGTATTCTTTTATTCTTTTCCCTGAAATGCTTGAGTACTTGCATGAATGGCCTATAAGGTTTTTCACATAAATCATCCACCAAAAAAAACTCCTCACTAGAATATGCAGCTTTTATTATTTTTAAAGATTTATTCATTAGGGGAACCTGGGTGGCTCAGTGGGTTAAAGCCTCTGCTTTCGGCTCAGGTCATGGTCTCAGGGTCCTGGGATCGAGCCCGGCATCAGGCTCTCTGCTCAGCAGGGATCCTGCTTCCTCCTCTCTCTCTCTCTCTCTGCCTGCCTCTCTTCTTACTTGTGATCTCTGTCTGTCAAATAAATAAATAAAATCTTTAAAAAAGAAAAAAAAAGATTTATTCATTAAAGGGGCACCTGGGTGGCTCCGTGGGTTAAAGCCTCTGTCTTCAGTTCAGGCCATGATCCCAGGCTCGTGGGATAGAGTCCCGCATTGGGCTCTCTGCTCAGCGGGGAACCTGCTTCCTCCTCTCTTTCTCTCTGCCTGCCTCTCTGCCTACTTGTGATCTCTGTCTGTCAAATAAATAAATAAAATCTTTTAAAAAAAAAAAAGATTATTCATTAGAGAAAGAATGAGAGATAGAAAGTATGCACACAGAAGCAGGGGGAGAGGCAGAGGGAGAGGGAGAAGCAGACACCCATGAGCAGGGAGCCCGTCATGGGGCTCCATCCCAGGACATGGAGATGACGACCTGAGCCAAAGGCAGACGCTTAACCATCTGAGCCACCCAGGCGCCCCAAGTCTTGTATTTAAAGATGAAAACTCACCTCACAAGCCCAGACACCACCTAAGCTTCTGTCCCTCGGTGGAGTTAAAGATACACAGGCAGAGGGAACCCAGGATGTCTTCTCTCTGCCTGAGGCTCCCTTCTGGTACTCACACCCCCAAGTTTCCCACCCCCACGCTCAAATCATGTGGTTAAGACTTGGTGCATCCACCAGCGAAGACTGTGGGCCACAGAGTCACGTCAGAAGACGGAGTGAGCAGCATTCCAAGAACGCCCAACGGACTTCTGCCTGGATTATCAAGGTTACCCTCCCCCATCCCCAGGAGACCATAAACTGGAGACCAGCTTCAGGCATTCCTTCTCTCAAAAAGGACTTACTGGGGACGCGTGGGTGGCTCAGTGGGTTAAGCCGCTGCCTTCGGCTCAGGTCATGATCCTAGGTCCTGGGATCAAGCCCCGCATCGGACTCCTTGCTTGGCGGGGAGCCCGCTTCTCTCTCTGCCTCTGCCTGCTACTCTGCCTGCTTGTGAGCTCTCTCTCTCTCTCTCTCTCTCTCTCTCTGACAAATAAATAAATAAAATCTTTAAAAAAAAAAAAAAAAAAAAAAAGAAGGACTTACTGGGCACCTACTCTGTGCTAGGCTCTGTGTGATGGTGATTAAACTGTCACCAACTGGGGCCCCACTGTTCCCAGCCGAATGATCACACGAGCCCATGTCACACTCCAACTGTGCAAGACAGAAAAGAAGCAGAGAGGCTCTGAGTAGGATCTGATCGCTCATCAGGAACATCAGCGAAGGCGTCCCCTGAGGATGGGAGACCCCAGTATGGCTTCATTGACTAGGTAGGGGAGAGAACATTCCAGGCAGAGAACAGCATGTGCAAAGGTCCTGTGTCCAAAGGGACCTCAGGAGGAGATAGTGAACACAGTGTGGTTCCAACAGAGGAAAGGGGCCAGGCTACAGTATACAGTGTGTGAAGGTGATGAGGAAAGGAAGCAGCGGCCGCAGCAGAACTTTCAGTGATGGTGGAAATGCACGTACTTTCATCATCCCACACCCAGGCACCGCCCACACGCAGGTTCCGGGGACTGAAAGGTGGCTAGTGCTGCTAAGGTGCTAAATTTTTACCTGTGTGTAATTCTAATTATTCTAACTCTGAATGTAAATAGCCACATGAGGCTCATGACCACCATGGTGGGCGGCACGGGGCTCAAGAAATGGAAAGCTACAAGAGGGCTTCGAGCAAAACGCTTTCATGATCAGAGCATCTGGCCACCTCTGCTCTGGCTGCAGGGTGGACCCCTCACTGGCCAGCGGACACCTCGGATGCAGGGAGGTAAGTGATGATGGTGACGGTGGCCTTGAGGGACCGGTGTGCAGACTGCCATGTGCCAGGCAGTTTGGAGTGGGGGAGGGAGGGGGAACGTGGGAGGCGTTGGTAAAGGATGAGCCAGGGAAGATGAGGGCAAAGGCGGCATCTGGGATGCTGCCTGGGTTTCCAGATTGTGCCCCTGAGGAGACGGCACCGGCTCTGGGAGCTTGGGAAGACCAGGCTTATGGTGGGGGCCAGACCGTGAGTTTGCTTTCGAGCAGGCTGAGGGCAGGAGCCAGGAGGCGGACAGACGACTTGGTTCTCTGGTAGGGTGGCCACTGAGGCCATAGGTATGGGTGAGCTCCACCCAGACTTCTAAAGGGAAGGAGGTCCAGGACCAAATTAATGGTAAAAGAGGCGGCAGAACCATCCCGTCATGGAGGACACAGAAACACTGACACACTGCCTCTCTAAAACTCAGGGTAGACAGGAGAAATGAAAGCCTTTGTCCACAGAGACTAAGAGACTTGAATGTTCTTTATGGTATTAGTTATAATATGCAAAAACCAGAAATAATCCAAATGCCCATCTTAGTTTAAAAAAAAGTAATATACCCATATATAATATACCCTATTATATGATATAGGTTATATACCCTATATAATATATATTATAGGGTATATTATATACCCTATTAAGCAATAAAAAGGCACTTTGAAACCACTGTGCTGAAAGAAACCAGACACAAAGATGACATATTACATGATTTCATTTACATGAAATTTCCAAAAAATGCAAACCTATGGAAATAGAAACATCAGTGGGACCAAGTGCAAATGCGCATGAGGACGGAAGTGTTTGAAAACCAGACGTGATGATAGCTGCACCAACTCTGTAACTTTACTTTTATTATTTTTACATTTTTAAGAAATCTCTACACCCAATGTGGGGCTTGAACTCACAACACAGAGAATTGAATTGTGAGGCACCTGGGTGGGTCAGTCAGTTAAGTTAATCATGAGTTCTGCCTTGATCTCAGGGTCCTGGGATCGAGGGTCCTGGGATCCAGCCCCGCTTCCGGCTCTCTGCTCAGTAGGGAGTCTGCCTCTCTCTCTCTCTCTCCTTGTTCATGCTTGCACTCGCTCTAATAAATAAAATCTTTTAAAGTAAAAAAAAAAAAATCAACTAACTGTACATTTACAACATAAGTATTTTTTTATGTAAATTATGCCTCAATAAAATTGTTTAAAAAAATTTAGTAGGGGGGGACGCCTGGGTGGCTCAGTTGGTTAAACAAACGGCTGCCTTCGGCTCAGGTCATGATCCCGGCGTCCTGGGATCGAGTCCCACATCGGGCTCCTTGCTCCGCAGGGAGCCTGCTTCTCCCTCTGACTCTGCCTTCCACTCTGTCTGCCTGTGCTCGCTCTCGCTCTCTCTCTCTCTCTGACAAATAAATAAATAAAATCTTAAAAAAAAAAAAAATGTTTAAAAAAGAGAGTGCTAAAAAAATAAAAAATTTTAGTAGGGGGCGCCTGGGTGGCTCAGTGGGTTAAAGCCTCTGCCTTCAGCTCAGGTCATGATCCCAGGGTCCTGGGATGGAGCCCCACATTGGGCTTTCTGCTCAGCAGGGAGTCGGCTTCCTCCTCTCTCTCTGCCTGCGTCTCTGCCTACTTGTGATCTCTGTCAAATAAATAAACAAAATCTTAAAATATATATATATATATATATATATATATATTTAGTAGAATATGAACCTAATCACTCTTCCTAAACCCAATTCATTGTCTGGAACTTCCTAGTCCAAATACATCAAAAATCAAAGCATCCTCATCCAATATGGCCACGAAGTCTTAGTTTGGCCGAGCACAAGCTCCTTGCCCGACAATATCCCACCAGCACCTCCACATACCTGGCTGGAGTAGCTGAAAGAAGATAATCATTTTCGCAGCTTTGATCAGAACAGAGTCATGAGATCCATGGTATTTTTAATGTCCCACTATCGAAGGCCCCTTTCTCTCAACGCAGGCTTCCGGAACGCTCCCAGGAGCAAACCTCATGCAGAGGCCTGTTTATCCCCATTCGCCCCAGCAAATACTAAGATGTACTGAGCGCTCACTGTTCTAAACCGTACATGGATGAAGCCTCTAAAACGACCCTCTGAGGTAGCCAGAATTCTTGTTCGTCCCACTTTACAGATGGAAAAACTGAGACCCAGAGAAGTGAAATAATTTTCCCAAAGTCAAATAGCTAGTCAGAGATGGAGCCAGGACTTGAACCAACCTCCTCAACTCTGGAATCCACACTCCTCGCAACCAATGTCTGGTCCTTCACCAAGAAGGGAACTCCATTCAAGGAGCCACAAAGCTCGTGAAGTCAGAGAATGGTTTCCAGAAACGCCATGTTTCCTACCTGAGCCATTGGGAAAAGTTTCCCAGCATCAGGATGTGGAAACGTAATCGAGAGAGAGAAAGAACATCGGAGCCACAGGATTCCTTCAGCGAATAAACTACGTGTCCTGGTAACATACACTGAGTGACCCAGAGTTAATTACCCTCTGTCTCCTGGGACTCACAGCACCTACGTTTTTGGTTTAACCATAAAACCCCCAACCATCCTACAGCTTAGAGCCATTTAGATGAAATGAGTCGACGGGGTTCAAATCCACCCCCTACACTGGCTATCTCTGTGACCTCACACAAATGATTTAACATGACCGAATCTTAACTTTCCTTGTCTATAAATGAGGAAACAAGCTCCCAAAACCCATACAGTCATTACAAGGATTAAAACAGAGCTACTGGGGCGCCCGGGTGGCTCAGTTGGTTAACCGTCTGCCCTTGGCTCAGGTCATGATCTCGGTGTCCTGGGATGGAGCCCCCATAGGGCTCCCTGCTCAGCGGGGAGCCTATATCTCCCTCTCCCTCTGCCCTTCCCCACACCGCTTGTGCTTGCTTGTACGAGCACACAAGGGCGAGAGAGAGAGAAAGCATGTGTGCCCTCTCATTCTCTCTCTCAAATAAATAAAATCTTCTTTAAAAAAAAAAGGCTACTTATCTTAAGTACTCAGAGAGCCTGACCAACCACAAACAGAAAGTCCCTTATTCACGACAATCCGAATTCGGATTTTTCAACTTTACTATAGTGCAAAATCTATATGCATTTGATATCAAATTTTGAATTGTAATCATTTCCTGGTGATGCGATCCTCTGTTGTGATGCTGGGCAGCAATGAGCCCCTGCTAGCAACAGGGGTAAGAACTGAGGCACTGACAACCACCTCATTCCCATACAACCATTCTGTCACTTCCAATACAATATTTGATACATTATGTGAAATATGCAGCACTTTGTTATCAAACAGGCTTTATGTGACATGATTTCCGCAATGGTAGGCTAACTTAAGTGTTCTGAGCATGCTTAAGGAGGGGCAGGCTAAACTATGATGTTCCTTAAGTTAAGTGTAGTAAATGCACTTTCAACTTCAGAGATTTTCAACTTACAACAGGTTTATCGGGATGTAACCCCATCCAAAGTCCAGAAACATCTTGCGCACCGCACAGGGCTCCTTGCTCAGCTGGGAGCCTGCTTCTTCCTCTGCCTGCCATTCCCCCTGCCTGTGCCTCTCTCCCTAATAAACAGACAAAATTCTTAAAAGAAAAAAAGTCCAGGAACATCTGTATTAGTTTCTTCTTCCTTTAACTTCCCCCTCATTATATTTCAGGGAGCTTCGCACCCTCTGCTTCCAAAGTGTTTCCAAACACCCAGATTCCCCCCTTGATGTGGCTACTCCTAAAAATGCAAATTAAATATGAAAAAATATACACATATGCCAGGCTCTCCTGATAGAGGATCTGAATCTCAATCAGAGTCACTGTTTAGGAAATAAATTAGTTCCAAAGTGGCAAATTCTAAAAGGGAGTGTGTTCCTCCACTCCAACACCAAACAAATTTTGTTAACTGTCTGCACCACTCCCTCTGACCCCCATATTAACAGTACATCTCTATCCTGGTAATCATCACTTTTAAATAATTACTTGCATTTCTCTCTCATGCACTGAATCAGGGGTTCTCAACTACCACAGCACAGAAAAATCATACCGGGGGCTTTAAAAAATAAAAGATACCCAGGTCCCACCCCAGATTATTTCAAAGGTTTAACACTGGGGCAGAGATGGTAGTTGTTAAGGTCCCCAGGTGATTTCAATGCACAGCCAGTGTCAGGAGGCCTGTGCGAGTTCGAAAGGGCTTGGGTTTTTTGTGTGTGTTTTGGTTTTTGGGGTGTGTGTGTGTGTGTGTGTGTGTGTTAAAGATTTCATTTATTTATTTGAGAGAGAGACAGAAAGAGCGGTGAGGAGGAGCGGGTGAGGGAAGGAGACAGGGAGAGAGGAAGGGGGAGAGAGAGAGAGAGAGAAGCAAACTCCCCGGAGAGCAGGAAGCCCCACGCTGGGCTCAATCCCTGGTCCTGGAGATCATGACCCCAGCCAATGACAGACGCCCAACCCGCTGGGCCACCCAGGCGCCGTCGACAAGGCTTATTTAATTAATCTTTGCATTCCCGTCCCCCTGGCACCGCCCCTGCACCAAGTAGGCAGCTCATAATTGTTTTTAAACGCGAATTGTAACGAGAGGACTTGAGTCCACTGATAACACAAATCCATTGAAGTATTTGCCGAGGGTGTATCTCACACGCGGACACTATCCAGGCACAGAGCTCAAGTTAATCATCATTGTTCAGCCTTGAGTAGTCAGGATTAAAAGATGCAGGGACAGTGAAAACAGGGATGGAGGGCTGTCTTCGGGCGGAGAGACCCTGAGCGCAGTCTCCATTTCGCAGCATCTCCCCCGCAGTCCTTCACCTCACTGAGCTCCTTTCCCCTCTGTTCGACATCAGCAGGGGCCAGCGCAAAACTCAAGGAAGACGGGGACAAAGACCCCACAAAATGGCAGCTAGCGTCACTCTTTTTTTTTTTTTTTTTTTTAATTCCACGGACACCTGATGGAAGCAAGCAACCCTAAGGGCGCACCCTCCCCGCCTCCTGCACCAAGCAACTGACGCCGCAGTCAGCAGCCGCCACAAGGAAATGGCCTGAGAGCGCAGGATGTTAAGGGAAAGGGCGGGTCCAAGGCCGCAGCCCCGCCCAGCTCCCGGCCTCAGCCGTCAGGGGACGTCAACCTCACCTGGGCAGCCTGGGAAAAAGCACATTTCCAGGTTCCACCCCCACCCCACCCCCAAGAACTCTTGATTGGAGGGCCTGGCCAAGGCCAGGGAATGTGCATTTATTTTAACCATCTCTCCCCCCCTCCCCCAATCAATCCTTACCCCCAGGTAAGTCCGTCGCAGGCAGAAGTCCCTCACATCTCAACAGGTCACTGCCATCCTCCGAACGGAAAGACGGCAGGGCGCAAAATGCCTACCCGTCCTCTCTCGAGGAGAAGGAAACACACGCCTAGGCGGCCCTGGGGTCGGCCAATGCGGGGGACGCACAGCAGGTGGTAACCCCCACCTCTGCCAGGAGGGCTCCTTCCCTCAAATAGTGGGGAGCGGGAGGTCCTCCCGTGAACCAGGAGGAGCCCCGCCCAGCCTCCTGCGGCTGCGGGTTTCAGATCCACCCAGGCCGGGAAGGCAAGGCGGCGTGCGGAGGCTGGGACCCGGAGGCGCTGATGGGGGACCCCGCGGCGGGTCTGCGGAGGAGGCCGAGCCTCGCCCCACCAGTAAGCTCAGCATATCCCGGCTCCCGAAGGCCGTTCCCAGGCGCGGAGCAAGGTTTGATGTGGACCAGATCGTAATCACAACGACAAGAAGTAATCAGGAAACAATAAAGGGGTGAAAAGGCACGGCTGGTCTTAATTCCGCGCGCGGTACACAGCGCCGGGGCGGGTCTGGCTTCTCGGGGTTTCTAAAGGAAGGTGGGCAGGAGTGCAAGGCAGCCGCGCGCTCGGGCCCAGAAGGGACCGGATCGCCCACGGGGCCCCGGCCCGAGCTGCAGCGGGGATGACCCGCCCGCCTCCCCGGCCAGCCGCCGGCTCATGGCGCCGGGTGCGGCGCGGCCAACCTGTCAGGCCCGGCCAGGCCGCCCCGGCGCCCAACCCCGGACCGCGCGGACAAAGGCGGCCGCCGTCCCCGGGCCCCGCTCACCCGGCGCGGGGCCTGCTGTCCATCCGCTTCTTCTGGCGCACCGGCTGCAGCGGGATGTTGTCCGTCATGTCGCCCGCGCCGCCCGC
>NC_081563.1:130878344-130885143 GCF_022355385.1 Mustela nigripes
GCCGGCCGCCCCCCCAACCCCATCCGCCGCTCTCCCGCAGATGCACACACCGGTCGCACTCCCCGGTCCCACCGGGGGCATTTCCTCTCGCGGTCACGCTGGCACCAACATGCACTGCCACACTCCAGCCCTGCAGACACGCACTCATTCTCACCCGCTTGGTTCCCTGTGGTCGTCCCCTTTCACAACCACATGCGCACCCTGCCACCTCACCCCCCGACATCCAAGATCACACGCGCGCACACACACGCACACACGCCATCACCTCACCCCGACATCCATGATCACACACCTGTACACCCTACCACACTCACCCCGCATTGGTCCCCCTCCTGTCCCCATCCTGAATCTTAGGCCTCGTACTTGGGTGGTCCAGGATCACAATCGCACACCCTACCTCACTCCACTTTCAGTCCCCCTCACACACCCTCACTCTCCAGCCTGGATCTCTGGGATTTGCAATCACACACATGCACACACTCATTGTCACACTCCCTCCCTCAGCTGCCTCTGGGGCTTACACCTGCCCTCCCAGGCCCTCACACACATTCAAGCATGCTGAGACTCTCACACACATGCACACCTGACCCCTCCACCCAGACCCACATCCGCACCTGGGTGTTCACACACTCCCACACCGTCTGTAGGGTCCATGAACTTTCAAGGGCCTGTTAAAGCTTTGAGAACAGGAAGAAAATGAGTCCTGGTGCCAGAAGTAAAGTCAGAAGGGGGTGGTATTGAAAACCTATGTGTAATTGAGGAGCCTCAAAATGTCAAACCCTGTAAACTAGCTTCCTGTAACTAAAGCAAAGTTCTAAGTTAATTACACCTAATATATTTCACACGGCGTATGCGTCGTGCCTTTTAGTATGTGTGCTAGGAGCCACCAGGTATGTGTGTCTAGGACGCTGCCTAAAGGAAGGCCAATCCCAAACCCAGAAGTGTGACTTATGTCATGTCACTGTGAAGTTCCTCATGAAAAGAAGGGGGGGAGGGGCTGGGTGGCTCAGTGGTTAAGTGGTTAAGCCGCTGCCTTCGGTTCAGATCATGAGGTTCAGATCATGATCTCGGGGCCCTGGGATCGAGCGCAGCATCGGGCTCTCTGCTCAGCGGGGAGCCTGCTTCCTCCTCTCTCTCTCTCTGCCTGCCTCTCTGCCTGCTTGTGATCTCTGTCAAATAAATAAATAAAATCTTAAAAAAAAAAAAAGAAGAAGAAGAAGAAGAAGCAGGCGGTTAGAATGGGGGCATTGTGCCTTCCAAGGGAAAAGAGCACTGTCTGGCTAACAGAGCTAGGTTTGCTCAGCTTTCTCCCCTGCCTCTGCTGAGAGGTGGTGCTGAGCACAGGGGCCAGGCACACAGTCAGCACTCAGTGCTCACTGCGTGGAGGAAACGTGAACACCTGGATGTGTTTACTGACTGTGGCCTGAAGGTAGGGCCTCCCCACCCTCTCCTACCTGCTCCCCTGGAGGAGCCCCTTAAGCTCCACCCACCTCACCTCAGTGGCAAACCGCAGACCCTCCTCTCCACTCCACTCCCACACAGGCCAACAGAAAAGACCAGAGATTGTGACCCCACACATCGGGGGCCCTGCCCAGGCGAGCTTTGGTTTTTCCTCACGCACCTAAAACGTGCACGGGGTTCCATATTTAATCCTCCGCCAGCTCCGCCGGCTAGGGCGCTATCAACCCCATTTTACAGGTGGGGACAGAGCCGGTCAGAGTGACCTGCACAAAGCAATGAGCTTAGGAAGGAACCAGGCTGGGCTCCAGGGCCTGGCTTTTCAGGCTCTCACAGGCAGGACGAAGTTACCACACTTCCAGCCACCTCCCAGTCCCCATTTCCAGATAGTTCCAAGCTCCCCGCGCGCCCTTGTGGAATCCATCCGCGGCCACCGCCGTCAGACTGTGCTTTTTCTGAAAGCTGGAGTAGAACCATGGCCCTGCTATCCTGTATCACTCTCCCGGACAACTTACAAACGGCCAGACCTCAGTGGCTTCATGAATAAAGTGTGGATGGTGCCAGCCTTACAGGATTGTTGGAAGATTTAAGTGAGTTCATCGTAAACAGAAAACAATTGCAAGAGTGGCTATGCAGAGGAAGCACTCTGTAAGGCTCGTTATTACAGAGTTGGACGAGTTCAGTGCAGTCATGGGAACGGGAAGGCCTTAGCGCAATGCATGTGCAGGGTCACACTCGAGGAAGGGAAGCGATTACATTTCCTTCTCCTCCTACTGTTGGGAATATCCTTATGTTTCCCTAATTAAAGAACAAGCATCATAGTACTTATCCATTGGTCCTCTCTGGACAGGAAGATTCTAGATAGATATTTAAAATATGGTTTAATTTATAGACTATTTTGGGGGGTTTGGGATTTATACAAAATCTGAGCAGATAGGAGCAAGAGCTCACCCCCCAGCCGCATACCTATCTACTCCATGTCGCCCCCAACCCAAACTCAGCAGTTCCCTTGTTAACATCTTGCGTGAGGCTGGTACACGGATCTTAAGTTTCCTTATTTTTAATCTACTCTATTTTTTTCTTTAGTAAACATGTAGACTTTTATAATGTTTTTACATAATGATTTTTCATTGTATCTTTTTCAAGTTTTTTTTAAAAGATTTTATTTATTTGACAGTGAGAGAGATCACAAGTAAGCAGAAAAGAAGGCAGATGGGGGGGGTGGAAGCAGGCTCTCCCCTGCGCAGAGAGCCCCCAGGACCCTGAGATCATGACCCAAGCCCAAGGCAGAGGCTTAACCCACTGAGCCACTCAGGGGCCCCACCGTGGGGCTCAAACTCACAACCCGGAGATTAAGAAGTCTCATGCTCTTCCAACTGAGTCAGTCAGGTGCACCTAAATGAACAATTTTTTAAAAGACCAAGGGAGCCCCCTCTTTCTCTCCAGAGGTAATATTTTCATGTGAAAAGAGGGATGATTTTTACTGTTTTTCTGTTTTCCCAAGTTTTTTTTTGTTGTTGTTGTTTTCCAGTACACTTTTATAAATAAGCATTGGAAAAGACACTTCTCAAAAGACTTCAGCAAGGCGATCCCTCAGGAAGAGAGGCACTTAAAAGCTTTTATCTCATCTTGACAGAGATCTAGATGCATGGGGCAAGAGAGAGGCCTCTGGGGCCTTTGAGAGCCGTGCTGGGGGCCAGAAGAGCAGGGCTAGGACAGGGCAGTGACTGGAGGGAAGGGCAGCCGGGGATCCCACTCAGCAGGACACCACTTCCCTCTTCCTGGCCTGGCCCTGCCTTCTCCCCGCGGTCCTGGGAATGGACACCTCGGTTTTCTGCTTGCAGTCTCTTTGTGACCCTTGGAGCCCTCTCGGCCCAGCAGGCCCTGAGTACAGGAAGCTCCCGGTACTGACACCTGGAACAGAAAGGTCTTCAACAGATAAGCCAACCTACTCCAGTCTCTGCTTTCCAGAAGACAGTGAGGTATGTAGAGGCCACCCAGCCTCAACAACAGATGGTAGGCTGAGGTCATAATCTATTTTGAGATCTCTGTACAGCCCACCAGGAAGCCTTGTTTACATGGATCTCCAAGCTGTTTATAGCATGTTGGCAGTAAGTAGACAAGAGGTCACGGGTGCTAGCATACATGAAATGGAGGCAGGGAACATGGGAACTCAGAATTATTATTTTTTTAAGATTTATTTATTTATGGAGCACCGGGGTGGCTCAGTCGGTTCAGCCTCTGCTTTCAGCTTGGGTGGATGGAGCCCTGCGTTAGGCTCGCGCCTGCTTCTCCCTTTCCCCTCTGCCTGCCTCTCTGCCTACATTCGCTCTCTCTGTCAAATAAATACAATTTTTTAAAAAAAATTTATTTTAGAGCTAGACAGAGAGCAAACTTGAGTGGAGTAGGGACAGAGAGAGAGAGACTCTCAAGTAGACTCCCAGCTGAGCGCAGACCCCGAACACGGGGCACGAAACCACAACCCTGAGATCATGCCCTGAGCCAAAGTCAAGAGTCAGACGGACACTTAACCAGCTGGGCGCCTTGGGAACTCAGAATTATTACAAATCTTTTTGGGTGCTCTCCAGCTGCAGGGAGAAGTGAAGTTCTTTGGGTGCCTGGAATCTTCTCTCTGAATGATTCTGGGTGAAGGCTCTAGGTGTTCCCTACAGCAGAGCTGCTCAACCTGGGTGCTACTGACATGTGGGCTGAATAGTCCTTTATCCTGGGGGCTTTCCTGTGCATTGTAGGATATTTAGCAGTACCCTGGTTGCTTTCCCCTGCAAGCCAGCAGCAGCTCCCCTCCCCCCTCCCAGTTGTGACAACCACAGATGTCTTCAGTTATTGTGAAATGTCCCGGAGGGCAAAATGTCCTGGAGGGTTGAGACCCACCAGGCCAGAATGGGAGGTGAAATAATTTTTAAATGTCTAGCAAGGCTGTGTCCAACCCACATCTCATCATTCCCCTTCCCCGACAGACACCGACCCCCCCCCCTTTTGAAAAATAACTCCTTAAGAACTTTCCAGAAGCAACAGTATCTACCTAGGACTTAGTAATACTATTTGGTTTGTACAGTGGCATTTTTACCTCCAAAAAGACATAGGGAGTTTAGGGAAGATGCCACAGAACAGTCATTCATTCAAGTAATCTTCACGGAGGACCTACAGTGTTCAGGGTACAGGGGAGATACAGTTAACAGACACACACAATCCCTGCTCTCTGGTGTTCTGGACTGCAGGCTTCAAGATATTATCCAGGCAACCTGTGCCTTTCATTGTCTTATTTCACAACTCTGTTGAGAAACTGCTGTTAATACACGTGACTCTTGCCCATAGAAATGCAGATGAATTTTATCCAGGGGAATGCAAGCATTGCCCTGTGGATCCCACGTGTGCGTTTGCTTCCATGGTCCTGACTGCCTGCTTTCCCAGGTGTGGTGGGGGGGGTGTGGAGGCGGGGTTGATTCTTTTGAATCGGCTGTAAATCTGTTCGTGAAATCTTTGACACATGTCCTTTTCTATTTTAGGAGCCATGATTTTCCTTTTTTAAATATTATATAAGAGTAGACAGCGAATCCACAAGTAAACATTATGAGAGTGCAAAACGCCATGTGGATGGGAAAGGTATCTGTTGTACAGTTGCTAATCCTCCTTACTCGATAAAAATAGAACATTAGCCACCCAAGTGAACCCCTCTGATTTCCCCCTTAATTTCACTGCCCTGCATGATCCCAAAACGGGGTGATCTGAAATTCCTTGAGCGCCCCCTTTTTTGCTCTGGGGTCTTTGCCAGATGAGAAAAATGAAGACAAAGGTATTATTGGTCTCTGTCATGTCAATTACCTCAGGATGTTTCAAGAAGTTAGCAGAAATAATTTTTTCCATCAGAGTATCAGCACATGTTAGAAAACAGAAACAAAAACCCTCAAACGGATTTATGGGAAACAGGAAAAGGGAACAAGTGTCTTCAACACCGGATCTAGCTAGAGCACATACCAGTGGACCCGGAGGGCCACTGGCTTCTTGGCTTTTAAGGACCCACAGTGACCCAGTGGGGATAAAATTAACTTCATCTTTGTTTGGTGCCTCAGTCTTTAGGATGCCCCTATTCCTTTCAACTTACTCTTTGCCTTAAATAGTTAAGTTGTTAACAAAAGCCTGGAGGGTGGAAAGAACAGTGGAGGGAGGGGACAGTTCTGGAGGCCATTTGGGATGTTTCTTCTCCCAAAAGGGTCACTTTCAAATATACTTTTTTTTTTTTTAAGACTTTATTTGAGAGCACACGCGAGAGAGAGAAAGAGAGAGAATGAGCAGGGAGAGCAGCAGACTCCCTGCAGAGCAGGGAGCCCAACCTAGGACTTGATCCCAGCATCCTGGGATCATGACCTGAGCCAAATGCAGACACTTAACCAACTGAGCCACCCAGGCGCTGCCAAATATACTTTTGACTTTAATAAAACACAGAGCTTGAGGCTTCTTCGGAACATATTTGCAAGGTCTTATCTTAAATACCACAATTTCAAAGCCCACTTGTGAGAGGTAAATTTACTTCCTTACCCTGATTTTGGCCTAGTTTAACTAAAGCTCTTTATTTCTTTTGATATTCAGGAATAGCTGGAACATGTTAAAGCTAAATGACACAGACCTAGAATTTTTTTTTTTTGTTTTTTGAATTTTGAGAGAGAGAGAACACGTGAGACAAAGAGCCCAAGCAGAGAACAGCAGGCTAAGGGAGAACCAGGCTCTGTGCTAAGCAGGGAGCCCAACTCAGAACTCCATCCCAGGACCCCAGGATCATGATCTGGGCCAAAGACAGATGCCCAACCGACTGAGCCACCCAGGTGTCCGTGGTTCCGGATTTTTTCCTTTAGGCGTAAGTCTGGATTTTCATGTGTGCTAAGATCGTAAAACCATACACAACAGCCATATCTGACCAAAAACAGTGGCTTCTTTGGGCATATCAGACTGATTGCTTTGAACACCAACCCATTTCCTTTTAATATAAATGGGTTCCTAGGGTGTCTGTATGGCTCAGTTGCTTAAGCCACTGCCTTCTGCTCAGGTCATCATCCTGGAGTCCTAGGCTCCAGTCCCATATTGGACTTCCCCTTCTCTGAGGGAGCCTGCTTCTCCGTCTCCCTCTGCCTCTCCCCCTGCTTGTGCTCTGTCAAATAAAGAAGTAAAACATTTAAAAAAAAAAAAAAAAGGGGGCATTCGTAATCTCTGTGGCCATTTCACAAACGCTGAATCATTATGTCATACCTGTCACTAATAAATGTGACATATACCTCAATTTAAAAAATACAAATTCTGGGGTGCCTGGGAATCTTAAAAAAAAAAT
>NC_081563.1:130888143-130928119 GCF_022355385.1 Mustela nigripes
AGAGAGAGAGGAGGAAGCAGGCTCCCTGCTGAGCAGAGAGCCCGATGCGGGACTCGATCCCAGGACCCTGAGATCATGACCTGAGCCGAAGGCAGCGGCTTAACCCACTGAGCCACCCAGGCGCCCCGTACTTTAATTTTCTAACCAAACTTTTTCCCAGCTTTCCTGAGGAAATTCACTTCTGCATGTAGACATCCTTCAAGACTCATTTACTTTTAGATCCTTCTGGAAGATAAAGGACATTCTCTGCCATTTATGAATAATGTACCGCCTATGACTTCAAATAAAATAGATGGCCAAAGAGATGTATTTGTTAGGCAAAAGCAATAAACAGTCAATTTCTTTTTTCAAAAAGGAATGGGTATTCCTGGGGCACTTGGGTGGCTCAGTCAGTTAAGCGTCTGCCTTCAGCTCAAACGGGGAGCCTGCTTCTCTCCCTCCCTCTCCCCCACAACCCGTGTGCACTCTTGCACGTGCCAGCTCTATCGCAAATAAAATCTTTTTTTTTTTAAGTTTTTATTTATTTATTTGACAGACAGAGATCACAAGTAGTAGGAAGAGAGGCAGACAGAGAGAGGAGGAAGCAGGCTCCCCGCTGAGCAGAGAGCCCGATGTGGGGCTTGATCCCAGGACCCTGAGATCATGACCTGAGCCGAAGGCAGAGGCTTTAACCCACTGAGCCACCCAGGCACCCCCTATCGCAAATAAAATCTTAAGAGAGAAATTGGCATTCCTTATTTAAACGCTTCATGATTTTGTTTGTAAAGAGAGAGCAGAACTGAGGAACTGGTAGGATCAAGGCTCTACAAAGACCTTCAGCTTTCTCCACAGAAAAAAGTGCCTTCTTTCAATGAATACCTTTGGGGGCATCTGTCTTCTGCTTAGGTCGTGATCCCAGGGTCAGAAACACAAGCTTAGCCAAAATACAGCTTTTTGACAGACCCAGAATGAACTTCTGCCACACCAAGGGATGAGGGTCTAAGAGAGAGCAGTGTCCTGCCACCTTCACTTCCGACCACGGGCATCGGGAGATCTTGGGTTGGGTCAACAGCAGCAGGGGGGAAGGTTACACACACACACACACAGGAACCCATGAACGGGATGAACCCTGTTGAAACTCAGTTGCTATGTGAAAACCCACCTTAAAAATTATCCCAACTTTGGGCGCCAGGGTGGCTCAGTGGGTTATAGCCTCAGCCTTCTGCTCAGGTCATGATCCCAGGGTCCTGGCATGGAGCCCCGCATCGGGCTCTCCGCTCAGCAGGGAGCCTGCATCCTTTCCTCTCTCTCTGCCTACTTGTGATCTCTGTCAAATAAAAAAAAAAAAATCTTAAAAAAAAAAAATTACCCTGACTCCGCCTCTATTTCCCCTTGCACCTTATGCTTCGAAAGCAATCCATCCGGGAATGATGGAAATACACCATCGCGCACATGCAAGGAGCTACGTAACCGTCATCTTCAAGATAAAGGAGGTGCCCACTGCTGGGCACCTCCTGACCCAGGTGACCTCCTCCTTGGGCCTCAACACACTGAATCCAGATCCACCTGCCCCCGGGGTTGGGCCCAATCTCCCTAAGGATAGGGTGGACTTTCTGAGCCCAACAGGAGAACAAGGGGGGACTGCCATCCCGAACACCCCCTGCGTTCCAGGTAGTTTTCATGCTCTCGCCATAATCCTAGAAATCAAATATATTCTCCCCATTTCGCAGATGAGATATCCAAGGTCGTGATCTCCTGAACCCATCCTTTGCCGACCAGATGTGTACCCATGTCACCTAACCCCTGACTTTGTTTCCTGATGTTCTATGGGATGTGGACCGGCATTAACTTCCCAGTTGGGGCTCAAGCCACCTACAGCACTGTAAGCAGGTCTTGCAGCTGTGACAGTTGCCTTTGAAACCACTGAAGGGCTTCCTGTAAACATGCAGGCATTTCCATACTTTCAGAGGTCACCTGGCTCAACCCAGTGCTCCCAGACACGGAGAGGGGAACCGCCACCTTCCTTCCCGACTGCCCTCCCCTGCTGCACAGCTGACAGGCCAGGTGGGCCCATCAAACAAGGCACCATCTCCACCTGGAGCAAGGGGCTTCCTCTAACCTTCCCCAGACCCTCTCTACAAACACGACTACAACAAAGCACCAGTTCCTTTCCCAGAACGCTTTTCTGACAGGTTCTAGGGGTGCCAACTGAAGGCAGAGGGTCGGGGGAAATACGGAGTATATTCCCACCCCCCCTCCAGTCTCACTGAGATACAAGTGACAGTTTCAAGTGGGTAAGCGGCCATTTCCTTCGATCTCCCATCAGGTTTCAACAACAGAGTCTGACTACAAGGAACCCAGAAATACCAAGAGGTAGGCAGGTCTGAAATGACCAAGTCTCGGGACACCTGCACTGCATACACACTGGCTCCTTCAACAGAAACGAGCGAGACTCTACGTGGCGCGCTCACATCCCAACCTGGAGAAGTAGCTTCAACCTCAGGGCGGAGAAAACACACATACAGACGAAATGCACACTTACGCAAACCACTGCCAACCCACGTTGCCCCATGGGTCCGTCTTCGGACCGTCCACCCTCGCCCCATCGATCCCTGCGATAGGAAGCTCTCCGAGGTCAACTGGCCAGGAGGAACACTATCCCTCAATGATGAGCAAGACTGTTTACGAGGGGCGCCTGGGTGGCTCAGTGGGTTAAGCCACTGCCTTCTGCTCTGGTCATGATCTCAGGGTCCTGGGATCAAGGCCCGCATTGGGCTCTCTGCTCAGCAGGGAGCCTGCTTTCCCCTCTCAGCCAAGTAAGTACTTCCCAGCATGATTAGGGTTTATCCTTCCATTTCCATTATCTAAGAGCTGGGTTAATCTTGCTTTCAGAGAAAATGCAATGCCCACCTCACTCCAAATTTAGATGAGTTGAGGCCAAAGGACGGACAACCCTTGCAGGGAGGAGAGGAACCCACCTCCCGAGGAGGTAGCCAAGCAGGGCTCACATCAGGTTAAAGGCCACGAGAACGGAATCCCCAGCGTCCTCGGCGGTCAGGAGAACCGGTTCACTGATGGGGTCGCATCCATATCTGCAAGGTTCTCAAGCCTGACTCTGGTACTTCCCACTGGGTTTGCAAAGAGAAACACTGCAAAGGTAAGACAACAGGGTACCTTCCCAGTAGGACACTAACCTCATCTTGCCCTTGTCTCTCCCTAGTGGATATTTCTTCCACCATCCTCCCATGCAATCTTCCCTTGGAATAAAGTGCCAAGTCCTATGTGATTCTCAGCAGTCCGTTCTGGAGGAAATGGTGTCTCTCTCTGCCCAGTGACTCATACCAGATTAGGATGGGCAGTCATGGAGGAATCTCGGTATGGTAAGCCTCCTGTGGTCACAAGTAGAAGTTCCCTAGAATAAATTTACTCTAACAGAACTTTTTGGCTTAAAAAGAAAGATGCCAAGCAGCAAGCAATTATCTGTGTACTTGAGAACACGGGGACAGAATGGATGTAACCAGATGCACATACATCTTCGATTCTGGGACCTGGAGGGTCCTGAGGGCCAAATGAGAGTTCTCAGGTTTAGAGCAGAAACGAACCAGAACCACTCATACATGCCTGGTGGTGGGGGGAAAGGAAGGAAAAAAAAAAAAAAAAACCATCCAAAATTTATTCTCCAACAAGACAGCATCAGCAGGTAAAACTACAGGGTTTCTCCAAAGATTATACATTCACAAGGGCATTACTTAACAGTAAGAAAGGCTCTGGCGTGTTCTCTGTAACAATATCCACTTCACAGTGTAAACAGGTTACTAGCATTGTGTTCAACATACAATTCCAGAAGGAAAGGCACAACGTGGCAAAAAAAATTTTTTTGGATCCTAAAAGTCAGGTGCAATAACACAGACAAACTTTTGGTAACAGTCTTGATCTACTTCCCCACAAAGCAGGAGATTTCTCCACTCAGACATTATGGTCTTTCTCCTTCCTTTTTGAACCATGAGAGCACGTTTCATCATTCCATATACAAAAAGGGGAGGGAGTTAAAAAACAAAAACAAAAAAACAAAAACCAAAGATCAAGAAAATATCTTAAATGTCTGGCGGCTCTCACTACATTAATCAACTCAAGGTTTAAGACATGAGAACACTTCAGCGGTCAAAAATAGGAAAATAGACGCTATGGCTACAAAAATAAAAAAATAAATGAGGTAGATAAATTAAAGCTTTCACACCCATGAACTTGCCTGTTCCAACTTTGTAGCCTTCATGCAACACTCAACAATCTTCATAGTAACTTGGCATTAAAATGCACCAAGGACATTTTTGTACAAATTAGTATGAGAACCTATGAGGAACATGCCCTTCTGTGACTTTCTTCTAGAACGAAAACCCAACTTCTTCAATCGAGTAGGCACTGGCGAACCAAATGAAGTCACCTGAGGGTCCCTGCTCAGCTGCCCACCTCTCCTGGTGGCTCAGGAAGGAGGCATCTGGAAAGCAAGGCAGTACATTGGCACTCTTGGGGCTCTAACTGAACTGTTATTTAAATAAGCAGCAACACACATTGACTCCCTTCGGACTAAACGTAGTCCATTTGAGGGCATCCTATTTAAGGTTCCAAGGTTGAAGGAATTTTGTTAATTCTGCAACCTTAGTTTTAAAAAAAAAAAAAAGTACATTCAGGAAAAAAAGGAAGGAAGGATAGGAGAAGGAGGCTTGGTGGTCAAACACAGGTCCCTAAACAGAGATGCCAGATCACGTCCACGTACCCGCATACAGTCACCAGGGAAGTATCTAGTAACACCCCGCCCGGAATTAGTCTAACAGTTGTCTTTCCCATTGTAGTTCAGTAAGTTCCAACTTGAAATAGGAAGAGTCTTTGGAAACAGTTACCCTCGGTTGTACAAAGATTTTTATGTATACAGTTTGTCGCCAAGTAACAGAGCTACTTTGCAAGACCCGCTTCTTTCCAAAATTAAAGAAATTCTAGTCTGTATTTGTTTTAGTATGTATTTTCTTCTTTTGGGTTTTTGGGTTTTTTGTTTTTTTTTTTTTTTTCAGTTTTTTTCTTTTTCAAATTTTTTTTTTGATTTTTTCTTTTTTTTTCTTTTTTTTTTGCAAAGCAGCATACTGACATCTGATTGTAGGACTTGCCTGAGGTTGTGATCACAACTGTAAACATTATTTGCACATCAGTAAGAAACAAACAGGAGGAGATGGGTTCTTTGAAAAAAGGGAGAGAAAAGTACAGTTCCAGAGGTCATTCTGCCTGCGTTTCTCCTTCAATCAGCGTTCCTCTCCTAGAGCTTAGCTGACTGCGATCTTATTTTCTTCGAGGAAGTGAGGGAACTGGTGTTTGGGGACGCCATCAGCAGCACCTGGCTTTTCCACTTCAGCACTGATGGCTGACTGGGAGCCATCTATCTTGGAGATCGTGGTGTTGTTCACAATGGAGCTGGCCCCCAGGGAAACTGGGAGGGTAGGAATCCCTCCGCTCTGGATCACAGAGATTTCATTGGTCTTCATGGCCAGACCTCCATTGAGCATGGTGGTGTACTGGTTCCACACGACGGGGTCCACGTTCACCGAAGGCGCCAGGATTTCTTTGGGAAACATCTCAGGGACTCTCTTCCCATCAGTTCCTAACAGAGCCATGGTGTTCTCGATGGCCAGCTTCCTCCCACGGCGCGCCGAGCTGTTGTTGGCCCCGTGGGTCATGTAATGGACCTATGGGAAGAGAAACAGAAAAGTTTCCGCCAAAACAGATTTGATGGCGTGCATATTGGCAAGCTCATCCGTCTGCAGATGGGCTGGAACATTTTCAAAATTCAGGTATCTGTTCTCTGGTGTTGGGGGTTGCTGGGGTGGGTGTTGGAGGTGGGGGGTGTTGGAAGGGGGCATGAAAATCAAGATCTAGCAACAATGGGCCCACATTCCTGCCTGGAGGCAAGTAAAGACAACCAAAGCGGGGGACATTTGCTCCCATTCTGTCCCCATAAACAACTACAGGGACCCTGTGTACTAAGCCTTCTCAAGTGCTACAGTTAAAATCTGTGAAGAATCAGCCTGCACAGGTAGTAACACTGCACAGAACTTGACACAAAGGCACACATGGAGTACAAATAAAATGGGAAAATCCGTTAAGACCAGGACATTGCATCCATGTCAATATCCTGGTTATGTTATCTATTCACATTAGCTTTTTTGCAAAAACCATGCCATTGGGGAATACTGGACAAAGTGTGTAAGGACGAATTCTCACTGCACATGAGGTCTCCAAGCAGCCTGTGTAAAAGCCCGAGCTGAAAACTAACTTTTGAACAGAACAGATGCTGCCCTCGTGGACTGATCTACAAACACATGCTTCATCAATGATCATCAACGATCGTCATCAGAGAGAAGCAAGCCCCGCTGGGGCAGTGACAGGAAGGCCACCGTTGGAATGAATGCTGGTCATTCTGGGGTGGCAGACCTCCTGATGACAGAAATCATAGCACCTCCTTCCACTCAGCCCCTTTTCTAAATACAGGTCTTGTCTGGCTTTTGAGTTTCTAAAACCCTTTAAAAAAAATGCGGTGGGCACTATTTTCTCAGGTCACCTCATTTCTTTTTCTTTTTTTTTTTTTTAAGATTTTATTTATTTATTTGACAGAGAGATACACAGCAAGAGAGGGAACACAAGCAGGGGGAGTGGGAGAGGGAGAACCAGGCTTCCTGCCAAGCAGGGAGCCCAATGCGGGGCTTGATCCCAGAATCCTGGGATCATAACCAGAGCTGAAGGCAGATGTTTAACCAGTGAGCCTTCCAGGTGCCCCAGGTCACCTCATTTCAACGCACCAACTCCCTCAGAAGTTAGTAGCTATCTTGCCAGTGGGCTCAGGAATAACCTGCTCTGCAGCACTCTATGCTGTTATGACGTTCCACGCCTAACTGGAAACACATTACGATGTAACTCATTTAATCTCCAGGACAACTCTGAAATTGTCACTACCATTATCCCCATGCCTGCGAAACAGGTACAAGGAGCCATTATCTGCCCAAAGCCGTTTGTGCAGCAAAAGGAGCTCCAGACCTTCCCTGGGCAGATCCCAGGTCCTGGGAATTAACTGAAGCTTTGGATTTCTGAAGTCGGTATCACTGCTCCATCCTTGGCATTTTCACCAATGACAAAATCAAAACACAGCTTGTTTTTGTAGTATGTGTATTTTTTTTAATTAAATGATATACAATCTTACAGCTCTTTAAGGCTGTATATTAAGCCTTGAAGTTTTGGGACCCCTGGGTGGCTCAGTCGGTTAAACATCTGCCTTCAGCTCAGGTCATGATCCCGGGTCCTGGGATCCAGTCCCTCATCAGGCTCCCTGCTCAGCCTCAAGTCTGGTCCTCCCTCCCCTCTACCTGCTGCTCTCCCTGCCTGTGCACGCTCGCTCTCCGACAAATAAATAAAATCTTAAAAAAAAAAAAACAAAAAAAAAACCTAAGTTTTAACCCCTGAGCCACAATGAATTCAACTCAACTGTCTACCCGTGGAGAGAAATAAAGAAGAAAGCCGAGAACATCTCACCCAAACCACCAGGTGGGGCCAGGGGAAAAAACCCAGGTCCCCAGTTCCCATCCTTTGTTCTTACACATGCCACTTTTAGTCCGTACGTGGGCGAGTCTCCTCGCCATCTCCCCGATAAATTCTGGGTGGAATCTAAGGATAGTCAAGGCCATTCTCTAAAAGGACCCAGCCACAGGGTTTTAACACAACTGATAACCTGGAGACTTGCTATCAGATACACTTCATTCACAGCTACTTACTTCAACCCAGCAGACCAGGAAAAACAGAAACCAACACACACGGTCATCATCGAGTCTGTACACATACACGCTAAATGACTTATCAACACCACATTACACTATGCACCACGTATCATCAGTCTCCAGGCTGGATCTCGCCCAGGTACTGTATGATTGTAGAGAGAGGGCACGGTCTGCCCCAGCATCAGGGAAAAACCACCCTACGTGTAACTACTATGTTATACTGAGACAGAAACATCCAAAAGACTTCATGTCCCATTCCTCGAAAAGCATCCTCTGCAAAATGCATTACTATCTCATGTGTCGCTAAGATCGGGGCGGGGGGGCGGTATATGACCAATTTCAGATAGCCGGCACAAAATACCCCACTTTGAGCAGCATCGTGATGTGAGAAAACATACTTTCCGATGCTTATTTTGAGAGCCAGCTATGAGATCTGACTACATGGTATCCCACTGTTTTTGTTTTTATTGGGGGCGCCTGGGTGGCTCAGTGGGTTAAAGCCTCTGCCTTCAGCTCAGGTCACGATCCTGGGGTCGTGGGATCGAGCCCCACATCGGGCTCTCTGCTCAGCGGGGAGCCTACATCCCTTCCCCTCTCTCTGCCTACTTGAGATCTCTGTCTCTCTGTCAAATAAATAAATAAAATCTTTAAAATAAAAAAAAGATTTTATTCATTTATCTGACAGAGCACAAGAAGGCAGAGCGGCAGACAGAGAGAGGCAGAAACAGCACCCCGCTGAGCAGAGAGCCCGATGCGGGGCTCAATCCCAGCACCCCGGGATCATGACCTGAGCCCAAGGCTGAGGCTTTAACCCACTGAGCCACCCAGGTGCCCCATCCCACTGTTCTCAACAGAAGAATCCGCCACAGATGGACGAACACCAATGAAGACTTGCTGCTCAACATCCCCCGCCCCCGCGAGACACGCACCTTCAGGTTGCCTTTGGTGGTAAACGCTCGCCCACATATGTTACACACGAAAGGCTTCTCCCCCGTGTGAGTCCGCTCGTGGATCTGCAGGGCGCTCGCCGAGGAGAAGTTCTTCCCACAGCGTGTGCAGCCGTGCTGCTTGGCCTGTCGGCGTGGCTGGGCCGTTAACAAAGGCGTCATGCTTGGGGACATGGTCGTGGGTCCACCAAAGGCGCCAGGGACTTCAACTTTGACATAGGTTGGCTGGGCTCGGATAAATGTCGATGGCAGACTGCTACGACCTAGTATCCAGAGAAAAGAAATCCCAGACTTTTATCATCCCATATTCATGCCTTCTCAAACCACAAAAGAGCTCTGATGACAGCTGCCCACCGAGAGCCTGGAAACCGCTTCTGCGAACTGTGTACCTCGGACGCAGCCTTTCTCTCTGGCACATCGACCTGCCCAGGGAGGAACAGCTCAAGTACTTGGGGGAAGTCACCATGCTGGCATCAGGGTACAGGCCACACACAAACACCTAAAATTCCAAGTTCCTGCATAAAAAGTTATCTTTAAGGGGAGCCTGGCTGGCTCAGAGGGTGGAGGACTGTGACTCTTGTTGATCTCCGGGTAGTGGGTTCCAAACCTATGTTGGGTGTGGGGTGTCGAGTTTACTTAAAAGTAAATACCTAAAAACTATTTTTTAAGAAAAAACGATCTTTTATGCACAGAGGGCAACTTTCTCAGATCCCCTCCCTCCTTGGGAGCTTCGTGCTACCTCTTTGCTATAGCTCAATCAACTTGGCTTTGCTGCACCCCCCCCCATACCCACACCCCCCCCCCCCCCCCCCCCCCAAGCAAAAAAAAAAAAAAAAGGCATGCCCAGACACCAGGTTTATTTCATTCTATCAGCAGCTGTTCCCCCATTTCACCGTTAACATCAACGGGTACCCCATCCATTTTGTATGTGCATTTTAAAATGGGTCAGATTCTCCTCCTCACCCCCCCCCCATTATTAATCTTTGAACCTTGCAGTAGGGAACGGGACCTCAGAATCAAGGAACTATGGCTTATCTCAGTGGCCAAAAAGCAGCGCTTACTTTCTCAAACACATTCTTCTACTGGATCATTTCCGTAAGATTACCCAATGTCTCCCTGGGGCTCAACCACAAAAGTTAAAAACTGGCAAGTGTGCTGTCCATACCCAAACTGCATTAACCACCATCAACAGAAGGATGTCAGTGCTCGGACAGAGGCAGCTACTAATCCCCTCCACCCAGAAGCACAGAGAGGCTAATTGCCCTACAGAAGAGCTGCTCTGCACACGCCACACTGTCCATTTGCCAAGTTCAACCCAGGTTCCTTTTGGATGACCTTGTGCCCAAAATGGACCTAAGTTAAATCCAAAGCTCTATCACCTTCCATCTCAGTGCGGCTGTTCTCGGAGCCGTCTGCCTTGCCACCAGCATCAGGAGATCGGGACTTGAGGCTTTCTGCCTGGCTATTGGCTGGGGACAGCGCCTGGAAGGACGCCATCTCCAGGACATCTGGACTTCGGCTCTGGTACTCCTGGTCTCCCATCACTGAGGACGACGAGTCGTTGGTCAGGCCATCACTCTCCACCGAGCCGTTCTCTCTGCTGCTCTGCCGCTGCAGGACAAGAGGAGCAGGACCCACCTTCCCCGGGGCATCGAGGGAAGCCGTCACGGCAAACCCGAGCGTGGGGGATGCCGAGTGGACGCTGGGAAGAGGGACGGGGACCTTCAAGGAGCTCCCGGGGGCATCCTGGGGGCTGACCTCATCCACATCAATGCTTTCGAGAACGTCGTCCTGACAGACGGCACCCGCACCACCATTTTCACTGACCATCATGGGCTCAGGCCCCGTGAAGTCACAGGGGCTCTCGGGCAGGGGCGTGTTGGGAATCTGGCCGCCCATGTGCATCCGGATGTGCTGCTGCAGCAGGACCGCGTTGGTGAACTTCTTCTGGCAGATGGGGCACGAGTGCTGCGTCTTCACGGACGCGCTGGTTCGGTGGACCCCGAGGTGCGTCTTCAGGTTGCCCTTGGTGGAGAAGGCCCGACCGCAGATCTTACACTGGAACGGCCTCTCCCCGGTGTGCGTGCGGTAATGCATCTTGAGGGAGCTCTGGCAGCTCAAGACCCGGTGGCAGATGAGACACTCGTTGGGGTCGGTGGTGGCCTTGTCGATGTTCTCTACCAGCTGCTGCAATTTCAGGGTCTCGGACCCCGGCTCGGGTGTCCCGCTCCCTTGGAAGCCACCAACCCTCGGGGAACTGTGGTGTGGCCCCACCCCAGGGAGCAGGGATCCATCCTCACTGTCTGGAGAAGGCCCGGGCTGCAGGTCGTGGGGCAGAGGGCCGCCCATGAGGTCCTTGGGGTTAGTCCCTAATGAGAGATTCTGAGGTAGCCCTAGGTTGGGGGTCCCTGTTACAAGGACAGGTTTGCTGTCTAAAGAGAGACTCGCCTCCTCTACGGGGACAGGTACAGAGAGTGCATAGGGAATGCCATTGCCCGCCGCCATTTTGTCGTGGAACTCAGCAAAGAGCTGGGGGTTCGCCTTCACCTGGGGATGTCGATGAAAGTGCACCTTGAGGTTGCCCTTGGTGGTGAACCGGTGGCCACAGACCGAGCACACGAAGGGTCTCTCTCCGGTATGGGAGCGGAGGTGGATTTGCAAGGAGCTATCAGTCCCAAAAACCTTGCTACAGTACTTACACTTGTGCTTGCAGAGGACGGCCTCGTCTTTGGCTTTGACCTCCACGGGGGACACGTTCGGTGGCTTCCCCTTCCCTTTCTTGGACGGGTCTAAGGCCACCGTGGAGAAAGGGCTCTGGAAGAGCACAGAGCCTGGGGCCTGAGGTAGCAAAGCGCCGGGGAGGCGCGACATGACGCCCGGCAGCACCCGCGTCCCGTCTGGCTTCAGGGCGAAGGGCGCCAGCCCGGGGGACGCGGAGCCGGCGCCGGCGGCGGAAGGGACGTTTGCGTGAGGTAGCTTGGCTGGCTTCAAGGCGTCCAGGGACAGGCCCTGGCTTCCGGCTTTCTGGCTGAGCAGCGCCACGGCCGCCGACACCTGCTGGGACATGTGGCTGCCCAAGGTCTTGAGGGCGTCGGCCCCCGCGGCGCCGGAGTGCAGGGCGTGCGACGCCCACATGTTCACCTGCACGCGGATCTGCTCCGTGAGCTGGATCTGCTGCAGCTGCTGCTGCTGGAGGCACAGGATCTGCTCCAGGACCCACGGGATGCTGCTGGCGCCGGGCAGGGGGGCCGGCGGCGCGTCCGCGCTCCGCTGGTTCACGGCCACCTTGGTGCCCCGCAGCGCCTGCAGAGTGACGTTCGTGTTGGCCACTTTGCCTTTGGGTACGTAGCTTATGTCCTGGGATGCGGCCGGCAGGGCGGCCTCGGTCTTCAGGAACACGACAGGCTCGGCGCCCAGCTTCTCCTTCGCCTCCCCCGGGCCGCCGCCCTCGCCGTCCTCCCTGGGCCCGTCCTTGCTGCCCGGACTCAGCCCAGCCCCGGAGAAGTCGTCGGGAGGGACCGGCCCCTCGCTGTCGTTCATGATGAGGACGGGGGGGTTCTTAGTGCAATTTTTCTTGTGTTCGAAGAACTCGGAGAAGCTGAAGAACTCGGCGCAGCATTTCTCGCAGATGTGAGTCTCCTCCCGACGGGTCCTCTTCGAGGTCAGGCCATCCCTGCTGGCTTCACTGCCACTCCCCGGGGGGTTCATGGGAGCACCTGGGACAAGAGAGCACAAGCTAAGAATGATGCCTAAGAAGGGGCACGGGGGCTCTTTCTAGCAAAGAACCACAACTCACCATACAGACATCTTCCTGTGTCCAAACAGGCAGAAGACTGTAAAAGGGAACTAGGCCTCCAGAGGTCGGAACCAACTAACCACTTGTGTAGTGGGTTCACTGTGCCCACTCCCATCTACACCCCCCACCCCACCCCCTGGGCCGCCAAGTATGTCCAAGTCCTTATACCCAGCACCTGTGCATGTGAACTTACTGGGAACAGGATCTTTACAAATCTAACTGGGAGAGTCCCTAACCCATTGCTTGATGTTCTTGAAGAGACAGGGAATGAGAGATGCAACAAGTAAGACCCTAGGAAGGAATTACCGGGGCTCTAAGCCAGGACTGCCAGAAGCCAACAGGAGACAGAAAGGAGGCTTGAAACCCTTCTCCCCTGTCTCCAGAAGGAAGCCACCCTCGCTGACACCTCAATTTCAGGTGTCCGGCCTCCAGAACCATTCGCCTGAATTTACGCTTAAAAGCCATCCAATTTGCAGCAATAGTTTATGGAAACCCTAGTAAATTCATACAACTTCTCTTTATTAAAATAATCCCCTTGGAGCTCTGCACTCCACTCAGAGCAAGCTTGCAAAGGCCAGTGGGTCTCACGCAGTGAATATAAGTGACACTGGGAACGTTCAAAATACAGCTGCTCATCCCCACGCCAGGGCTGCTGAAAGGGAACCGCATTACGAGTGCACCTTCCCAGTTCCAAGGGGCCAACACTGAAAATACAGAGAACAGCACGCTGGTCCATTTACACAGGAAGGCCAAGCGGATAGTCCAAGGAGTATTTTCTTTTTTAAAAAAGATTTTTACTTAAAAAAAAAAAAAAAAAGGCAGACACTAAAGAAGATTTTTACTTATTTATGACAAGAGAGATATAGCGGAAGAGGGAAACCAAGCACAAGGGAGCTAGACAGAGAGGCAGACTCCCCGCTGAGCAGGGAGCCCGATGCAGGGCTCGATCCCAGGATGCTGTGATCATGACCTGAGCCGAGGGCAGAGGTTTCATGACTGAGCCACAGGCACCCCATTCTAGGAACATTTTCATGAGACACTGACAAAAGATTTCATGTTCAAAGAAGGCTGTGACCATAGGGAAAAAGACCCTGATGATCTTATACTTATAGATCATGAAAAACTAGAGGAATGTCTCATTGGTCTGGACACTATATTAATAAGCCATTATGTAAAAAGAGAAGCCGGAGGGCGCCTGGGTGGCTCAGTGGGTTAAGCCGCTGCCTTCGGCTCAGGTCATGATCTCAGAGTCCTGGGATCGAGTCCCGCATCGGGCTCTCTGCTCAGCGGAGAGCCTGCTTCCCTCTCTCTCTCTCTGCCTGCCTCTCCATCTACTTGTGATTTCTCTCTGTCAAATAAATAAATAAAATATTTAAAAAAAAAAAAAAAAAAAAGAGAAGCCGGAGAATGAAAGGGGATGAGAATGATGGGTTTCGCTGCAACTTCTACTTGCAACTTCTATTCCTATAATGTATCTGAAATGAAATATACAAAATCAAACACCTTCCTGTTCTGGGCTGGTCTCCAAATTTCTTTTGTAATTGGGTCCTATTCCCTTCAGGGTTAATGGAAGCCTGCATATTAAATTGCCCATCTTGAGACTGTGGCTTTTATCTCGACATCTGGGTCCTAAAAACAAGAAGTCAGGTGAAAAGTCCCCCAAGCTACTTTACTGTTCTCATTTCCTGGCTATCCAATTGTAGGTACACTCCCCCACGGAGAAACCAGAGGTATACCTCAGAGTCAGGATCTAAACCAACAGATAATTGCACATGTATACAAAGATCCATCTAAGAACAGTTTTGGTTTGTTTGTTTTTAAACAGAAATGTTAAATGTTCTGTATTCAGCCATACAGCAGAAATGGCGTTAACTTCTGGATGCTCTCACATGGAGACGAAGTTAGGTGAAAGAAAACAGGCTGCAGAAAAATACATAAAATGTGACCACTTTTGTTTAAAATACAACATGTCTGAAATGTACAAATGGATGGAAGAGAGGCCGAGAAGGATACATCTCACATTTAAATAAATTATTACTTTTTAAAGCAAACTAATATATTTTTGCCTCTCAACTCCTTCTTGGGTGATTACAGTCCCTAAAACCATGGGGGTTTGACTGAGGACGTCCTGCACAGAATGGGGGTGGAAGTGATCTTGAAAGAAAAGTTTATTTCCTTTTTTTTTTTTTTTTAAGATTTTATTTATTTGCCAGAAAGAGAAGAGTTGTAAGCACAAGCAGGGCAAGCAGCAGGCAAAGGGAGAAGCAGGCTCCCTGCTGAGGAAGGAGTCGGATGCGGGATTCATCCCAGGACTCTGGGATCATGACGGAGCTGAAGTCAGACACTTAACTGACAGCCACGCAGGTGTCCCAGGAAAGTGTGTTTCTCTTGAGAAGATCTACAGATTTCCGGCTTTCAAAAAGTAAGTAATTCTTTAAAATTTACATAAGCCCATTCTTTATGAATTTCAGACCTAGCGCTACGAAGTTTTGTAAGGCGTGTGTGGGTTGGCGGTGAGCCAGGGACGAAGAGCCAACAGCCACTACTAACAGGTCTGGCCCGCCAGTGTAGGGAGCGTAGGTTAGGGCTGACCCAGCACTTGCCTGTGAACAAGCTGGATATGGAAGCCTTACTCTTCAGGATCTGCCCAAAACAAGCATAACTGTGACAACCTCATGCGGCAGGTATGCCTGGGTTCAGTGAAGTTTTTAACAAATGTGTGAAATACTTACTAATGTGCCCGATGCCATCCTGGATGGAACCTGGCAAGAAAGGTGCAGATACTATGGAGTTCAGTGAACATTATTCTCTCCACCCTTCTAGCTCTAGTGGCTCCCATGGTTAGCTGGGAAACTGGGGAACAAAACTTTTCTAACCACCATCACTGAATGCCGAACTCATTCACCAACACATCCCACCTCCTACTGGGCACACCACAGGGCAGCTAGGGATCCGACCGGTGGTGAAATGATGACCATGACGTTCTGTCTGCAGGTCGGACCGGGGACCTCTAGGTGCCCCCTACTATGCTCACCCAATCTATTAAATTACCTGCCCCACTGACAAACGAGAGAAACAAACTGAAGGATCGTGCCTTGCCCAAGGCAACACAATCAAAAATTAGTCATAGCTAACTTCTGAGCACTTATACTATGTTGCCAGGCGTAATTCTAAACAACTCACAGGTTCTAACAACTCTGAGGTAGGGGCCGTTGTATTTCAGAGGGGGAACCGAGGCACAGAGGGCATCAGTTTGCCCAAAGTAACACAGGTGATAAAGGGCAGGGCCAATATTAAAACCCAGGCATGCAGCCCCACAACTTCCCTCCTTCCTTCACTTCCTACCATCATGTTTCTTCTGTTGAGACTGCAACTATCTTTCCTCTCAAAGACACCCCAGGAAGGACAGAAAAGCCTGAGGGGTCAGGTTGGCAAGAAGGGGAAAGAGACGCGGACACATGCTACTACAATCTTTCTGGAACTCCTGGAAGTCACTTGAAAAGTTAGTACACAGGGGCACCTGGGTGGCTCCATCGTTAAGCGTCCGCCTTCAGCTCAGATCATGATCCGAGCATCCCAGGATCAAGCCCTGCACCTGGCCACCTGCTTAGCAGGAAGCCTGCTTCTCCCTCTCCCACTCCCCCTGCTTGTCTATGTCCCCATCAAATAAATAAATAAATAAATAAAATCTTAAAAAAAAAAAAAAAAACAAAGGCGCTAGTACAAAACACATCCCTGCTACCCTCCAGGTGTTCGACAGGTTAAATTCCCAATCCCAGCCATATTTCAAGTCAAGTTAAAAATATTTGTCAATTCCCAGAATACAGTCAGTACCTATCCCCCTACTTTCCCAGGACTAGGAGTGAGGTGTCAGAGGCAGTGTTATGTAGCACTCTTTCTGGAAAAGCAATTCTGGCAATTATGTGTCAAGAACTTTAAAAAGGACAACTTTTAACAAGTTTCCCTTGGCAGGGAAATACACCCTACCGGGAGGTGCACAGAAGAGAGAAAGATACAGTTCCTTCCGCAGCACTCAGCACGCAGCAACATCAGGTTGGTTCCCCCGCAGTTCTCCTCTGACCCTTGTTAGGAATTCGCTTTATGAAATAAGGATACATTTCTCTTACTAACAAACAGCAAAAACAAAAACAGGTACACTCTGTGGCCAAGCAGGAAGGCTCTGGTTAAATGAAGTCAGGGCACAGAGAAAAAGGGATTCATCTGTAGCCTACAAAAAAATAAAGCAGATCTCTTACTTGTGGTGTTCTAGAGGGCAACCGCCCCAGATTTATTTCAAGAGGAGGAAGAGAACGGGGTGTAGATCTGCGGTCCCACTGCCTTTGTGGATAAAGACACAAATATGTACGTGGAAAATCCTCGGTCTATAGTAAGAGAAACTAGGGCTGCGTACTACCTCTTGGGAGTGTGGGCCTGGGGACTGAGGGGGGAGAGAACATTTTACAAGGGTCAACCTTTGTACTATGGTTTCTTTTTCATTAGCATGTTTCAACCCTTAGACTCAACCATTGTTAACTTCTGGAAATCTCCAGTAAAGCCACACGCAAGAATACCATCCAGGTTTGTAAGGGGAACCACCCCACCCTCCAGCAAAACACATGCTCCCTTAACCCATTCATCTCTGCAGCCACATCATTAGACAAGTGTCCTCAGGCCCAATTTGCAGATGTGCAAACTGAGGCTCAGACAGAATTAAGTGGCTCAAGGTAAGAATCTGTTCACCAGGAAAAGACGACCAGGGATTGTATTCTTAAGTACCATCAAGAAGGGCGCTAAACTTAGGGGCCTCATTTATCATTGCTTCTTCTAGAGCAGTTTCTCACTTTTTTTTTTTTTTAATTTCATCCTTCTACAGAGGCTTTTAGAGCTTTCTTAACTACTACCTCTCCTCCCTTGCCATGAAACTTTAATACCACAAATATACTGTATATCTGTATGTGCAGTGTGGTCCTTCAGGAAGGCCAAAATCCACTGTACATCAAGTTTTCTGTCCCCATCCCCTCAAGAAAATGTTCACACACACCCCCAAAAAATTTTGAAAAGGGGGCACTTGGGATCTGAGCCCCACGTCGGGCTCTCTGCCTAGCGGGGAGCCTGCTTCCCTCTCTGCCTGCCTCTCTGCCTACTTGTGATCTGTCAAATAAATAAAATCTTAAAAAAAGAAAAGTTCACCCCCTTGGGGACAATATTCCTTCATTGAGAAAGCCATTTCTAAACCAGCATTTTTAAACTGAAGTCCATGAAATTAGGTAAGAAACAAAAATGAGATCTTTATTTTCACTAATCTCAACTAAAATTTAGTATCTGACTTTCAATGACAAATGTTGGAGAGACACCACAGTGGTACTTGCAGAACCTGCGACTTCGTCACAGAAAGCCAATCTTTTCCTATGATGTTAATGCTGCTGCCTTACTGGAAATTCTGGGTTACCTGAACAGCTGTGCTCATCTTTTTAATGCGTTCATAAAGAAGCACATTATTCTATCACCAATGTTTTTTGGTTTTGATAACTGTGTTTCAGTGCAATCTATTTCCTTGGTGTTTGTGTTTTTTACTCTTTGCACTGAAATACGCTCTGTGGAGAAGGAAGCTATGGCACAAAAGAGGTTAACCGCCCCCCCCCCACCCAGAAGGATCTAACAGTTTCCAAGAGTGATTTACAACCTGAATACCAGCTTGCCGTCCCTGTATACACAGGCTGGCCTCTTCTGTGGGCTGGATACAACGCCAGCAACATCCCACTTGAGTCTTAAAACAGAGCAGCTCTGAACACATGTGCAGTAAAACGACCTTCTCCATCCAGACCACCACGAGCCAACACCGAAGCCCTATTTGCTGGGGAGTTAAGAGGAGTGGGTTATGGACAATTGCCTGCTTCGCTTAAGTTACCCCTTCCCAAAAGGGAAAAAGGCAAAGTTCAGAGAGATTCTTCCATCTTTCCACCCCACCCCCACTCCGAATTTTAGGAATGTTATCTCTCAGCATCTAGTTATCCAATAAGTTGGAAGAATGCAGTAAACCCAGCAGGGGTCTTAGATTCAATCACTGCCAAATGGATAGAAAATACTCTTACTATTGTGTAGAAGAAAAGCTCATCTACCAGAAGCCAATCAAACTCTGCGAACTCCAAAATGCTTAAAAAATAAAACCAGTATAATCTTGAGAAAAGCATTGACTCAAGCTTATTTTCCTCTCCCCCAGTTCTATATTAAAAAGAAGCACAATGAGTAGATTTACATAAAGTATACAGTATCTTCTACCCTCCCCCACCGTCAGGATAATTGCTTACCAAAAAAACAAAAGGAAAAGAGATGTCCTTTGAACTGGCTGAAAGAAAGTGGCCATTTACCAGTTTAATTTTACATCTCAATTCAGAAACCCAGAAACATTTACTAACAAGGCTTTAACTCGATTCACAGATAGCTGATTAAAGCTATAATTAAGTTCTACTTAATGAAAAGCTAAAAACTTATTTCAGAACAGTGTTGATCAAAATTCAGAGACTGTGCTGAGAAGGAGAAACAGTAAAAGAATCAAAGGAGGCTGTAACAGCTGTTAATGTGTCTGGGTTCTGCTATTTACACATTAAGAGATAGATCCTATTTTCCAGAAGAATTGGGAGTTATTCTTTTAAGCAAACCTGTAAACTCCATGCAGGCAGGGGTTTGTGTTGTCCCTTTCCACAGAGCACTGTCTCCCCTCAACAAAAGACCAACGGTCAAGAAGTTCATTTGAAAAAAAAAGGGGGGGGGGTAACTAGCATTGCCATACTTGTTTCCATCCACACTTTTAAAATGGTATAGATGCTTTCTTTTTAAAAAAATCAAAAGTACAACAGGTAAAGGGTTGATAAAGGGGGAACTTTTTGAACTCTTCCCCATGATTTTTCCAGGGCACTAAGGCCCAGAGCATGACATGCAAACACTGGTTTTTTTTTTTTTTATTTCCAAGTCTCCTCCCCAAAGACCCCTTAATCTAAGTCCGAAAAGGCAAATCTCAAACATTAAAAGGGAGGAGAGATCGTCAAACTCCACCGACTAAACACTCATCAGGGCTCCATCAAAGGAACTGATGGAAAATCCCATCTCAAAACCAACCCGAGTCAGATCATGATAAACAGCTCAGTGGATTCGGAGCAAAAGGCTGAAACCAACCATGAGCAAGCCATTTCAACCCGGGGCTACTGTTTACTCTAAAATGAGTGCAAATGAGAATTAAAGATCGCATACTAGAGGTCCCCAGCCTCGTCACTGGCACTCAGTAGGCTACAGTTAAGAACCACAGAATCATCTCAATGGGCACTTCTGGACAATCTCGATGGAAGAAATAAAACTGAAACACCGTTATGCTGAACAAAATTGATTACAAATCACATTCCCAGCACATAGTGGGTCTTGGGCGGTTGAAATGATCTTCACCCCCACTGTATAAAAGAAAAATTCAAAAGCTCAGAGAAATCGAGGTCTCCAGATTACACAGCTGAAAGTCATATAACCAGACAGGAACGGTCATCTCTAAAACCTTACCAGAACACTAACTTTATTCAAAAAGAGGAAGTCCTAACTCCTTCTCCTGCCTCCCAAGATGGCTCCCCAACTGCCCCCCCACCATGAGGAAGCCAGGGGAGGCTGAAATGACCACGTAGGGACTTGTGCAATTTATTTTTAACGGAACAAAAGGGGCTACCGGCAAGCGGGAGCCCCTTTCTCTATCAGAAACTAAGATGGGAACACAGAGGGTCGGCCTGCAACATTCAAGCCACTATCCAGGAGATTTCCCTCTCTCCCGCAATTAAAATAGGGACTTCCAAGGGCCCTCTTCTCAAAATCATTACAGCCAGAGGAGGTCATTTCGGTTTAGAAACTGGGGCTAGGCAGCTGTTTGAAACTTGGGGATCTTAATCGTTGATGGTTGTAATCCAGTTTAGCACAAAGGGCATTCGAAACTCTTTTGAGAAAATGCTAATTTTCCTGTATGTAGCGTGAGTCCACTGCCCACCTGCAGATGTTTTGATCTCCAAACTCCATTTTCCTCAAAACTATATATTTTTAAAGATTTTATTTATTTATCTGACACAGAGAGAGATCACAAGTAGGAAAGGGGTGGGGAGCAGGCTCCCTGCTGAGCAGAGAGCCTGATGTGGGGCTCAATCCCAGGATCCTGGGATCATGACCTGAGCTGAAGGCAGAGGCTTTAACCAACTGAGCCACCCAGACGCCCCAAGAACTGCATTCTTTCCAAGAGGATCTCAAATTGGTTTTGCAAAAATAGGACTGGCCCAATCTTAGTTTTTAAAAAAATTATACATATCTACATATCTATCAGTATATACACATCTACCTATATAGATCCATGTTATCTCTCCCTATAGCTACATAGATATAATATATAGATAGATACACACATAACAGGCTGCTCAAATGCAAACTGCAGCCGTTAAAACGTACTGCTTGAGGAAACTACCTTCTGTCCCATGGTGGTAATGGAAGATTCTGCAAATACATTTGAGGACTAAGGAATTCTTTGCAAGAATTCCAAACACTTGGCAAAGAATAGCAGGTACAGCTAGGGCTCCGGCAAGGAACTGGTCTGAGTCCCCAAGGGCGCCCGTCCTTCGGCCCAATCCGGCGCTCTCCATCCCCGCCCCCCCCCAACCCGTCCCACCCTTCAGGTGTGAGCCGGTACCTGTGAGGGGACCCGCCTCTCAGCAAAGCGTGCGGCTCCAGGTCGGGCCTCCAGGGGGCGCCCGCGCGCAACTCGGCGGTCCGCTCCAAACCCAGCGATCAATAGCGAACCAACCGCCCCCCACCCCCGCCGCCCAAATCGTGGAGCGGGCGCACAGTCAGGCCCGAGATCCTAAGCCCAGCCCCGGGTAACTGACTGTACACTCCAACCAGCGTAATTTAAGAAGCCGCCGTGTAACAAGCTCCCCGCAAAGGTGCCGAACACCACCAAAAGCACCACTTGCGTGCGCCCACCAAAAACCAAGGGGGTACGAGAATGGGGAGGTCAGAGCTGAACCAGGGGAGGGGTCAGAGCCCGGAGCTCGCCCCTCCTCTCGGGAGGAAGCGGGCGGGCGGAGGGTTAACCCTTTTGTTCCAGGTGGGCCAGGCGACCGACGAAGCCTCTCCATGCTCTCCCCCCCCCCCCCCCCCAACCCGAGGCACAAAGAGAGTCCATCCTCCTGGGACCTCGGGTGCCGGCAGCCCTGACCATCAGACGCCCCGAAAACGCACAGCCGCCTCTCGTCAAGACGATCTATTTAATTTGCCCTGGAAAAAAAAAATGTTATGGGGGGGGGTCGCAGGGGTTTACATTAACCTATTATAAATTTGGGCAACATAATGCATTCCCTACCCCCAAAAAGGGGGAGGTAGCAAAAACGGAGCGCAGCCTTCCTACCGGAGTTACGGCTTGGAGTGTCTGGGACAGCAGCGCACACCCCCATCAGCGGCTGAGAAATTAGAAAGCAGGCGGGGAGAAAAGGGGAAACGATCCGCAAGGCCCAAGACGAGATTAACAACGCCCCCTCCCCCCACGCGTAGCTAAAAACTTATCAGGCGACAATTTGGCGGGCCGGGACGGAGGGGAGATAGGGGGAAATCAACTCGCTCCTACAACCTCCTCGGTTAAGTGACCCGGAGGAGGGGAGTTTGCCCGGCCGCTCCAGGCGGGGTTGGGGTCCCGAACGCCTCCCGACCCCGGAGACGCTCGCCGCGGAAGCGTGGGGCGGGTCAGCCCCGGGAGCTCGCCCTGGCCGCGACCGCCCAGACCTGGCCCGACCTCTCCCCCCCTGGCCCCCGGGGCGCGCTTCTGGAAAGCCGGGCGCCGCAGGAAAGCCCCGCAAAATTCCAGGCTGGTGCACCCCAGAGGAGCTGCCGCGAGCCCGCGACCCCGGCCCCTGGGGGCCTGCACCCCTCCGGCTGGCCGCGGTTATTTTTAGGAAGTCGGAAATCAAAGATGGCTGGAGGTCAGGCCCCGAAAGGTTAGGGCGAAGATCGGCAGGCGGCAAAGACCGAGGAGAAAAAGCCAAAGCCCTAAGGAAATTTTTTAAAAGGGAAATACTGTGCCCTTCTCCCGCACCTCTTCGGGCCCTCCAATCCCCTCAGCGGGTGGCCCGCACCCCAGCTCCCGGAGATGTGGAGAGGTCGCGCCCCCTCCCCCCGCTTGGCCCGGGAGGGGCGCGTGCAACAGATCGCCCTCCCCCCCCCCGGGGGGGGTTCTTCCAGGGGCGCGCTCCTTCAGCCTCCTAGAAGAGCTCCCAAGGGGTGAAGGAAAAAGTGGGGACCCCCGGGGTCTTTCTTTTAAAAGCGACGCCAGGGAGGGAGGAGGGGAACCTAAGTTACAAGTGGGGGGGAGGTAACTAGCGAGGGGAGTGGAACCAATTAAGAGAGGGGGCAAGGGACGAGTAGGTAACCTTTCAGGAATGAGGGACACGGCGGGGGGGGGGGGGCGGTCAATCTTACAACAAGAGGAGCGAGACCTGGGGGTGAAACTTACACAAGAGAGGGAAGAGGTAAAGTGTAAAATTAACAAGGGCGGGGGGGCGGGGGACGACGAGCGTGCCTTCCCTAGAACTGAGACCCCAAATCTTGGTTCCAGAATCTGCGCTGGAAGCCGCTAGCTCCCCGAAGCTCGCGCCTTCGAGGGTCCAGCGAACGTCCGGAAACCTGCCCGCCCCCGGCGCGCGCCCCCAGCCCTACTCACCCGGCTCCCCCGCCGCCGGCGCCGCTGGGGCCGCATCTGCAAACTCCGAGGCCGGCTGCTGCGGCTGCTGCTCGCCCTGGTCCTCCTCGGAGTTGATGTGCTGGGGTTTCGCCTGCTTGCGCCTCGACATGGTGCGAGCATCGGGCCGCCTGGAGAGCCGCCACAAATTCCTGGAGTTAGGAAATTTACCCCCCTTCGGCCGGAACGCGCATGTCCCAGTAATTATTATTATCAATAATGCATTGCGATTTATCATGAGCCCTGACAGCTGATTGGCCTGGGTCCAAGACCTCAGAGATCATTTAAATAAGCCCTCATTGATCAGGGAGGGGCGAGGCATTCTGGGCTTTGTAGTCCGGCCCTACATGCGACAAAGGCGTGTTCATCGGGGGAGCGCAACTAATTAGCATCCGGGCTCAGATTGGCTGGATCGGGCACGAAATCGGAGGGGGACCCATTCTCGCTCCAGCTATCGGAGTCCTTGGAGAGAAGAATAAAAATAATTGTGTGCTTATTAAAAACTAGGAGCGTCCGTCTAAGTTTGGGGACGAGCGCATTTGGTCGTGTGCTCCAAAAATTACTTTTGTAAGGTTGATATCCGCGCAAGCCGGGGTGGGGAGGTAGTTTTCTGGGGAGTAGTTTGGTTCCGAATTTTTACATCTACCCAAAAACCTACAAACAAAAAACTGAGATGGGATACATGTCTCCTTCCATCTTATTTTTGACTGAAATGTTTAAACGGAATTTCGAGATGCCCGAAGAAGAGTGAAAATGGTGGTTTATTCAACCTTCCCAATCCATCTCACCTCTTAAAGTGGCCTTGGAATTTCCAAAATTTCAGATTATGCTCTCACCATGGTTTATTTCCTTTAAATGCTAAATAATAGCCCCAGGGTTCATATTCACAAGGATTGGTTTGTTGTGACCATGCGACCTTGGTTTTTGGTTTGGGGGCTTATTTTTACTCTAAAATGACTGGATACTAAATACAGAAAAAGCAGATTAAAGGCCAGTATAGCTAGCCAGAGATAATATCAAAACAGCAAGCAATTGCATTTTTTCCCCACAAGCCATAAATGTCTGATAACATCCTATTTTATTGCTGAGACAATGCTTTTTTGTATCTCCCCTGAAATAGTAGAGTAGTGTGTCAGGGTGACTGGGTGTCACTAAACTAATCATTATTGGAATTTTGTGCAATACAGACTTCATTATGGAAAAGGGAGAGTTCAAAGTGACTGCATCACCCTGACACGGGGATACCTGGCATTTTCTAAAATTGTGTGTGTGTAATATTACATGCATATATAGATCGATACAGTAAATCTCTATACTTAATTCCACTAACTGCCTTGCAAATGTAAATGCTCAATAAATGTTGAATAAATGATGAAATTTTCAGGCTTCTAAGTCTCTGATTGGTGTTTCCGTGACGCCTCTGGGCCTGCCTCTTTATTTGGTATTTACTTCATCGTAAGAGAACTGTAAACCATCCACATTTGTGCCTTGCATTTTCTCGATTAGTTATACATCAGGTTCCCAGCTTGTAAGAGTTTCTTGTAGGCTCATCAGAAATGCAAGCAAAATAGAATGCTGGGCTCATAAATACATTCACCTGGGTGTTTGGACATCCCAAGGCAGAAAATAAATCAGCTTGATAATCTTCTTGATACTCATGGCCGTCAATAAAAGCTTACTGAAAGAAGGTTAACCTCCAGTTTTGAGTCTCTGCTTGAAAATGTTTTGCATTGTTTTATGTAAGTCCCCTAAAGCAAAAAAGATTTGCGGTCAATGGCCAAATTTGGGAAGGTGAAGGATTGGATTTAACAATATATGGAAGCTGTTTAGAATTCTCATACTGAGTAAAAAAACCAATTAACACCTGCCTTGCTGACTAATTTACTTATATTCCCAACACCTTTTCTGGTTAACATGGCGTGGCAGGAGATGTAATTGACAGACCTAAATGAATGTACAACTCAAGGCATCTTAGTGGAGTAAGGAGAACCTCATCAAAGATATCGTTTCTTACATTTATTTATTTTAGTTGATAGCTTCATAATTTCTGCTTAGGACCAGGTCGGAAAACTGCCACTTGCATCTCCAAGTGATGATGATGATAATTATTGTTTGAGCCCTTCTTAGGTGCAGCAGACTTGTTAAATGCACACTCTCTTGTTTTGTCTTCCCAGGGAAACTGAGGCTCAGAGAGGTCAAGCGACTTAATTACAAAGTGGCTGAGCTGGTGGTGGATCCCTAAACTTGGCTCCAAAATTTTTATAATATCCCCACACCTGTCATGCCGCTGAAGCTGAATATAGACAAGAAAATAAGAAAAAGAAAAAATGGGGGTAAAAGAAAACATAGGCTAAATTAAGCCTGTCCTGGAAAATCGAGGCTCTGTAGAAGTAAATTCTACAGGTAAAATCAAGGAGAAGTGAAACCTTCCAGGAACATCGTATCAAGAAAAGAAGGCTGTCGTACACGTTGGGAACCTACCTCCAAGCTCGCAGCCAGGAGCAAAGACCCTAGAGCAGACCTGGTGAATGGAGAAGAGAGAACTAACTACCCGCAAGTCTCTAGATCAAAGGCATTTTTTTTAAAAAAGATTTTATTTATTTATTTGACACAGCGAGAGAGATCACAAGTAGGCAGAGAGGCAGGCAGAGAGAGGGGGGGGGAAGCAGGCTCCCCTTGGAGCAAAAACCCGGGGCTCGATTCCAGGACCCTGAGATCATGACCTGAGCCAAAGGCAGCGGCTGAACCTACTGAGCCACCCAGGCGCCCCTAAATCAAAGGCATTTCTAAAAATTATTTAATATACTTTGAACAATCAAACGACCCGTGTGGGACCAGAAAGAAAAGGAAAACAAGATCAAAGTAAAAGATAATATTTAGCTTTTTAATACCTTCTCTGTTAGGTGGCTGGGTTTATATAATGCAATCATTCTCGCTCTTTGTCCCAGGCAGAAATTGTTGGGAAATTCATGTCTTGTTCTATCTTTCAGGCCAGTGGTCTATGAAAACTGAGGCTTTACTGTCAATGCAGACATCTGAGATACATAATCCTACTTCATCCTCATTAAAATCCTTTTTCATGATGGCAAAACAAGGTCGGAGCTCCTGTTGGCACCTTGTAGGTACTCTCAAATTCACACTCAACATATGAACTCCATAACTTTCCAGTTAAAGGGTATACATAGGTCCCTCTGGCTCTCAGAGCTTCTACCCATTTCTGCAAAAAACCCCCACCTCAGCGTCCCCTGGCTCTTCCCTACTAAATTTCCAGTCTCCGGTTCCGATTTCTCTGCCTGACACCCACCTTTCCTGATCCAAACCAGGTCTCACCTCTTAGTCTGCTAGAAGCCAATTCTTTCCTTTGCTCACACGGTTCAAAATTTATGATGAAAGATTTTTATTGTATGTCCGTTTATTGCTTGTTTCCACTGTGCAGGCTATGCGAAGGCAGAACACCTTCACCACTGAGTCCCTAGCCCTCCACCACTGCAATGGAACACAGAAGTCGCAATAAATAATAATTGAATGAATCCATCGATGGGAAATGATTTTGCAGGCCTGAATATAAAGTTAAGTATTAAAAGGCAATTACTGTTGGTGGGAATGTAAATTGCTGCTGCTGCCATGGGGAAAAGAAAAAAAAAATCAAGCATTGCGTTACGATAAGATAAAGCATTTTCACTTCTGGGTTTCTGCCCCAAAGAACCAAAAACAGGGACACAAAGAGATCATTGTAGACCCATGTTTGTAGCCGCATTATTCCTAAGAGCTAAAACGTGGTGGCAAACCAAGAGTTCATCCACAGATGAAGGGATACACAAAATGTGTGTACACACAAAGAAATATTATTCAGCCTTAAACATGGAAGAAATTCAGGCACGTGCTGCAACGTGGATGAAGCTTGGGGACATGATGCTAAAGGGAATAAGCTAGCCACGAAAAAGATAACTCACATGAGGTACTTGGAAGAAGAGGGAAGGGAAAGGGGAGTTGTTGTTGAGCTGGTCTGGAATTTCAGTTTTGCAAGATGCAAAGAGAGCTGGAGAGTGCATGGCAATGTGAATGTTCTTTTTTTTTTTTTTTTTAAGATTTTATTTATTTATTTGACAGAGTTCACAAGTAGACAGAGAAGCAGGCGGTGGGGGGAGGGGGAAGCAGGCTCCCCACGGAGCAGAGACCCTGGTGTGGGGTTCCATCCCAGGACCCAGGGATTATGACCTGAGCCAAAGGCAGAGGCTTTAACCTACTGAGCCACCCAGGCGCCCCCCTTTTTAAATTGTGAATGTCCTTAATACCACTGAACAATACACCTAAGATGGTTAAGACGGTAAAGATGGTAAAATTGTATTTCACCACAGTTGGGGAAACAAAGCAATTACAAACTGATGGCAGCCCCAATTGTATTAATTTATTAAAACCTATCACACTGTACACTTACACGGGTGCATTTTGTGATATGTAAAACATACCTAAATGAAGTTGTTTTTAGGAAGGTAGATATTTGGTTATCCCTATAATTGAAAGGGCCATTAATATGGGGGTGGGTTTTTTTTTTTTTTCTTATGTGAGATTCCCAGCATCACAAGCTTGAAAAGGCTAAAGTGGCAAGGCTTGGCGGTGGGGGTGGGGGGGTGTCCATAAATCACGATCTGCCCCTGCAAAACTGTGCCTTTTTGGGTCTCTAATTATTCATGCCAGGAAATGGCTACGTGGACCGACGTGGTAACCATCGCCACTCTAATTTGGGAAATGCGAGTTTGGATTCGGGAAGTAGAAAGAGTGGCCTCTTCCTCCGCATGGATCAACCTCTTGGAGGCTATGGACTTGCATCGATCTGCTTTCTGCCTGCCCCATGGAAGGCTTTATTTCTGGAAGGAAGTCTTCAAATTCTAGAGATTTAGAAGTCAAGCTGAAATTGCTTAAGAAATCATGCTTGTAATTCACCAGGAGTGCTTTATTATGGGGCCAAACGTCCACTTTTCTGAGTGTCCTGGCCCGGAGCTCCTCTGTTAGGGTGATTTATGGTTGCAAATCCTGGCTAATTGCAATAATCGCCACTTAACTGATGATTCTCCCCGTCCCTCATTTTGATATCTCAACAAGTTGCCATTTTATCAATCCCAAATTGGTATCGAACAATTTCCTGCCCTAATTAGTCTTCCTAGTTGCTGCTAATATATGGAAATCTACAAGTGTAGGCGCAAAAAAAAAAAAAAGCAAAACCCAACTATTAATACTCCAGATTTGGTTAGAGCAGGAATGAATACCCGCAAGAAGGATTTCTCCTGCCGGTTCTTCAATTGAAGACTAGATGGTCAAAGAATGAAAAAATTGATGTGAGGGGCACTTTTGTCCCTCAGCCAAATGACTAGTTCGCTCTAGTCTGGGCCTGCAGGTCTCCAGGTCACTCTCAGGCACTCACGTGCTGTAGAGAATGTTGATTCTCTTTAGTCCACAGCAAAGGTTCTCAATGGGGGGTGGTTTTCTCCTTCCCCAAGCAGCAACGTTTGGCAGGGTCTGGGGCCGGGTTTTGGTTGTCACAACTCAAGAGAGCTACTGTGTATCTTGACGGTAGAGGCCGGGGTTCCTACTAACAGCAGGCAATGCCCAGAGTAGCTACCCCCACAGAGAGGAATTATCTGACCCAGAATGTCAACAGCGCCGGAAGTGAAAAACCAGGACTATAGGCATTATGAGTTCGAGACCGTGTTAGCCTCGACCTAATACTTTTTCTAATAGTAAGACATTTTCTAATAAAACTTGAAATACTAAATCACCATCAAATCCTTGTATCTTTTCCAGGGGAACCTTCTTAACCTCCCCCAACTAAAAATCAAACCCCTGCATTTTTGCCTTTTCCCCTCAAAGATTGCACAACTGCAATCTTATATTCACTCATGGGATGATTTGAGTAATTTATCTGCTTCCTCTGCAGATCAGAGAAAGATAACATTCTAGTGAATTTTCTTCTAATCTTTCTTCCATGAATATCATACCTTTAACGTAATTGAGATGGATTTGAAAATACAATCTGGCGTTCTGTTTACTTCACCGAACCAGAGGGTCATAAGCCTTTCCCACCACATGAAAAGACCAACACATTGTAAATGGGTTTTATAACGCATTTTTTTTTCACTCTGGAAGCAAACCTTTAATTTGCTTAACCAGCCTTTGTTATACATTTGAGTTGTGTGTCTTTATTATGAATCCTGTTTCAGGGGCTATCCTAGTCATAGAGCTCTGCTCAGATTTGGGTTTCTCTTCTTAAGGACTCCTGTCTTGAGTCGTTCTGAAATGAACATTGGTGTTTCACAAATTCACAACCCTTCAAGAGCATTTTCCAAATACTATCTTACTCCCTTTGTGGGCTCTTGTGCAAGACGTGAGCCTGGGTAACAGGAGTGATCACGCTAAATGGTGAGCTGGGTCATAAACACGCTTATCAGGGTGCTCCCATATTTCGTAACCGGACAGAAGAAATATATAGATTTTCAAAAACAAGTCAAAGGTTCAACTGATTGAACAATTTTTCAGCTAAAAATGCTTTCCTTTCATTTCCTTTTTTCTTTTACCAGTTCTGATAGATTCTTTCTTAAAAGATTTCTGCATTGGCACCCGCAACTTTTTCTAAAGCATTCTCTTGCTTTTTTACCTACCAGACACACATACTGCCCCCTCTCCAACCCCGGGAAAAGTGCTTATCCTGAACTCTGTCTTAAAAAAAAAAAAAAAAAAAAAAATCACTGAGAAGTGGCTTCTGTAAATTTGCCACAAGCGTTCTTTATTACAACAGAACTTTGGAAAGCTAAAAGCCCAGCACACAGGCAAGTTGACTGTCATAAATATCTATCTGTCTTCACAATATAAATTATAATTGAAAATAAACTTGTCAGGGAACTCTCCCCACACACAAAAAGTGAGTCAGTTGGAGCAAGGCAGTGAAGAATGTTATTTGGCATGGAGAGAAAAGCAAGGGACAGTCATTGTGAAGATCACTGCTCTATAAACACCTAAATGGATTTTGTGAAGGGGAAGAAAGGCTCATCTTTTGACCATGAAAGGGAATATAAAATGTTCCTTTCTTTGTTTTAATGTGTGGAGAGATTTTAACTCCCCCCACCCCCACCCAGGCATAAACAAATGGCTTGGTCCCAGTCTGGTTGGGTCACAAAAGAACTGGGGGGTATCAGAATGGTGGGGGGGGGGGGCAGGCAGAGGCAGGGGGAAGCAAAGACCAAAGAAGAGGAGGGAGGAGAAAGCAAATGCTGAAGAGGAAAAATACAGCGGGCTGATGAGTGCAGGGGAATCAATCAAGAGATTTATTCAAAAGAGAATGAATCCTATTCCAAGGGAAAAGCACGAGAGTGAATTAAGCACAGGAAGCACAAGAAAGTTTTCACTCATTTCTCCCCCTTCAGGTGATCTAATGTCTGATCTAATGAAGCAGCCTCCCCGTGTGGGGCTTGTCCTTGTAATTTCTGTCCAGGCTGTGTCCCTCTCTCTATGCCCTGTCTTCTTCCCCAGTAAACGCGGAGACTGAACTCGCCGTGAGGCATTGCCTTGAAAATTAGACATGATTTTTGTCAAGCCTCTAGCACGTGACTGGCGTTCAGGAAACATTTCTCCTTACCAGACCCATTTTTTTCAGGCTATGGCAGGAATATTTATCTAAGGATCTTCATCTTATTAAGTTGACCCCACCACATATGTGAGAGTTCGGGGATCAGAATTATGTGATTTACTAAGTCATTCATTTGTTCGTTCATTCATTCAATGAGTAATTCTTTTGTCCACTGTGTGCCAGGCCTGGAGCCAGGTGCCAGGAATTTGAGAGATGAAAAATGCAAACAGTCATAGCCTAGAATGTGTGACCACTTCATGTCAACGTTGTAGGCTCATGCAAAAATGGTCATATATAGTACAAGGACTCTGCCTTAAAAGGGACTGAGGTGGGATGAAGTCATGAAAGGCCTAACCCAAGACACATCCCCTTCCAGACGAGACATGCCGTGACAGGGGCCGTGGTCATCACACTCACCATCGCATAAACAAATACCTTTAATATATGTCAAAAGCAAGTGCCACGAAAACAGTTAAAGCAAGGTAAAGGGATAGAGAACGTCAGTAGATGCTTCTTTGCAGGGTGACCAGGAAAGGACTCACTGATAAGAAGACATGTGAGCAGAGACATGAAGGAGGTGAGCCATACAGATAACTATGGGAAGAGCATTCCAGGCAGAGACAACAGACAGTGCAAAGGCCCTGAGGCAGGAACATGTTTGACGTGTTTGAAGAACCTTAAAAAGGCCAGTGGAGCTGGAGTAGAGTAAGTGAGAGGTCGTGGGGGTGGAGCTATATGGCTTTAGTGATCTAGGGCTTTTAGTTTTTTTTGAAAAATTGTGGTGAAATAGAACATGAAATTTAACATCTTAATCCTTTTTAAAATTGTACAATTTGTGGCATTGAGAACATCCACATTGTCGAGCAATCTCCAAAACTGTTTCTATGGCATGTATCTGAAACTCCATTTCTACGCAACAATAACTCTCCATGCTCCCCTACCCCCCACTAATAGTGCACAGGGTTCCAATTTCTCTGCCTCCTCACCAACACTTGCTATTTTGTGGGGGGTATTTTATTTTATTTTATTTTATTTTATTTTATGTGATCTCTATTGTCAACAGGGGCTCGAACTCACATGCCCAAGATCAAGAGTCACATGCTCCTTTGACTGAGCCGGCCAGGTGCCCCTTTTCGGTGTTTTGTTTTGTTTTTAACAGAAACTATCCAATGGGTGCGAGACAGTATCTCATTATGGTTTTGATTGGCAGTTCCCTAATTATCGGTGATGCTAAGCATCTTCTTCTAGGTTTTATACATGCATATTTCTGCCACACAAAAACTGCTGTTCATTTATTTTAAGTGTCTTCCCACATGGTACCTTACCTGGCAGATACCCAAACAACCACGAGGACACGTCAACGATGTAAAGCATAACTCAAAAGCAGTGACAGGCTTAAGTCTTCATTGTCCTGCGCCAGACATCTAAGAGTTGAAATATTTACTAGGCTTCATCTTCATGTCTTAATGTTAAGACAATAGCAGTAACCTTCTCCTCCTCTTCCTCCTCCTCCTCCTCCTGCTGCTTCTTCTTCTTTTTTGAGATGCAAACTGTTGGAGGGTTTGAGCAGAGGAGTCCCAAGTTGTCCTTAGGTTTTAGGAGAACTCTGGATGCCATCGTAGACCGTAGCATCTGGGGGGGTGGGGGGCGCTGGGCAGGCAGTTGTGGGAAGGACAGTGAGCCTCCTCATGAATCCAGGAGGGACAGGATAGAGGGTTGGATCAAGGCAGAAGTGGTGGAGGGGGGAGACGCTTGGACTGGGGGAAACATCGTGATTGTGGGGCTGATAGGGCTTGCGATGGGAAAGGGAGGTCAAGGCTGACGCCGAGGTTCTTGCCCTGAGCGCCTGGACCGATGCAGGTGCTGTGTGCGCGCCCAGGGATGGCCCGGAGACAGGCTGACTTCCTGGTGGGGGAGAAGGGATGCCTGGAAAGAGAGACCTACTGATTTGGGACTCACGTTTGAGAAGCCAATTGGACATTCAATTGGAAAAGTCCTATCAGGAGGAGGCCAGACGAGTCTGGAGTCCAGGGGTGAAGCCCGGGAGTCTGGCGACAGCAGCACGAGATGGTATTTGAAGCCGCAGGACTGGCTGAATTTTCGAGCCGGGGAAGGGAGATAAGGAGGAAACAAGTGCAAAGACGAGGCTTGAAGAGCTCCGGACCTGAACCAAGGGAAGTCGAGGAGAGACCCACAGAGGTGACTAAGAAGGAGCGGCCAGTGACTCAGAAGGATGAAGAAAGAGCCGCCCGGAAGCTGAGAACGGAACGTGCTTCACGAGGGACGGACTGAGCCATTTTCTGTGTCAAGGCAGACAAGCCCTGGGCTGACCGTTGACTCGCACCACGTAGAGGTGGCCGGTCATCAGGAGACTCTCCAGGGGAGCCACGGGGCAAAAGCTGATTAGAGAGGGTTGAGAAGAATGGGAGGAGGGGTGAGGTGAGGAGGGACCGCTCTTCTGAAGGTGTTTCCAGGTGCGTTGGGGGAAGGGGACAGAGCTGCACCGAGGATGTAAGTTCAAGGGGGAGACCATGGCAGGTGTTGGAGGATGACAGGAAGGATCCGAGGCAAGGGGAGATGTTGATAACGCAGGAGAGAAAAGGAACAACTACGGAGCCAAGATCCTAAGAAGGTGCAAAAGGGTGGGGTGCTGGGCCATCGGACGGTACCACGCACTTCGTCCATAACGGCATGGAAGGAAAATATGTGGGTGCACATCTAGGAAAATAGATTGATTTAGCTTGCGAGTGTGTGGAAGGCCTCCACTAATTGCGTCTATCTGGTCACCCGAGTTAGAAGTAAGAGCAAGGGAGGGGCGAGGTTGTTGAGAGAGGAAGGAGTGCAACTGTCTTCCAGGAGAGCAGAAGCACGAGTGGAGGAGGCATATGGGGCAGGGGGGTGGCTTGGCCCACGTGGGTGGGGATACATTTAAAGACAGGTTCTTGGGGTTGGCTGTTTCTTCCCCGATTCTTCAGTTGCTTCCGTGAAGGTGCAAAATAGACTAAAAGTCAGATTAAGTTCGGGCTGGGTTAAGCCAGCAGAGAACAAAAAGAGCAAGGGCACTCAGGGTGAAGGCCGGGACTGTAAAGGACAGACCGTATGTAGTACTCGAACCTCGTAGGACAGGAAGGGGCGAAGGGTAAAACAGTGACAGAGCCAGTAAACGTGGAGGTTCTCGGAAGGTCATGGAACGGGTGGGCTTGGAATACCAAAGGGACTGAGCTAGAAAGATCCTGGGACATGGTGGAAGGGAGACATGTTTGAGACTGAGGCGTTCGAGGTCATTATTGGAAATGAGAGGCTGAGCACCAGAGTGTGTGTGCAAAGCTCTGTAGCGGAGAGCCAGTCCCAGAACTGAGCATCCCCGCCGTGAAAAGGACTCTGTTGCCAGGTCCAGACAACACCAAGAATTATTATTATTATTATTATTATTATTTTTTAATATTTTATTTATTTATCTGACAGAGAGAGATCACAAGCAGGCAGAGAGGCAGGCAGAGAGAGAAGGAAGCAGGCTCCCTGCTGAGCAGAGAGTCCGATGCGGGGCTCAATCCCAGGACCCTGGAATCATGACCTGAGCCGAAGACAGAGGCTGCTTTAACCCACTGAGCCACCCAGGCGCCCAACACCCAGAATTATTATCTGTGAGTGGTATATTGAGCGACGTGACAATATCTTTAAGAAAAGGGGCGGGGGATGCCTGGGAGGCTCAGTTGAGCCTCTGACTCTCTCAGGGTCCAGAGATCGAGCCCCATGGACTCCGTGCTCAGTGGGGAATCTTCTTGGGATTTTTTCCTCTCCCTTCCCCCCGCCCCCCTAAAATAAATAAGCACATCTTTAAAAAAAAAAAAAAAAAAAACTGAGGGGCAGAACCTCAGAGGTCTGCAGAGGTTGCAGTGGGCAGGGGTTTGGAGGAGGGGGTGTGGATAGTGATATCTGAATTCTAGGCCTCCCACAGGCTGAATTTGTTTACGGGAGAAAAAAAGGAGTGATTGAGGGAATAAGCAAAGAGCTCAGCTAACCTAACTCCAGGATAATGTACGGTGATGTCAGAAGGAATCAGCCACCTGTTGGCAGGGCTGGAGGGGGAACCAAGAGGCAACAAGATAAAAAAGATGTAGGGATCATCAGAGAAGAGGGTGAGCATAAGGGAGATTTTGCCATTAGGGCCCAGAAGACAGTGGGGAAAGGATCGGGTGGAGAATGAGTCAGAGAAGTTACGGGATTCATGGACTTAGTTCCTTGGGGCCAGGCATGATTCTAACCACTGTGCTTGTGTTTAATCATTTGCTCTCGGCAGGAAGTACTATTCTGATCCTACTCATTTTCCAAGTGAGGACATTAAGATGTGAAAGCTAAGTGACATGACCAAGGTCTCTCACAGTGTTAGCCCAACATTCAGAACTAAGCGACTTCTTGGGACCATATCAGGGATCCAGCAAACCACAGCCTGAAAGCCAAATCCACCTGCCATTTATTTCTGCAGGACCTCCAAGCTAAGAAGGGGCTTTGCAGGTGAACATTCCCCCTCTCTCTGATGACGAGACATTTACTCGGAACCCCACGCAGACAAAATGTTAATCCTCCCAAAGAATTCCATTCTTCTCATGAGTAGACCTGCACTGGAAAAAACTATAATCGATTATTATTATATTTTATATTTCATCAGTTGAAAATTTGTGAAAATCTATTTTTTTGTCTTTCGTGGAAGCATCTATGTAATATCCTCAGTTTTGCCTCTTGCCTGCAAAATCTAAAATATTTCACCTTGTCTTTACAGGGAAAGTTTGCTGACCTCTGGACTCTATTCAGATATCTCCAGTAGAGGAAATACTCAATAAACGACAATTGTGAGTGTTGACCTCATTGTGATCTCCAGCGCCTCATTCATAGGACTTAAAAACAAGCTGCTGCGAGTCCAGCCCTGTGGTGTCGCCCAAAAAGTATTAGATAAATGTTAGTTGTTTTGTTTTGCTTTTTATTTTATTTATTTTGAAAAGATTTTTATTTATTTATTCGACACAGAGAGATCACAAGTAGGCAGAGAGGCAGGCAGAGAGAAAGGGGAAAGCAGGCTGCCCGCTGAGCAGAGAACCCGATGCGGGGCTCGATCCCAGGACCCTGAGATCATGACCTGAGCCGAAGGCAGAGGCTTAACCCACTGAGCCACTGAGGCACCCCTTGTTTTGCTTTTTAAAGATTTTATTTATTCATCAGGGAGAGGGACAAGCAGACTCCCTGCTGAGCACAGAGCCCACTACTACGGGGTTCCATCTCATAACTCCAAGATCATGACCTGAGTCAATATCAAAAGTCGGACTGAGCCGCCCAGGCACCCCGATAAATGTTAGCTTTTGAATGAATAAGTGGGCAGGAGGAGAGAAGAGATAGGCTTGGGGGTGGTTGAAATTGATAGCACCTCTCAACATGATAGAGAGCATATTAAGAGGGGGAGAGTCAGAAACTGTGAATTCAGTCTCCGAAATGTTGTCGGAGGGGAGGGCTGATTTGTTCCGCAGAGCTAACTGAATTGAGTGATGTCACTGAATCCGAGCAAATCTACCGTTGTCCTCCGTATCTGACCCCCGACAGAAAACTCCATAGCTATGCAGAAAGCCCTCCCTATATATCTCTGGGATATTTGCATAGGGAAGATGGGTGGGGTTGGGACCTATGGGAGAAGGTTCTGGAGGGCTGGTCTGGAGAAGAGTTTATTGGGAAAGACCAGTATTTATTGGCTCCAACTAAATTGAAGGCAATGTCCTCAACTGCCCTCACAACTCCAAGAAATAGATATTAATGATGGATATTATGTTCCCATTTTACAGATGGAGAAACCAAGGATGGGGAGAACTGTGACCTGTCCCGGGGCACACACCTTGGAAGCAGCTAACCCATAGCTTTGGGTCCACTTGTCTGACAGCTGGCCATCCGTTTCCTTCCTCATACAACTCGCCAGTCAGGCAAGGTTCCAGACCCCACAATTCAGCAATGGAAGCTCCTGCCTCTTGGAGCTCACGGCCCAAGGCGGGGAAGATGGATCTTAAACAAATAAACCATCCACAGGTAAATCCAGATTTTTCTGTGGGTCATGAAGGGCATCAACAGGGTAAGGTCATCCGAGAGTGACTCAAGGTGAAAGCCACCTGAGTTGGGATGCTCAGGGGTGACCCCTCTGAGCTGAGACCTGGAGAGCTGAGGAAAGGATGTTCTCGAAAACAGGAGGAGGCCCCTGGCAGGAAGGAGCACGAAGACTTTGAAGATCAGAAATGAGGCAGGTCTAGAAGGTTGAACTGGATGGAGCTGTTCGAGACCCTGGCTCAGCCTTGGAGGAAGTCGGATTCTGGAATGACCCAGCTGGGGGCCAGAGATGGCACCATTTACCAGCTGGGCAGTGGTTGGCACCTCTCTGAGCCTCAGTTTTGACAACCCCTGGAGGGAATGAGAGGAAGAATGGGGTTCTTGCTTCATGGGGATGTTGTGAGGATTAAATGAGATGATACGTCCTGGTGGGGCCCGCGGGGATGGGGGGATGAGGTGTGCTCCTCAGTGGTGGCGCTGGTCTACACAGCTCAACAGGGTGGAGGGGAAAGTGGCCTTTCTTTTATTACTTGTACTCCTTCTGTGTTATCTTTCTTCTTGCGTTATTGGGGGAGGCAAGATATCACTGGTTATAGGAGAATAATCCATGTGGAAATGAATTGCTCAGCTGTTGGGAAAACATGATACCTGCCTTTTTTTTTTTTTTTCCCAAAATGGTGGCTGAGATTTTGAACACGTTCCCTATGTGAATGAGACCCTGCGTGAAATCTAGGGCTCGTGGTCTTTGCGATCCTTAAGTAGGTTCCCTGGGTAATTGGGTTGTCTGACTTTGGATGCCAAATTTGGGGCATTTTTTTCTGGGGAGGTTTATAGCTTTCTTTACATTCCCAGAGGAGCTTCCTGCTTGCCTCCTACCGTCTTAAACCTAAACCCAAGATCAGGGTGTCTTCACCTGAGCACTACTGACATCTCTGGGGTGGATAGGGCTTTGTTGTGGGGCTGTCCTATGCACGGTGGGATCCCAGGAAGCATCCCTGACCTCTACCCACTGGATGTCTGGAGCGACCTGCCTCCCTGCCTCCCCACCAAAGTCTGAGAACCAAAAACGTCTCCAGACAGTGCCCCATGTCCCCTAGAGAACAGGGCGAATCACCCTTGGGCGAGAATCCCTGTTCCAGATGCTGCACTGTCCCTGGGGACACTGAAGCAGGCAGGGTGTCAACAGCTTCCTGTCCTGCATTCTCACGCACCCCGTCCCTGCTGTCCTGGAGGGCGGCTCCCACCCCTACCCCAGCCCCAACTTTCAACAAGGCCTCCCCGCACCACAGCCCCCAACGGGGAGATTACGTGACTCTGAAGCCACTAATGCTGACGTCGACCCAAACGAAAACTCTTGGGAGGATCCGTGGGGACCACAGGCAGGCGGCCACTTGGGAGAGCCCTACAGGAATCACGACACACGTTATCATCGCGCATATAAAATACTTCTGTAAATATGATACAAATACAAAACAGCATTTCTGACCAGCCCACCACTCCCCGGCTAGTTCCTGAGTACCTACTGTGTGCCGGGCACTGAGAGCCACCATGCCAGCCGGCAGGACATGGGCACCCCCGTCACTTGCCGCCCCCACTGACCCTGCTCTGTGGTTTTTAGAAAAGACATTTCTCACTGTATGATTTTGCATGATTTCCATATTGCTTTGTCACGTCCTCTAGCCCAGCAGAAGCCGGGAGTTTGGACCATTTCTCTCGCTTCGGAATCCCAGGCTTTCCAGCCAAGGTTTGGCTCATAGCAGGGAAACCCGGGGGACTTTTCCAGAAGGTTGTTGGCCCTTGAAGGAGAAGTCTGGCATGGGGCTAGAACTCGGGGGGACACTGGTTTGTGCAAGGTTTGGGATGTGCAGGAGCAGCGGGTGGTCTGGGGAGAGAGTGTTCAGAAGGAAGGGACCAGGTCCTCGGGTGCCTCCCCGAGGAGCCTGGGCAAGGGATGGTGCTGTGGGGCTGTGATCACAAAGGAGACCAAGCCCAGAGGGTGAGTGACGGCTCACCGAGGGGCTTTCCCCGGAAGGAAGGCACGACTTGTCTACACTCCACGGTATCTTGATGCTGCTCAGAGATTAAGTTAAGGGCTGGACAAAATGCCTATTGGATTGAGAGATAAGCGCTGGAGGGCGGGGAGCAGCGCTGGAGGGCGGGGAGCGCGCTCGCGGTGACGCGCAGAACGACTCTTCCCACAAACTGGCGGAGGCTGAAGTGGGGGCCTTGGACTAAGTGGGGCGCGTGAGGAGAGGAAAGAGGGCAGGGGGTAGGGGGCAATGGAGGGTTTGTTTGTTTGTTTGTTTGTTTGTTTTAAGGTCTTATTTATTTATTTTAGAGAGAGAACATGGGGGGGAGGGGCAGAGCACTGAGCGCAGAGCCTGACCTGGGGCTCGATCCCACCACCCCTGAGACCACGACCCCAGCCGCAATCAGGAGTCCGAATCTTAACCTTGCTCTGCCCTGGTTCATCTACCGGGGCCTCGGAGCTTCGCTCTTCCCTCCACCCGAACCCCCTGCTGCAGAGCCCCACGTGGCCCGGCCCCCTCACTCCCCTGGGTCTCTACACTCGTGTCCCTTTTCTTTTCTTTTTAAAAAATTCTATCTACTTATTAGAGAGCATGAGCAGGGGAGGAATCAGGAGCAGATTCCCCACTGAGCACAGAGCCCAATGGTGGGCTCGATCCCACGACCATGAGTTCACAACCTGAGCCAAATCAAGTCGGGCGCCTAACTGACTGAGCCACCCAGAAGCCCCCAAGGCCCTTTCCCAGAGCCCTTCCCCGTGTGTCCCAAGGGTAACAACATCCTCCCGCCTTCACGGTCCCTGTGGTCATGGGTACCTTTCCCCATCCTGCTGGAGTTTGCGTGGCACCCTCCTGCGTGGTATTAGCTGCTTTCCATTTTGTTCATTACCTGCCGGTCCTCATTCACATTTAGGCTCCATGCCTTTGTGCAGGTTCTCCCCCCCCCCCCCCCCCCCCCCCCCCCCCCCCC
>NC_081563.1:130928219-131023905 GCF_022355385.1 Mustela nigripes
GGGCAGACAGGAGATGCTTGAGAAGTGTTTGCGGTTGAATGAATGGGTCCAGGAATAAAGCAGGTTTATATATATGCGTGGGCAAGTGGGGGTTCCCCCTTCCAATGGAGTCCCCTTCCTGTGTTTCTTGGAGTGCCGGGTGGGGTGGGGAAGAGGGGCTCGTCAGATATTTGAGGACCTGTGGCACTAGGGACAGAGAAAGCCGAGAGTGGTCTGATTTAGTTGTGTTTTCTGGGGTCAGGGTAGAGGGACTCGGGAGCCATCCCGACAAGAGTGTTGTTGTTCACGGGGAGGGGTCTGGTTTGGCAGTGCCTAGTTTGGCAGAAATACCAGAAAATCCCAGAGCAGGCAAGAAAGCAGGAAGAAGAAGGTGAGCAGTGCCCAACTTTTCTACCTGTTTTCCAGATGAGGAAGCAAAGTCACGGACAGGTCAAGTGACCTTCCCAGGTTCCGTGGTCTGCATTTGAGCCCGGACCTGCCACATTCCATAGCCCATCCCATCCATAACAGCAAGTACCCACTTTTTGCCTTTCCTTTAAAGGCATGATCCTAAGCCAGTTGCCTAAAATGATTCTAGTTTCTGAGCAGGAAAATCAAACAGGAAGCATCCCAAGGTGCGGTTTGAGGGGTGTCCCCGCGTGGGGAGAAATCTCTCTCTAGGATTTCTGGACTCTGTGATCTCCTGTGTTCTGCCTGTATTCCAATATTCTCAGCATTTCCGCCTCCTCCCCCACGTTCCTCCATTCTTTTGTTCCTTCAGTGTTTTTGCTTGAGGTCTGATGGGTGTGGCTGAGAAAAATCCTAAACTGGAGGCAGAGAAGGTTGTTGCTTAATTATCAGGTGACTTAATATCACCAGTTATTGTGATACAAATACTAGTTTCTCATCAAAGTTTTTGAGCACTTTTCAGGTGTAAATGAAGTTCTTCTTTAAGGCAGTGATTTTTAACAAGGGTCTAAGGTCTGGGGATGGGGCCATGAACCTTTTGCCATATAAAAATTCTGTGCATGCCTTCATATGCTTCTCCCAGGGAAAGGAGTCACAGCTCCTATAAAATCTGCATGACCTCCTCATTTTGAGCCTCCACGCCTCCACCAGTTTCTTTTCAGACCTTTTCCCTTACCACAGTGCCTTTGCACCTCCTTGTCTGAAACACTCATACCTTCCCCAATTTTGGGAATGACTCAGACTCGAGCCCTACTTCAGTCCTGTCTCCCCTTCCTCCATGACTAGGGTAGGCTCCCTCACACATGGCCCTTGAAGAGGGGGACAACTCTCCACTAGCATTTATCACTTACAATTTTGCTTTATTTGTGAGTTACTTGACTAAGATCTCTCTCCTTCTCTAGACTGTAAGTGCCATCTGAGTAGGGCCCATATCCATTTGATCCAATCTTGTATCCCTAGTGTCTCGTGTAGTGCCAGATACCTAGTAGATACCCCAAGCTATGGCCTTTGGGCACACTCACGTATCAGAACCATGGCTCGGCCTGAGCTCCACATCTGAAGACTGAGGTTACAAATATACCATCAATGCCCACTGACAGAACACCCAAGTCCATGGGTATTCAAGCCCTTGCCCTAAACTATTTCCCAAGAATATCCTTCATTGCATATGGGGTTAAAAAGGTCCTCTGGAATCAGACTGCCTGGATTTGACTCCTGGCTCTATCTGCCAGCAGTGTGGCCCAGGCAAATTGACTGATCCACCTCTGGGCCAAACATACCCATCTGCAAAATGGGAACAGGCTACAATCATACTTGACACAGGATGTATACTCAAATTAGCTATTTTCATATACTAGATTTTGTGTTAAACTCTTACTGATTTTTACACATAGTCCCTAGAAATGATCAGCCCAAATTTTGGGCACACGAGTTTTTATTAACGTCTCAGCAAGCTCATAGTGGAGGTTGTGTGGACAACCTCCAAAGTGCAGGGATCCTACCTTGCACTGGCGAAGGGATGCATTTCCAACCGGCCACATCCAGTTTGCAAAGAGTAGTAAACACTTGCAAGAGATGATGGCAGGAAGCAAATGAAGAAACAGATACGTTCTCAAGACCTAATGACACCCTGGGCATCTTGGGAGCCACGCTGGCCGGGGGATGAATTTATTAGTTTCTATGTCAGATGTTTCGCAGGTCATGAGATCGCCTTTGGTCCCGACACCAGCGAAGAGCAGATCTTGGGCAGGATTTGTCTGTCAAGCGTATTTGCTGAAACATCTTGGCTTCATTACATGTATGAGTTTTAAAAGCATGTAAAATATTTTATGTGGTTCTTACAGAAGAGTAGCAACATAAGTACCCAGTAGGGACTGGACGGTTTTCAAGAAATGGGGTCTGTCAACTCAACCAGCGATAGCCCTGTAGACATCCCGAGTGGGCAGAATATTCGATGTGCCCTTCCGGATCCACTTTCCGTGTTCTCTGCCCTGCTCTGTACCCAGGAGGCTGAGCCACGGGGTCTGCATTCAGTGGCTCCTGTTGCCAGCTTCAGCCCAGAGAGAGCAGGCGCTGGAGATGGGAGACTGAGGGAGTGTGAGGTTGAGGTCTTGACTCCCCGGCTGGCTGATTTCGCAGTGGCCCTGCCTGTCTACTGAAGCCACAGCTTGTGTGGGGTGGCCCTCTCCTCTGGCCCTTGTAAGGTCACTTCCTGCTGAGGCCCAGAGGAGGTAAGGGCCCCCTGCTGCTGGTAGCCTGAGGGCGCATTGCCACTCCTGCTGGATTCTCCACACCCTGCCTGTGCCTGTGCAGAATCTTCTTTATTCAACACTCCTCCCTTAGCCTCCTCGGGTGAGCTTTCTCCTTCATGGACCCCCTGCTTTATGTCATATCATGGTTGGAAATCAGAATTGTCCGGAACCCTGAGCCTTTCTGTCATGACAGCTTCCTGTCCCAGTGGAAGCCGATCCTCACGACTGAGAGGTCAAGCTCAAAACTGCAGCCAAACACGAAGTTGATATTAATTAGGTGCCTTTGACCTATCAGTGACTAGAGAGGCAAGCTATATATGGTTTCAGCTGTCCAGAAAACGTCTATTTTAGCAGAGAAGATAGAGAATCCAACAAGAAACCATACTATGAAGAGGAAGACAATTTAGCGGTTAAGAGTGCTGATGTAAGGGTCTGGTGTTCAGTTTGCTGGGGTTCTTCTAACAGATTGGTTGGGGGCACCTGCGTGGCTCAGTGGGTTAAGCCTTTGCCTTTGGCTCAGGTCATGATCTCAGGGTCCTGGGATGGAGCCCCACATAGGGCTCTCTGCTCAGCAGGGAGTCTGCTTCCCTGCCCCTCTGTCTACTTGTGATCTCTATCTGTCAAATAAGTAAATAAAATCTTTAAGAAAAATAAAATAAAATAACAGATTGCATGGCCTCAGCCATAGAAATGGACTGTCTCACACTTGTGGAGACCAGAAGTCCAAGATCAAGGGGTTGGCAGGGGTGGTTCCTGGGGCCGGGGGGTGGGGTGTGCTGCAAAGGAGGCACCTGTTCCAGGTCTCTCTCCTTGCCCTGTAGGTGCCCATCTTCTTCCCGTGTCTCTTCCTTCATACAGTCTTCCCTCTCTCAGGTCTGTCTCTATGTCCACATTTCCCCAAATGCCGTGGGTCACATTGAACAAAGGCCCGCCCTAATGACCTCATGTATGCTTGATTACCTCTGGAAAGACCATTCTTCCAGATAGGGTCACATTCTGAGGTGCTAGAGAAAGGACCACAAGGTGTCTCTTTGGAGGGTACACAGTTTAACCCACGACAGAGTCCGATATATAGGAGTTCAAATCCAGTTATTAACTGTTTTCTGGGTTTAAAAAAAAAAATTATGAAGTAAACTTCACACCCAACATGGGGCTTGAACTCACCACCCCAATATCAAGAGCCACATGCTCTGCCGGCCCAGCCAACCAGGGGCCCCTAAACTGCTCAGTTTCTAGTTCCTCATCTGAAAAGTGAAGGTAATATTGCCACATTATTCACAGAGTGATGGCAAGGATACCCGATAACACGGGTGAGAAGCGCCTGGCCTGCAACGGGTGTTGAACCAATCGGGATCTTTCTGTTATTAAAGCTCAAGTGTTATACCTCAGGGGCGCCTGGCTGGCTCCGTCGGTACAGCAGGTGACTCTTGATCTCAGAGTTGTGGGTTCAAGTCCCACACTGGATGTGGAGATTACTTAAAAATAATTAAAAAAAACTTAAAAAAAATAAAATGTGATATTTCTAGATGCCATGTCCATTTGGATGTCTACAGGTGTGTCTACCCAACGGGCTCCTTTCTCGATTTCACCCAACTACAAAAATGGCACCCCAACCAATCGTTGCTCATTCATCATGATGCCCCCCCCCTTTTTTTTAAAGATTTTTTAAATTTATTTGACAGAGAGAGATCACAAGAAGATGGAGAGGCAGGCAGAGGGATAGAGAGGGAAGCAGGCTCCCCGCTGAGCAGAGAGCCCCATGCGGGACTCGATCCCAGGACCCTGAGATCATGACCCGAGCCAAAGGCAGAGGCTTTAACCCACTGAGCCACCCACGCGCCCCGCCCCCCCTTTTTAAAAGATTTGTTTTATTTATTTGAAAGAGAGAGATAAAGAGAAGGCAAGGGAAGGGATAGAAGGATGGGGGAGAGAGAATCCCAAGCAGACTCCCTGCCGAGTATGGAGCCCAATGCGGGGCTTGATCCTAGGATCCTGAGATCATGACCTGAGCCGAAATCAAGAATCAGACGCTGGGGGACCTGGGTGGCTCAGTCATTAAGCCGCTGTCTTCAGCTCAGGTCATGATCCCGGGGTCCTGGGATCGAGCCCCGCATGAGGCTCCCTGCTGCAGGGAGCCTGCTTCTTCCTCTCCCTCTCCCACTCCCCCCTGCTTGTGTTCCCTCTCTTGCTTTTTCTCTTTCTGTCAAATAAATAAATAAAATCTTTTTTAAAAATTAAAAAAAAAAAAAAAAGAATCAGGAGGGAAAAAAAAAAAGCTTAAGTGACTGAGTCACCCAGGCACCCCCGGATTCCTCTCTTCTTGTCATCTCCATGTCACACCGTCTGGGAGCCTGACCCGTGTCTCTCCTCAGGCATGTCCCTTCTGAATCCATTCCCTTTCTTTCCATCTCTGTGAGTCAGATGTCACAACGAGCCTTCATCCTCCCCTCTCGAGCAAATAGTGGCCTCCCAAATTAGTTATTATTTCACTCCCTTACCTACCGGTCATCCTCTATATAGGAGCTAAAGGGATTTTTTTTTTTTTTAACTAATCTCTACACCCAACGTAGGACTCGAACTCACGACCCTGAGATTAAGCGTTGCATGCTCTGTTAACCGGGCCAGCCAGGCGCTCCTGAAAAGCATGGATCACAACCCATCTTTCCTTGCTGAAGCTCCTGGTAGCTTTCCTGGAAACTTAGAACAAAATCTACCGGAATAAAAAAAGACAGAGAAAAAGAAAAAAAAAAATAGAACAAAATCCCTATGCCCTTGCTCTAGTTTCCAAGGCCCTAATAGACAGGTCTCTGTCGGTCCCTCCAGCGTCACTCCCGACTGTCCTCTTGCCCTCCTGTCACTGCATTCCAGCCGCATGCGTCGTCTTGCTCTTCTTGCAACGTTAACAAGTGAATCCAGCACGAGGGCCTTTGTACTTGCTGTTCCTTTCACAGAATACCCTTCCCGGAACTGTGGCTTTTCCCCCCGCTATACTCGGGCTTCTGCCTGAACTTTAGCTCCTTGCAGAGGTCATCCTTGGCCACCGTTTCGGGGATATATTGGCCCTCCTGCTCCCTCTGGTCCTGACTGCCTCATTTTATTTTTCTTCTTCCTTCCTTTCTTTTTCTTTCAAGATTTTTTATTTATTCATTTGAGAGAGAGAGAGCACAAGCAGAGGGAGAGGCAGAAGCAGACACCCCATTGAGTTGAGAGCCTGCCGTGCGGCTCCATCCCAGGACCTGGAGATTATGACCTGAGTGGAAGGCAGACACTTAACCTTCTGAGCCACTCGGGGTCCCTACTACCTCATTTTCTATTACTGTCCTCCCAGTATTGGTCACCCGAAGGAGTCACCACCATGTTTACGGACTTGCTTATTTCCCTATGATCTGCCTCAGCCCTCAGGATGCACTTTCTCTGACAGCTGAGAACAGCTTTGCTCACTGCAGAATCTCCAGGGCCTACAACCGCGCCTGGCACTTCACAGGCACGCAGGAACTCGAGGCGGGGAGGGAGAGGAGAAACAATTAGCTTCTGTTCTCCCTCTTCCTCCCCCTACCTGCCCAACACCACAGGAAAGAGCCAGATGTCGAAGAGAGCCGCCGAGACCCCGCTTTGGAAAGATGGCTAAGGGCTGGGAATCCAGGACGGATCCAGAGTGGGCAGGCACGGGCTTGTCCTAATTGTAGTATCCCACCGTGGAAGCGTGGGTGGGCTGGGGCAACAGATCCCCCCGGGGTGGGGGGGCTCCGGGCACCGCGAGGTGTTTAAGCCTGTCAATAAAAAAAAAGTGACCACTGCTTTGTATCTGCAGCTACTCAAGGGAAATAAAGCCGTTTGCTTATAAAGAATTTCCATAAACATTTCTGAGAATGTGTATTAGGGGTAATCTTGGGATGTGCATTAAGCTAAACAGGGTAGTATAAACACAGGAACAGGCTGAAGGAGGGAGAATAAATGGCCCGGGGTTGCCCTGGCCCGATGGCCCTCAGGCAATTTGCAGAGCCTGGAGAAACCTCGAGGCTCCGGTCCTCCGGGGAAGGCGGGGGCAAGGAGAGGAAGCCCGAAGCAGCCCCACCACGGGCAGATTCTTGACCCATCTCTGAAATTAAGCCTATATATTTTTTTTCTTTCTCCCAATGTTCAAGGTTTTGGATTCCTGACGTCACAAGAACCAGAAGAGGTCGCGTCCCTGGGAGTCCGCTCCAGGCCAGGACCGGTCCCAGTGCTGCGCATGCGCGATCTCATTTCATCCTCCGTACGCCGCTAGGGGGAGGGAAATGCTCCTGTCCCCATTTTACAGATCAAAACACTGAGGCGCCGAGAGGTGTGAAGACTTACTGGTGGTCACCGAGCTAAAGGGAGCAGGGGCTGGGCCTGTCAAAGGAAGCCCCAGCCCCACTGACGGTGGACGACGCTCACTGGGATTATGACCTGCATTTTCTCACGGAGCCTTTGGATGGATTTTGAGGAACCTCAGGCACAGAATGGAACCGACCATGTGCCTCCATTCATGCTCTCATCATTGGTTTATGCACCAAGACTCATCTAAAATCTATTATTTATTTATGCAATCCATACACGAAATGGGTCAGCAAATTTAAATCGTTCTAATGGGTGTAACAGGGAAAGAAGGGCTGCCCCCCGCTATGCCCCGGGCCACCACATTCTCCCTCTTACTAGGTCCTTCTGAAGGAAATTTCTTTGTGCCTCCTTTAAGAGTGGGAGTCCCTGTACACACACACTTGCCTTTCTGTTGATGCATTGACTTGCTTTTTGCTTTTTGTCATTTAACAAATATTCCGGCGTTTATTCCATAGCCCACCATGGAGTGACCCCATGATTTTTACCGGCTGCATAATATTTCACCATACGGATAGACTGATAAATGTGGTCAGAACCCTTAACCTAAACCTAAGTATTTAGGCTGTTTCTAGTATTCTGGGATTAAAAGCAATGCCGTGGGAGGGGAGGGCAGAGTGTATCTATAATTTTATACATACATATGGGTACCATCATATGTATGTATATGTATATGAATGTTAAAAAAAATTCATATACATATATACATTCCAGCCCTATGCTGGGTGTAAAGATTCTTAAAAATAAAATCTTAAAAAAAAAAAAAAAAAAGCAGAGGGTCGCCTGGGTGGCTCAGTGGGTTAAGCTGCTACCTTCAGCTCAGGTAATGGGATCTCAGGGTCCTGGGATCGAGTCCCGCATCGGGCTCTCTGCTCAGCAGAGAGCCTGCTTCCCCCTCTCTCTCTGCCTGCCTCTCTGCCTACTTGTGATCTCTCTCTGTCAAATAAATAAATAAAATCTTAAAAAAAGAAAAAAAAGCAGACCCTTCCAATCCATTTTCTATATATGTATGTTTATTCATGCATCTTTAAATACAGCTATGTGTGTATATGTACATATAGTTTTGTTTTGTGTATGTTTAATTTATATAAATAACATGTTATGAAATATTAGAGATTTTTTTAATTTTACTTTTTAAAAGATTTTTTTTTTTAAAGATTTTATTTATTTATTTGATAGAGAGAAATCACAAGTAGATGGAGAGGCAGACAGAGAGAGAGAGGGGAAGCAGGCTCCCTGCTGAGCAGAGAGCCCGATGCGGGACTCGACCCCAGGACCCCGAGATCATGACCCGAGCCGAAGGCAGCGGCTTAACCCACTGAGCCACCCAGGTGCCCCGAAAAGATTTTATTTTTTTTTTTAAGATTTTATTTATTTATTTGACAGACAGAGATCACAAGGAGGCAGAGAGGCAGGCAGAGAGAGAGGAGGAAGCGGCTCCCTGCTGAGCAGAGAGCTGGATGCGGGGCTCGATCCCAGGACCCTGGTTGGGATCATGACCTGAGCCGAAGGCAGAGGCTTTAACCCACTGAGCCACCCAGGCGCCCCTAAAAGATTTTATCTTTAAGTGAACTCTACACCCAACATGGGGCTCGAACTTACAACCCTGAATCAAGAGGCACAGGCTCCACAGAGGAGGCCAGCCAGGTGCCCCTCAGCTCATTCTAATGTATTTGTGTATGAATGGAAAAGGAATAACCACCGAAACACTAATAGCGGTAGGTCAAAAACTCTAAAGAGGAAGAACCAGGTCTAAGTTGTTACTGTATCTTGCAGACGTAGAGCTGCACTTTACATACATGTGTATCACTCGAATTTTTTTTTTTTGTAACAAGTATGTATTGTTTTAATGAAACACAGAAGAGGGAATGAAATCCATCTGCATACATATCTAAGACATTTAGAAGATTCAGATGACATCTAAACAGCGAAAGAGAGGAAGCAACACACATATTCATCAATGGAGGACTGGAGTTTATGGTCTGTTCATGCAGTGGAATAACGTGATTGTTTTGAAGAATGAGGGAACTGAGCCAACTCTACTACAATTAAGAAAAAAAAAAAAAAAAAAAAACGGGGCGCCTGACTCTTGATTTCAGCTCAGGTCTTGATTTCCTGGTTGTGAGTTCGAGCCCTGCATTGGGCTCCATGCTTGAAAAAAAAAAGAGAGAGAGAGAGAGAAACAAAAGAAAGAGAAAGTTCCTAGAAACAGATATGAAATGATCTTCAAGGTAGTGGACAAAGAGAAAAAAGCAAGCTGAGGGAGGGAGATGTGTACAGTATGCTATTGTATGTAAAAGAAATGGGAAGTGTATTCGTGTGGAGACCACAGCAAGAATCCACAGAACATGGCCGGGCAGGACGTCGGGAGAGAAGGGGCAAGAGCTGGGGGCATCTTTCCACAAAGCCTATTCTGTCTAGGTTTTTGGATCGTGTGAATGTATGACTTATTTGACAATTTGAATTTTTTCCCCAATACCTTCTGTGGAGATATAAATTTAAAAGTTAAAAAAAATAATAAATGTAAGAAGTTTTTTTTAACATTCATTTATTAGAGAAAGAGAGAGAAGAGAACACATGAGCAGGTAGAGGGGCAGACCGAGAGGGACAGGCAGACTCCCCACTGAGTGAGGAGTGACCCCAGCACCCTGAGATCATGACCCGAGCTGAAGTCAGATGCTTACCCCACTGAGCCACCCAGGTGCCCCATTGTTCAGCATTTACAATAAACAAGAGAAGGGGCGCCTGGCTGCCTCAGTCGGTGGAGCGTGAGACTCTTGGTCTGGGACTGTGAGTTCAAGCCCCATGTTGGGTGTAGAGATTACCTAAAAATAAAAAATCTTAATAAAAATAAATAAGTAAAATCAAAAAATAAAACAGGTAGGACAAAAACGAAGAAAAGCTTTTGGGAATGCAAAGGCAACATGTCCCAAAGTTTTACAACATCGTAACTTTGCTTCTGATGTGAAGGTCAATTGCAGAACTAAAATTAGTTGGCAAGTAGGTCAGTGTGGGATTAAAACACGGATGGAGTCAGCCCTTCTATTACCTTTTCTAGGTGGAAATTATCTCCATCAACAGTAGCCAATTCTCCCTCCCTCTCTCTCTCTCTTTTCTCTCATGGCCTATTTCACAATCCTGGTGCATAAAAAGCAAATATAGCTCCTTCGGATGTTCTGGCAAGAACTGGAGAAGACCGAGGGGCAAGTTCCAGAAAGGCTGAGTAACAGTATTGTCACCAAAGTTCTGGTGATCACAATGTTTGTTGTCTGGGAGGCAGAGATCAGAGGAACTGTCGCCAAATTAGCCAAAGGCTGCTCAAACCTGAGGTCAAAACATCTGGGAGAAAAGCTTCACTCAAACATCTGGTTGTTTCCACGTATCTGGATTCATTCATTCAGCAACTGTATTTCGAACACCTGCCGCCATGCTAGGCCAGGCTGGGGTCTAGAGTGAGACCAGAGGGGGACTTGGGGCCCAAGCTGGGAGGAACCTCCCTTGCCCCATTCTTGCCCGCATACCATGACTACAGCGGCAAACAAAAGAAATGGAGGGGAAAAAAGCTAAAGCGAGAGACATGATCAAGTCTCCACATTTTGGGGCTGGATGTGCAGGTGCTCGGTTGGTTCTAGAAACAGACATTTTTGCCCATCCCTGACCTTACGGTTATTAAATGACCTCCTTGGCCTTCTTGCTCTGCTTGGTTTCTCGTTCCGCATCCCCAGTCATCCTTCCTGGCTCAGGACGCGCTTGCGCAATGGGACGACCCACTTCCCGAATGCTTACCAATGCCTGATGCTATCCACCCCAGAAAAATCTAATCTGTGCAATACCCCTTAGGTGGGACCTTGGATTATCACCATCTCTCCAGGCTGAGGTCATAGTTGATCTGTAAATTGGGGGAGATCCCACACAGAGACAATCTGAATGACCCTCGAGTGGGTGCTGTTCACCAGTCTATACTGTTACTTAAGATTGGTTGAGTCTAGTTGAATCTTACTCACTTCCTTGCGGGTGGGCTGGAGTCAAGATATTGCCTTTGGGGGCCAGGCTGGCTTAGTCTATAGACCGTGGGACTCTTGATCTTCAGGTCGTAAGTTCGAGCCCCACGTTGGGCATAGAGATTACTTAGAAATAAAATCTTAAAAAAAAAAATATTGCCTTGAAATACAGGTAGGGACTGTTCTTTTCCTCTGTCAAGTGAGAGCCCCCAGCAGGACTCAGTTGCCCCACGTGACCTCTGGGTTGCCATCAATACCCATCATCTCACCTTCTGGCCCAGGTACAAAGAAAGGCGCTAGCTTCGCTTTCCGGCCCCTTCCACCACCCCAAACCCATCTACTTCAATTTGTCACCTCCTCCGTCAGCATTCTCACCAAGTTATGTCTGCAACAGTATCAACCACAGCCACCGTGCCCTGAGTCCTCTCTTCTCCCCTTCTTGGAACGACAAAATGATCACTTGACTACCTGTTACAGCCCAAGCCCTATGTTCAGCCCTGGGACCCAACAACAAGCAGAAGTCGACGCCTTCCCGCCCTCACGGAACCCATGGTCTTCAGCAGGGAGATGGAGATCAGCCAGGGACCCATTCCCAAATCCGCAGAGAGACGCCATCACACTCCGGAGGGCGGGGAGGAGGTGGGGTGAATGCCAGGGGGCTTCTCTGAGGCTCTGAGGAGGGGACCTCTGAGCTGAAACCTGTAGGACGAGGTCCCTGGGTGAAGCAGGCAGGAACAGGGTCAGTAAAAGGAACCAATGTCCATGGTACTGGAAGATGCTGAGCAAGAGGGGCCTGGAAGGGAAGACGGTCAGCTACACGCGAAGGCCTTGAGGCCAGCACACGGGGGGTCTGGGCAGCATCTGGGCAGTCCTGGATGGGGCACCAAGAGGATTCACTGTGGTTCAGTCAGTCTACCCTGTGGGGAACCCACTAGAGGGAGGGAGAGTGGATGGGAAGACCAGTGAGCAAGGTCTCTCCGCTGCACGGATGAGAGGCCATGATGGTATCTCACAGACGTGCAGTGCGTGGGTTCGTGAGGGGGTTCGGAAGTTGGTGTTGGAGCCCGAGAGTGGTGAGCGGGAGACTCAGGGAGCCTTGGCCTCTAGCTCCAGCGACTAGATGCTGCGGTGACCCTCCAGGGACCTGCCCGCAGTCACACCATCCGCCCCTGCCGCACACAGGTGGGGACTGACCTAGACATCTCTCCGTTGGAGAAAGGACTGTGCGAGGCTCTTTGTTTTTCTCTGTGCTAATGGCAATGCCCCATGGAGACTTGTTTTTGGCCAGTGAAGTGAGTTTCGTGCAAAATCTAGAATCTCTTCTGTTCGTGTCTCACGGAGACACTGTCGCTCAGTGCCTGGATAGGAGAGCAAACTGGTCATAAACCAGTCATTTATTTTTATTTTTTAAAAAGATTTTATTTATTTATTTGTCAGAGAGAGAGAGAGAGAGAGAGAGAGAGAGAGAGCACAGGCAGACAGAATGGCAGGCAGAGGCAGAGGAAGAAGCAGGCTCCCTGCCGAGCAAGGAGCCCAATGTGGGACTCGATCCCAGGATGCTGGGATCATGACCTGAGCTGAAGGCAGCTGCTGCTTAACCAACTGAGCCACCCAGGCGTCCCACAAACGGGTCATTTAAAGCTTCATTTCTTTGTTTCTTTCTTTCTTTTTTAAGATTTTATTTAGTTATTTGACAGAGGGAGAGAGAGAGACCACAAGTAGGCAGAAAGGCAGGCAGTAGGGGTTGGGAAGCAGGCTCCCTGCCAAGCAGAGAACCTGATGCGGGGCTTGATCCCAGGACCCAGAGATCATGACCTGAGCCGAAGGCAGAGGCTTAACCCACTGAGCCACCCAGGCGCCCCTAAAGTTTCATTTCCTCAGAAAATAAAAACTGCTTCTAATACCACTACTTTACATTTGTTTAATCAGTCTGGGAAGGCCTCAGAGCCTTGGCAAGTTGAAAATCAATTTAAGCGATTTTTTTTTTTTTCCATAAAAGCTTATAATATCAGGGATGCCTGGGTGGCTCAGTCGGTGAAGCCTCTGCCTTCGGCTCAGGTCATGGTCCCAGGGTCATGGGATCGAGCCCCACATGGGGCTCTCTGCTCGGCCGGGAGCCTGCTTCTCCCTCTGCTCCTTCCCATTCTCTCTCTCTCCCTCTCTCTCTCCCACTCATTCTCTCTCAAATAAGTAAATAAAATCTTAAAGAAAAAAGCTTATAGTATCAAAAAAACCCCCTAACGTATAGTATCAAGATGTACATAACTGCTCAAAAGACAAGTCCTTATCTGCACTATCTTCCCACCCCAGACACAATGAACCCAAACCTGCAATTTAACAAAAATGTTCAGCACATGAAAGTTTTACAAGCATTACTGTAAACTTTTACATTTGCAGACCCACTCAGACACTTACATGCACATTGTAGCTATCTGTGCGTGTATCTAGATATACACAGAAGTATGTATATGAATAGAAATAGAAGTGTGTAGAAAGGTCTAGAATCACATGCACGAACTGCCCACAGAGGTTAATGTTGAGGTGAATGGCTTTTGAGGAGAATGTGGTGGTGACAGGTGGGGGACTGAGAACTCAAGGGGGGATTTCTCATTTTACCATCCATCCTTCTGCATTGTTCATTGATTTAACCTACAGGGAGAACCTGGTAATGTATTACTGGAGTAACTTAAACTTAAATATTAAGATCGCCTAAAACGGAAGGCATGAAGACACCAAAAGCCTGCTTTATGGGGGCGCCTGGCTGGCTCAGTCGGTAGATCAGGGACTCTTGGTCTCAGGACTGTAAGTTCAAGCACCTCTTTGGTTGTGGAGACTACTTAAAAAAACACATCTTTTTTTTTTTTTTTTTAAGATTTTATTTATTTATTTGACAGAGAGAGATCACAAGTAGGCAGAGAGGCAGACAAAGAGAGAGGAGGAAGCAGGCTCCCAGCCTAGCAGAGAGCCCGATGCGGGGCTCGACCCCAGGACTCTGGGATCATGACCTGAGCCGAAGACAGAGGCCCCAACCGACTAAGCCACCCAGGCGCCCCTAAAAAAACACATCTTAAAGAAAACAAATAAAAGAAAAGCTCGCTTGGCAAATAATGTGTGCATGTGTCTCCGTGCTTCCTCTGCGCCGATGGCCAACAACAAACTCTGATTTAGCAGTTCTCCGTGGAGGGAGGTACTCTTCAGAATTGCTCACACATGTGTGAAATAATGTCCAACTAAGGTTAGTCAAGGGAGCATTGTTTGAAAGAGCCAAAGATCAAAGACCATCTAAATATTCGCCCGCCAGCAGGGAACGGTTACATAGACTAAGTGGAACATTATGCAGCCGTAGAAAAGGTCAGTGGGCTCTGGATGTATGGAGATGGAGCGACAGCCAAGATAAATGGGTAATGCAAGGAGGAAAAGACCATTCTGTAACATATGTTAACATTATGTCAAAAAAAAAAGGTTTCTATTTGCTTATGTATGCACAATCAACCCCCCAATATTATCCTCTACAAAATAAATGCAAAATAGTTGGGGGTCGACGGTAAGAAATAGGGAAACAGGTGACTGCAGGCAAGCAAAGAGACTTTTTGCTGTTTGCTATACTTTGTGATTTTTGAACCACTTAAAAGCATTACCTATTCAAAACTTTACTGAAACCAGAACAAAACAAACCAAACAGAAGCTTCTAGGGTTCTCTTTATTCCTCTGAGAATCCTCACTCATGGGAACTACATCTGGGGAACTCATTGTGAACCTAATAACCCAGGGGCTTGGTTTCCCATGAAAAGAAAGCTGCTTTTCACAGGAGGAGAGGGACATTCTCCATCCTAAGGGGACACGCTTCCCACCCCCCACCCTCCGTGGCGCCTTCATTGGCATCTCATCCTTTGCTGCTCTCATTTTATGGGGCTTGGCCTTTTTTCTTAAAGGTCTCACCAGTTTTCTTTAAAGAGAACTGGAAAATAAAAATTTCTGCAATTTTGCTGTTAAAGCATCTCCCCGTCCCATTTTAAAAAAGATTAAAGATCTTCTTTTAGTATAAAAATGATGAAGAGGAAAAAGCCGGTTTCACCGGTTCTCCTCCACCCTGACTACTAAAACAAAACTAAGAAACATGAAAGAGACTAGAAACTGTTGACAAGGAAAATGATGTCAAAATCAGAACATTTCATGTCATTTCCAAGGCTGGGGGGGGGGGGGGGGGGGGGCGGGCAGAAAACAGGTCCCCTGCAAAAGCCCCCTGTCCCAGGACGCAAGAAACAGAATTTTTCAAAAAATGGCATGTACTTGTCTATACTTTCCAGAGTATAGAAGCCAGAAACACCTTGTTGCTTACGAGTAATTTTCCTGTCTTTCTCATGCTTTCCTGAGATCTGAATTATGCTTGAGAAAAAAGAAGAAAACAAGGCAGAAAATAATGCTTGTTTAGGTAAATATAATCGGGCTAGGAAGTCTTCCCAGAAGGAGCATAATTCACTGGTTTCCAGTTTATAGAAGGAATCCCCAAACAAAGGACTTTGGTGAAAGGATCAGTCCTGAGCCCACCATAACTTAGCATACAATGGGACAGCTTAGTAAAAGAGGTTTCCAAGGGCCATGATGGTTATCGAGGAGCACCCAGAGAGAGGGAGGGAGGGAGAGAAAAGGAATAAACTTTTGGAATGTTCCCAACTATCTTCCTAGTTAGCATTCATTAATGCATAAAAGGTTTCTTATCAGCTTGAGTCCCACCCATTTTTCAAAATCAGAAGCTTCTGCCATCTCTTAAAGGGTCAAGAGAGGTCTTTCCCTTTGGTCTCAATTTATAAATTCATATAAAGACTTTTTCCATGAATGTCTTAAGGAATGTTTTAATGAATGTCTCGTTGTTTATGTTAAATGCTCAGGAATAATAAAACAGCCTTTTACACTTTGCTATATTATGTTACTATATAATATATATTGAAGATAGACACAAGTAAGTTTTGAACATTTCAAAAATTAAGTGTTCAATGATTGATTTTGTTAAAAATGGAATAGTCTGCTCTTCAGATGGAAAAACCCCTAAAAACTACATAATTCAGTAGCAGGTGGCAGTTAGCACGATGATACATTTCATAGTTATTTATAAGTTCTATAGTTTTCTTTGGCTCCTGCAAAGCTGGTGGGACCCTGATCTAGTGCCCCAGCAGTCTGTAAAGATAACCCCAAAAGCAACCCTGGGCTTTCTAGTGGAGCTGACCCACACGTAAGTACTCACTTAGGTGTATTTGCTACTCATCGTAAAGCACATTTCTGATTTCTCCTTGTCATTAGTCCACTGTAGCCCCAGGAGGTGAGGGTGAGGCTCACAAGGGCGGGGGCTTGGGTGCAGGTGTGGCAACGAATCTTCAAGTATTTCTTAATCTTCCACTGAATGCAAATACTTATGTGATAAAAAAGAAATATAAAACAAAATCCCTTTACGAGATTGCAAACGATCATTGTGGATTAGGTTAGCAGGGTGTATCAGAAAAGATTCTTAACCCTGAGGCATTATAAGAAAAATGCAAATATAAATTCCTAAGAGATACCTCTTTTTTTTTCTTCATTTATCAGATTAGCAGATACCAAAGTTTGATAACACTGTCTCTGTAAAGTGTGGGGCAACAGACTCTCTCATATATGGCCTGGGTGGGTGGGAGTTAAAACTGGTTCAACCTCCCTGAGGGGTATTTGGAAACATTTACTAAAATAAAAGATGTTCATATCCTTTGACCTAACAGTCTGCTGGAAACTTATTCTCTAGATCCACACTGAACACATGACAAATGATGTACGAACAAGGAAATACACTGCAACATTGTATGTGAAAGCCAAATAATGGAAACAACCAAAAAGTCCATTAGAGGAAACTGTCAAAATAAGTTATGGTCATCTATAATATGGCATGGAAGTTCTACAGCTGGAGGCAGCTGTTGTACTGATATGGAATATTCTATCAGGGGTAGAACTAAATGAAAAAAGAAGCCACCACGTCCTGTCTTAAAGATGCTACCAAATCAGTTGAGAAGCAAAAAAGTATCAGGTTGAACCATGTGAAAGTGCCAATATTAAACCATTTTTGACATGTACACATAAAAATGTGTTATGATTCAATATTTTATATATATATATATATTTACTTAAGCTTTTAATTTTGGGATATGTGTAAATTCAAACGCAGTTGTAAGAAATCATACAGAGAGATGATAGCTGGGTATACTCTACCTAGTTCCCCTTAAATGGTAACATTCTACAAAACCAGAGTGCAATATCACAGGCAGCTGTTGATTTTGATACAATCAAGACACAGGGATCCTTCCTGTTGTCTATTTGTGGCCACACCCACTTTCCTCCCACCCCAGTCTCCCTGAGGCGGGCAGCAGGGGGAGGTGGGGGAGGCTGGAGAAGGGGTGAGGGGGTGAGGGGGTGGGTCAACTGATCTGTTCTACATTTCCATAGTTTTGTCCTTTCTAGGAGTTACATAAAGGGAATCATATATTATGTAACTTGTGGGGATTTGCTTTTTTCATGCATATAACTCTCCGGGAGGTTCATTCAGGAGGTCGAGGGGATCAACAGCTTGTTCCTGTCCAGTGTTGAATGGGACTTCACAGTGTGGACACTCCACAGTTTCCCCATTCACTTGTGAAGAAACGTCTGTGTTGTTTCCACGCCAGGCCAACAGTGAGTGAAACTGCTAGAAACATTCACATACAGTTTTTTGTGTGACTGTTAAGTTTTCATCTTGCTGGAATAGATGGCCCGAGTGGCTGCTGGTGCCCAAGACCACCGGCCTCAGAGCCAGAAGAACTTTCCAGTATTTGACCCTGCGCGAGCCCCTTTGACGCTTTGAGCAAGTGCCTCCTTTGAACATAGGGCAGCCCCACTCTACGGGGCAGCTGCGAGCACTGGGGGAAGTAAGGGGGTGTGCATGTTGGACTGTTCCTTCCTTCTCTCATATTCCATAGGTTATCAGTGGACCAACGGGGCTGCAGGCAGAGGGAAGGAAGCCCGAGGTACGAGGAACTGGCTGGCTTCATCCAGGAGCTGGTCACTGGGGTGAAGGGGGAGCCATCAAGTTGGCCTTTGCCAGCAAACCTTAGACGGGAAGGTGTTAGGCTCAGGAACTGTCCACTCGTCTCGGGGTGGGCGGACACAGCTATGACAGCTGGTCACAAAGGCCACCCCAGCCGGGCAGCCTGTCCTCCCAGGGGTTCTGCCAGTGCTGGATGAATCCTGGCCGTTGGTGACAAGACATCCGACAAGGAACAGTGTAGATGTGACAGAGAACACATTTTAACAGCCCCAGAGAGGTGGAATTATCACAAAGTGGTGTAAAAGGAGCAAAAATTATTTTGGATAAACCATGAAGGAATTTTATTGCCCAGTGACATTATAAATCAAGTTCTCTGTAAATGCAATAAAACAATTGTTTAGTCTGCATGATTCATACCACAAACCTTAGGATTCTGGGTTTTGATCTTATTGCCGCAATAAACTGTCTAGACAGCAATTAACAAACTGTTTTCCCTTCAGATGTTTGGAGCGCCGGTCCAGCGGGAATCGGCACTTAGAAATACAGGGGCTTTTTCCTGGCTCCTATTAATTATCGGGTTGGGGTGAGTGGGAGAAGCTCCAATCTTGTCAGAATGAGTCTTGGAGAGTGTCATCTCTCCAGTGCTGCGTTTCACCACAGAATGCTGGCATTTGGGCGGGAAATCTTAATATTCAGACTCCTCTACAACCTTGGCTTGTTATTGTAATGTCACTTTTAGAAAAAGGTTGTCTGAATTAGGCTTTTTAAAAAGTTAGCACATGGGGGCACCTGGGTGGCTCAGCAGGTTAAAGCCTCTGCCTACAGCTCAGGTTGTGATCTCGGAGTCCTGGGATCAAGCCCCACATCGAGCCCCGCATTGGGCTCTCTGCCCAGCAGGGACCTGCTTTCTCTCTCTGCCTGCCTCTCTGGCTACTTGTGATCTCTGTCAAATAAATAAATAAAATCTTAAAAAAAAAAAAAAAAAAAGACAGCATGGAAAGTCTAAAGCAGACACCTCAGGTCCTATGTAATGAGAGAGAGACTATTTTAACAGTGACAGGTCTGTATCGATTGAGGGTTCCCTAACGGGCAGGTGCCTGACGTGCAGTTTAAGTCTGTGTTATGAGGGGTGCCCTGGAGGCAACCTGAGACTCCGAAAGAAAAGTTCCTTTGCCCAGGGTTTCAAAGCTGTTGGTAAAAGGCTGGGATTAAAATGAATTCTCTTAAGGGCACTTGGGCGGCTCAGGGGGTTAAGCCTCTGCCTTTGGCTCAGGTCATGGTCCCAGCGTCCTGGGATCGAGCCCCAAAGATCCAGCCCTGCGTCGGGCTCTCTGCTTCGCGGGGAGCCTGCTTCCCTTCCTCTCTCTCTGCCTACCTATGATCTCTGTCAAATAAATAAATAAAATCTTTTTTTTTTTTTTTAAATGAGTTCTCTTTGGTTCTGCTGCTTTCCCTCTTTCTAGCGGATCACACAGTCTAAACGGAAGAGGGAATTCCTTCTCTTGGTTGATGACTCTGTGTCACATGTCCTTGGCTTTCCCGTAACTGACGGCTGGATGTCCCTCCATGTGCATGTGGAGTGGCCTGTGGGCTGTAGCAATAACGGTAAGAGAGGAAAACGGGAAACCACCTAAATGTCAATCAATAGGGAATTAAACAATGAAGTGGGAGGGGGCGGGGGGGGCGGGACACCCAAATTACAGAAATATTTTGGCGTAGTGAAAGAGAAAGAGACAAGTCTCTATGAGCTGACTTTGTAGGCTTCACATATATTACTGAGGGGGCAGAGCGAGTTGTAAGACAAAACACTGAAAACACAAAATAGTGCTGTATGTTGGGCAACTGGGTGGCTCAGTGGGTTAAGCCTCTGCTTTGGGCTCAGGTCATGATCTCAGGGTCCTGGAATCGAGCCCTGTATCACGCTCTCTGCTCAGTGGGGAGCCTGCTTCCTCCTCTCTCTCTGCCTGCCTCTCTATCTACTTGTGATCTCTCTCTGTCAAATAAATAAATAAAATCTTAAAAAAAAATAGTGCCTTATGTTCTCTGTAAATACATAATTCTGTGTGGACATGCATTGAAAAAAGTTCTGGAAACCCACATTCCAAATTGATGGCTGAGGTTTTAATGGCGGGGAGGGAGGAAAAGAAGTTGGGTCAGCAGGTCGGCAAAGGGGACTTTAGCCTTATTTATGTTTTAGGTTAAGTTTTCTCATTTTGGGTTTTTTGTTTATTTTTATTTTTTGTTGTTGTTTTTTGCAAAGAGATTATGTTCATGCATCATTAGTGAGCTTAAAAATTAAAGAAAAGAAGGGGCGCCTGGGTGGCTCAATGGGTTAAAGCCTCTGCCTTCGGTTCAGGACATGATCCCCCGGGGTCCTGTGATCAGAGCCCTGCATCTGGCTCTCTGCTCAGTGGGGAGCCTGCTTCCCCCTCTCTCTCTGCCTGCCTCTCTGCCTGCTTGTGATCTCTGTCTGTCAAATAAATAAATAAAATCTTAAAAGAAAAGAAAAGAAAAGAAAAAAATTAAAGAAAAGAAGAAAGCCCATCTATGGAAGAATAGCTACATAAATGATAACCCAAACAACCCACAAAACAGAATGCAGCATGAAAAATGAGGCAGGGACAGATCCACTCTGCTGGAATCCCTCCAAGTCCCATTATCAAGCAAAAAGAGCAAGTGCAGAAATGCTTTATATGGAATGATTGTATTTATGTAGAAGAAATTCTAGAAGGACATATACGATAATTTTATTCTAGAATACATGTCATTTTTAATAAAAAAGAAGAAACAGAATTACCTATGTATTTTCATATTTGAATGAATATTAGAAACAAAATAAAAATTTTAAAAACCAACACCTGGCATTGAATTGAGGTTACTGGAGGCCGACACTATGACAACACTTCCCAGCAGCCTTTCGGGGTGTAAAGAATTTCTAGTTTAACTTTACAGAGGAGGAAACAGAGGCACAGAGGTTCAGTCTGAAGCCACACAGCGTCATAATCAGAGGCCCAGGCTGATCGAATCCGGAGCCCACAGGCATCGTCATGCTGTTTGCTGCGTCTTGGCTCAGCAGAATTCCAGCTGGTCCTGGTCAAGGGGGAATGCAAATCCTGAGCAGATCAGGCTCTAGAAGGGACATTCATGATCATCCCACCTACTGAATGGACTGACAGAATGCTGAGGTCTGCAGAGTCTATGTGAGTTCTACGGTGGGTCACACAGGGACAACGAGGGGCAGAATCCAGTTGCTACCTAGGCTCTACTCTTTTATGGTCAAAGGCCCCAAATTAATTTATAAGTTGGAACCCCTTTGAACACCCATATAATGGTCTGTTGTTGTTTTGTTTTGTTTTGTTTTAATTCTCCAGACTCCAAACATACGGTGTTCGGTTTGCAAAGCAATGGGAGGAGAACTTCCAGATTTGCTCCCCGCAAAGGTAACACTGAAGACATCAGATGCGTTTTGTTCTTCTTTAGCTTTTGTACAGACTTTGGGGAAAAATCTGTTTACAGACAAATCTTTCATTCATTCACTCATCATTCATTTCAGCATTAGCCCATAATGGCTTAGCACGTTCACTCAGGAGTCAGCAGAATCTAGCGTCATCTGGGACTTGTGATTAAACCTTCTTGAAGTTTCTTTTCCATATATGGAAAATGGTGGGATGATTAAATCAAATGATCTGTGTGAGCTGTCTGGCACATAATAAGGGCTCAAAAAATGTTCACTAGTATTATCTATCATTCATGCATCCATCCCTCCATCCATGCATCCATCCATGTATCCATGCATCCATGCATCCATCCATCCATGAATCCATCCCTCCATCCATGAATCCATGAATCCATGCATCCATCCATCCATCCATCCATGCATCCATCCATGCATCCATCCATGTATCCATCCCTCCATCCATCCCTCCATCCATCCATGCATCCATCCATGCATCCATCCCTCCATCCATCCATGCATCCATCCATGCATGCATCCATGCATCCATTCATCCACACACTCATCCACCCACCCATTCACTTATTGATGATTTCCTTGCCTGGTGCTGGCTGCCAGATCGCTGAGATTACAGAAACAAACAGAACATAACTTCTGACTCCACAGAGACCCCAGTTTAGATGCAAACACAGAATTAGGCCTCTGGCTCTAGGGAGCATTCAGTCCTGAAGGGAATGGAGAGAGAAAACCTGGGAAAGTGTTTATTTCTACTCTTTTGCCTCAGCGTCCAGGGAGCTGCTTTTTTTTAATCCTGACCCTTAACTAGACATGGACATCGGTCACCAGCCCTGTCCTTATGAGGATAGATGCCTATCAGAAGAGACCAAGAAAGCATCATGAAGGGGCACGTGGCTGGTTCAGTCGGTAGAGCATGCAACTCTTGGTTTCAGGGTCATGACTTTGAGCCCCACATTGGGTGTAGCGATTACTTCAACTAAAACAAAACAAAAACCTAAGGGTGTTGGCTCCACACCCTCCTGTGGCTCCCACCTCACTTGGAATAAAAGCCAAAATCTTGACTGTGATGTACAAGACCCTCTGTCATTTCCCCACCCTCCCATCTCTCCGATGTAATTTCCTGCTGTTCTTACTCTTGCTCTCTCCATTCCGCCACACTAGCCCCCTTGCTGTTCCTTGAAATCCTCAAGCAACTCTGGCCTCAGGACCTTTGCACTTGCTGTTACCACTGTTGTTCCCTTCTACCAGGTATCTGCATGCCTTGCTCCTTAATTCTTGCAGGTTTTTATTCAAACCTCAGCTTCTAGAGATATTTCCCCAAGCCATCCTACATACAATTTTATGCCCCTTCAATGCTTCCTGTAACTCTTTCTTATTTTTTTCTTTAGTGCTTATCTCTATAAAATTTGCCACATATTTTACTTCCTTTTAAAAGACATAGTTATTGGGACGCCTGGGTGGCTCAGTTGGTTAAGCAGCTGCCTTCGGCTCAGGTCATGATCCCAGCGTCCTGGGATCGAGTCCCACATCGGGCTCCTTGCTCCGCAGGGAGCCTGCTTCTCCCTCTGACTCTGCCTTCCACTCTGTCTGCCTGTGCTCGCTCTCGCGCTCTCTCTCTCTCTCTCTGACAAATAAATAAATAAAATCTTAAAAAAAAAAATAAAAAAATAAAAGACATAGTTATCTTCTCAAATAGAATGTAAGCTTCATGAAGAATGGGATTTATCTGTATTATTACCACTCCCTCCCCTGCATCAGAAATATTATTGCATCAATAAATAGTTCCTTGATAAGTAAATTCTGATTGTGCAGATGAAGAAACTGGGTTTTCACAGAGGTTAAACAGCTTGCCTAAAGTCACCCAGTGGATTTGAACCCAGGCGGTCAGACCTCAGAATGCAATAAGGGTCACTTATACCGCCCCTCTGTGTTGATGCTTTGGTTCATGCAATGGAAAACTTCCGGGCTCCAGACTCTAGGGTGCGTGGCGGCTCCTCAAAGAGTTAAGCAGAATCACCACACAATCCAGCAATCCCACGTCTGGGTATGTACCCCAAAGCACTGGAAACAGGATCTTGAAGAGATATCAGCACAGCCCTGTTGACTCAGAGTTATTCACAGCGCTGAGACAGGGAAGCAGCCTACATGTTGAAGGATAGATGAAGGAAGGGAGGAAGTCTCCCTCTCTCTTACGTACACACACACACACACACACACACACACACACTGGAATATTACTCAGCCTTTCAAAAGAAGGGAATCCTGCAATATACCACAGTCTTGATGAACCTTGAGGACACCATGCAAAAGTGAAACAGACCTGCCAAAGAAGGACAAGTACTGCCTGATTCCACTTATCCTACGACGTGCGCAAAGTCGCCGAACTCACGGAAGCGGAAAGCGGAACAGCAGTTACTGCGGGCGGAGGAGAAGGGGGCGGAGAGAGCTGCTCTTCCGCCGGTGTAAAGTTTTGTTATACAAGACAAAAAAGTTCCAGAGACCTGCTGTACAACGTTTGTGCTTACAGTTAACAGAACTGGACTTTGTACTTAAAGATATACTAAGAGAGTAGATCTCGTGTTATTATTTTCAACCACCACAAAAAGAAATTACCAACTCCCCCCCCCCCCCCCCCCACAAAACCCTTCTAGGCTGCAGGTATGGCTGAATCCAGGGTCTCGGGCTGGGTCATCAGGTTCTGAACTCTTAATCTCTGGATCTGCTTTTCCGGCTCCTTCCAGCCAACTCAGGAGGAGCCCCGTGGAGGGCCAGCTCGCAGGCTGTGTACTGCGCAATCCCAGAAGACATGCAGGAGCTTCTCTTTCCCATGAGTTTCACCAGAAAGGTCAGGATTGCCCTCTCGGGGCCCACGTCCATCCCTAAATGGCTTGCCCTCTCGCAGGGGCTGCTGCTGATGAGGGGTGGGCCCACCACAGCCACAGGTTGTTTCTGGACAACTTGTGCTCTAAGAGTGGTTTCTGCATCTCTAAATGGTTGGAAAAAGAATCAGAGGATTCTATCTCATGACCCCTGAAAATGATAGGATATTCAAATTTCAGTGTCCCTAAGTACAGTTTTATTGGAACATATTTCCGCCTCTTTCCCCCTGGGGGGTGGGGCTGCTCTGGCACCCCAGCAGCAGAGCGGGGTAGTTGCGACAGAGGCTTCCTGGGCCGCACAGCCTGGAATATTTGCCATCCAGCCCGTGACAAAGAACCTTTGCCGACTCCTGCAGAGAGAGACCCACTTGGCCCGGTCAAAGGTCTGGCACAGTGGCGTGGTGGGGTGAGGTCAGGGGACTCCAGGTCAGATGCAGGGACCAGCCAGGGGATGACACCCGGTGCCACTGTGTTGGTATTAGTTGTGGGTGTAGGTGTGACTGCTGTGACAGGGACACACAGGAACGGAGGCTAGAACTAGAGTGTAAGGAATGGCTTTCTTCCACGCCAACTTCCAGCACCAGGCGTCCAGACCTGGGGTGGCATTTCCACCACCTGGGTCCCACCTTCCATCTTGCTGCTCTATCTGGGGCCATGCCTTGTCACCAGGTCTGGTGGGCTGTCCTCCGCATCCCCACTCCCACCAATAGGAAGGGAAGAGGGGAAGGGAGGGTAGCCCCAGAAGAAGTTGCCCTGGACGCTTCTCAGGCACACCCACACACATCTCCCGCTGGACCACAGGGGTCTGTGCGCTTCGCGGAGGACAGCTCGGGCTCCTCTCTACCACCTCTAAGACGTGGAGAAAGAACTAGCAGACTCCGTCACAGCCTTCTCTGGGCTTGATGCCACCCCACGTCCCATTGTGTGGATGCGTGAGTCCCTCGTGTTCCCTGCTTTCCTGCTGCTGGGAGGGCAGCTCCAAGGCTGCAAGAGGCTGGGCTGGTGGTGCACGGGGAGTCTCTGGGAAGACCTTCTGCTTCTCTAGCCTGGAGGAGGTAGGTCCCTGGGGAGAAGTGTGGGAAGACCCAGGGTGGCCTCTTCACATGACCACTTCTGGGTCTGAGACCTTGGATCCAGTAAGGAAAAACCCCAGAAGTCCATCTCCCAGAAAATCAGACTCCTCGGAACAGGCAGAGAGAATACTGCCTTGACCCCAAACCAATGCCCCGGTCCCAGCTGGATTCTCTTGCCTCCAGCTCTCCCCGCAAGCTCTCCCTGGAATGCTCTCTTCTGACTTATTTCCCCCCCCCCACTTTTATCTCAGTGACAGCGAGCCCCCCACTGACAGGAGTGCTCAAGCCGAGGAAAAAAAGTTCCCATAATACAGAGGTGAGATGACCTTTAATGTCATTTCCAACTTTGAGATTCAGTGGTCCAGCGAGACTGGTGTCCACAGAGTCAACATATTCATTCCCACTCCCCCATGGATAGGTATTGTTGAGTTAACTGGAGAAGCTTGGAACAATGAGCTCCAGTAGGAAATAAGACCCCACAAATGGGGTTGAGACTACGCGGTAGACCTTCCTGGAACGTACAGATTGCCGGGACTCCCAAAGTTCTTCTCTTCGCCATCATGCCCTCCATCAGTGGTTCTCAACCCTGGGAGGATGCACTTTAGAAGGACCAGAGAAACTTCTCAAAAATCCTTATGCCTGAGCCTCACCCCTACACCAATTAAATTAGAATCCCTGGGGCGGGGTGCACCCATCAGTATTTCTAATGCCCCCACCCCACCCGGGTGGTCACAAAGCAAAGCCAAAGCTGACATCCACTGCTGGTGGTCTTATCCATCTCTATGGGTTGAAAATGCAGATGATGTCAGCTGTGACCACTCTGGAGAGTTCCAGCCCTGCTTATCACATTCCTCAACATCACCATTCAAATGCCTCATAGACATCTCCTCCTGCAAGATTAACTAACGTGCCCTGACCTGCCTCTCCCCAGTGGGCTCCGTCTCTGGGACCAGCATCACCAGTCACTCCCTGGTTTCAGAGCAAACGCTGAGCCATTTCCTTGATTCTTCTCTTATTCTCACCACCCATAGCCCACCTATTAGGAACTCCTGCTTTCTGCATCTCAAATTGTACCCCTGTTGGAATCCCTCCTCGCCCTCTCCCCAGCTAGCTTTCTAAGAGCTCCCCGCTTCCTCTTTTGAACCTTTCTAGTCTGATCTCTACCAGCAGCCACAGTGAAATCTAGTAAAAATGAAACTCGGCATGAAAAGATGCTCGGCATGATTTAGTCACTGGGGAAATACAAATTAAACCACGAGGAGATGTCACCGTAGACCCACCCACTAAAATGGCTAAAATAAAAAAGATGGATTGCACCCCACACTGCAGAGTCGCATGTAGCATCTGAAAGCCTCAGTGCAAGAATGGCTAGAATAGGGGCGTCTGGGTGGCTCAGTGGGTTAAGCCTCTGCCTTCGGCCCAGGTCATGATCCCAGGGTCCTGGGATCGAGCCCCGCGTCGGGCTCTCTGCTCATCGGGGAGCCTGCTTCCCTTCCTCTCTCTCTCTCTGCCTGCCTCTCTGCCTACTTGTGATTTCTGTCTGTCAAATAAATAAATAAAATCTTTAAAAAAAAAAAAAAGAATGGCTAGAATAAAAATTCTGACACTATCAAATGTCAACAAGGATCTGGAGTAACTGGAACTCTCATCCATGCGTGGGGGGGCAAAAGGGGGCAAACATGTTGGATAAATGTTTAGACGTTTCTTAGGATGTGAAATGTACATTTACCTTATAACCTTAGCAGTTCTCCTCCTCGATGCTTACCCAAAGAAACGAAAAATGTTTCCACAAGATGTTCATAGCAGCTTGGCTCTAATGTCCCCAACCAAAACCCACGCCAATACCCATCAGCAGGAACATAGATGAACCATCAGAAGTATGTTCACGCATTGGAATATTCCTCATCAACACAAGAAAGGAATTACTGGTATAAGCAACGATGGGAATGAACCTTACAGACATTCTGTTGAGTGAAAGAAGTTGGACATACAGGATGGTTTCATTTATATGAAATGAGTTTCTGGAAAAGGCAAAACTAATCCATGATGGTGTAATTTAGAAACAAGTGCTGGTGGGAGAGTGAAGGGGGGAATGGTTGGAAAGGAGCATCAGGGAACTTTCTGGAATGATGGAAAACAAATCTATATCTTGTTTTAGGTGGTGAGTATAAAAGTTTAAGTTAATTGAACTATTATTGTATAATAATATTGTGTAATTTTATGTCAATTATACCCTAAAAAGGTAACGCAGGGCCCCTCACTCCTCTGCTTAACGCCCTCCAGGGACTTCCTTTCACTCTCAGAACAAAATCCAGGGCACCTGCTCTGGTCTTCAAAACCCTGTACAGGCTGGCCTCCCCCTTCTGACACTGTCTCTGTCACTCTGCCCCGTGCTTATTCTCATCTGTTGCACTGGCTCTCTTGAATTTTCTTTCTTTGTTTCTTTGTTTCTTTTTTTTTTTTTTTTTTAAGATTTTATTTATTTATTTGACAGAGAGCGAGAACACAAGTAGGCAGAGCAGCAGGCAGAGAAAGGGGACGGGGGAAGCAGGCTCCAGGCCGAGCAGAGAGCCCAATGCGGGACTCGATCCCAGGACCCTGAGATCATGACCTGAGCCGAAGGCAGAGGCTTAACTCACTGAGCCACCCAGGTGCCCCTCTCTTGAATTTTCTTGCACAAGCCAAACTTATTCCTACCTCAGGGCCTTTGCACTTGCTGTCATTCTGAAAAGGCACTGGCTAGGTATTTCTAGATACCTAGAGATCTAGAGAAACCTTCCTTGACCATCCAGTCAACATATCCTTCCCTCCCCACTACTCTATCTCCTTATGTGAGTTTATACCAAGATATTTTTCCCATTCAGTTATTCATTTCTTTAATGTCCTTCTCACCCTAGTGGAATGTCTGCTCCCTGAGGGCAGTGGCTTTGTCTCTCCTGGTCACTGCTGTGTCTCCAGAGCTTAGAGCTGGACCTGATTTTCAGTAAGTATGTGTTATGTGCGCAAACTGGATGAATGAGTAACTCTCGAGTAGACATGGGCACATAGAGCCTTGACAATCAGATGAGAAGTCTGGAGGAAAAATCTGGTTGGCATCATGACCACATTGGGGGGATATGGTTATTCATTTATCGAGATCCGTCAACACGAGCAGACACACAGAAGAAGCTAGAGACACATGAACAAGACATAAGTGAGCTTTCAAAGAGCCCAGACTTTCATCGTCACTTGCATCCTCACGAAGCATGTGTTATCCGTATCCCCCACTTTGGGATGAGGAAATGTAAGTTGCAACCCACATCTGTTTGTTGCTGAAGCCAGTGTCCTCAACCACTATGTTACTTTTTCTCTTTCAGATATAAACATTTTGGGACGCCTGAGTGGCTCAGTTGGTTCAGTGTCTGCCTTCAGCTCGGGTCATGATCCCAGGGTGCTGGGCTCGAGTCCTGCATCTGGCTCCTTGCTGAGCAGGAAGCCTGCTTCTCCCTCTGCCTGCTCTGCCTACTGGTCCCCCTGCTTGTGCTCTCTCTCTGACAAATAAACATTTTTAAAATTTTATTTATTTATTTGACAGAGAGAGAAATATCACGAGTAGGTGGAGGTGGGGGAAGCAGGCTCCCTGCTGAGCAGAGAGCCCAATGTGGGGCTTGATCCCAGGACCCTGAGATCGTGAACTGAGTTGAAGGCAAAGGCTTAACCCACTGAGCCATCCAGGTGCCCCAATGAATACAGTCTTAAGAGAAAAAATAAAAACATTTTATTTCATTTTTTAAAAAGATTTTATTTATTTATTTAAGAGAGAAAGAGAAGCCCATGAGTGGGGAGAGGGACAGAGGGAGAGGGACAAGCAGACCCTCCACTGAGTGGGGAGCCTGACAGGGATCACGATCCCAGGACCCCAGGATCATGACCTGAGCTGAAGGCAGATGCTCAATTGACTGAGCCACCCAGGAACCCCTTAAATACTAAAATTTTGAAAAGTATCTTTTAGGAAGTCACATCTAAAGGGTTAAGAAATCAGGTTTGTAGTCAAAGGCTCACCGTTTTTTTTTTTCCCTCACGAATTTTCCACCTTTATTGAGATAAAACTGACGGATAACATTGTGTAAGTTTGAGTTACGTGATGTGTTGATTTGATACAGTTTGCAAAATGATTACCACCATAGTGTCAGCTTAAATTCACTAATTAGGGGCGCCTGGGTGGCTCAGTGGGTTAAGGCCTCTGCTTTCGGCTCAGGTCATGATCCCAGGGTCCTGGGATCGAGGCCGGCATCGGGCTCTCTGCTCGGCGGGGAGCCTGCTTCCTCCTCTCTCTCTGCCTGCCTCTCTCCCTACTTGTGATCTCTGTCAAATAAATAAATAAAATCTTTAAAAAAAAAAATTCACTAATTAACATTTTGCCACATTTGCTTTATCTTCTCCCTTTCTTTTTATTCTATGACAGTTGCTCTGCATAATGCAGAGCATTCCTATTTTATTGTATTAAAAGATTTTATTTACTTATTTATTTGTTTATGAAGATTTTATTATTTATTTGAGAGAGAGAGAGAGAGCAAGAGCCCGGAGGGAGGGAGAGGAAGAAGCCGACTTCCCACTGAGCAGGGAGCCTGATGCTGCACTTGATCCCAGGACCCTGAGATCACGACCTGAACTCAAGGCAGAGTCTTTTTTTCTTTTTATTCTAAAACAGACTCTTAACGACTGAGCTACCCAGGTGCCCCAAGCATTCTTTTTTTTTTTTTTTTTTTTTTTTTAAGATTTTGTTTATTTATTTTACAGAGATCACAAGCAGGCAGAGAGAGAAGAGGAAGTAGGCTCCCCGCTGAGCAGAGAGCCTGATGCAGGGCTCCATCTTAGGGCCCTGAGACCATGACCTGAGCCAAAGGCAGAGGGTTAACCCACTGAGCCACCCAGGCCCCCCAACCCAAGCACTCTTATCTTAAAGTTGGAAAAGCTCAAGTTTAGGGAGGTAAATAATTGCCTGACGCTCTCAGTTTATTATAAAGGAGGGAGCTAGGGTTTGAACCCAGCTCTATTACCTGGAAAACAAACAAACAAACACCTTTTTTAAAAAAATTGAAATTTAAATATATGAAAAAAGCCTTTAAGAGATATGATGAGTAGAAAGAATCACAATCATCACAATCCTACAACGGCTTATCTACCTACCGCCCTGCTCTAGAAATGAAACATCGCCATGGAATCTTCCAAATCTTATCCCCTAGCCTCTCTTCCAAAACCATCTGTGCATTGAATTTTAGATCTTTTATTGCCTTGCTTTTTTTATTTTAATAGTATGACTGCATAGACATACATCACTTAAGCACTTATTCTTTTTAGTTTTTTGCATACTTTTTTGGAAACATACTACATGCATTCCTTTTTTTTTTTTTTTAAAGACTTTATTCATCTATTTGACAGAGAGGGAACACAAGTAGGGGGAGTGGGAGAGGGAGAAGCAGGCTCCCCGCTGAGCAGAGAGCCCAATGTGGGGCTCCATCCCAGGATCCTGGGATCATGACCTGAGCCGAAGGCAGGTGCTTCATCACCTGATATTTCAACATTATTTTTCAAAGAGATTATAGCAATTACACTTTTCACCAACAGTGTAAAACAGTTTTGGTTGTCCTATATCCTGATGTAGGACATCCTGACTGCTACTGATGCTCTCAAATTTATGAGTTTTTACTAATCTGGTGGTTTTAATTGGCATCTTCTTGGTGCAAGTATTAATTATTATATATTATATTATATAATTATCATTAGTTATTATTGAGGTTGATAATTACCTGCACATTTGCTGGGCATTAATGTTTCCTCCACTGTGAAATGCCTATTCAAGTATTTTGTTCATTTTCTATTAAAGTCTTTGTCTTTTTCTTATTGATTTACAGAAGCTCTTTACATATTCCAGATAATCTTCTAATAACTTTAAATGTATTTTTCTCCCACATACTAGCTCATCCTTTTAATATCTTTGTGGTCCCCTGATATAGCTGTATTTATCAATTTATTGTATTTTAATGTAGTTGTATTATCAAATTTTTTCCTTTATGTTTGTGCATTCTGTGTCTTATGTAAGAAATCATTTCAGGGGCACCTGGCTGGCTCAGTCCGTAGAGTGTGGAACTCTCGCTCTCAAGGTTGTGATTTTGAGTCCAATGCTGTGAGTAGAGATCAGTGAAAAATAAAATCTTAAAAAAAAAAAAAAGATTTTATTTACTTATTTGACAGTGAGAGAGGGAACACAAGCAAAGGGAATGGGAGAGGGAGAAGCAGACTCCCCATTAAGCAGGGAGCACGATGTGGGGCTTAATCCCAGGACCTTGGGATCATGACCTTCACTGAAGGCAGCGGCTTAATGACTGAGGCACCCAGACACCCCAAAAATAATACTTGAAAAAAGAAGTCATTTTGTAACTCAAGTATATAAAAACATTTTCCTATATTATATCTTCCACATTTGCCTTCCTCTTTTAAGTCTTTGATCACCCAGAATAGCTTTTGGTTTTGAGATATCATTCACATACCATAAAATGCACCCTTTAGAATTAATTTTTATGTATGACATGAGGGTGAAATATAATTTTATTTTTCTCCTTGGGGGTAAATGATTATCTTGCATAATATATATTTATTTTATTTTATTTTATTATTATTATTTTTTCCAGTTTATTGAACATCAACTCCAGCGTCAGGCTGGGGGTTTTCTCTGGGGAAGGGTGTAGGGAAGTGAGATCATATAAGATGGGTGGGACAGTAGCTTTCTCTGTGATGACTTTTTTTCTCTTAAACACTGTATGAAAAGAGATTTGAAACTAATTTGGTAGAGATCTACCATGCCTTACTGGAAACTCTTGGGGCCAGATGTATTTCAAATTTAGAATTTTCTAGGTTTTAAGGAAGGTAATATGGTGCATATGGCATTATATAATGCTCCCATTGGGACCTAGGGACACCCCTGGAATCAAACACACTGATAGATTTGCAATAAAACATAAGTATTTCAAATTAGGTAAAATCTGAGGATTATAAGTAGCCTCACATTAACTTCTGGTTTTCAGGGTTTCTTACATTTGCAATTGCAAAGAAGGAATCTCAGATTTGTAGGTATTAAGTGATATTAAATCTGGATGATATAAAACATATCTATCTCTTGTATTACTTGTTTGTCCTTCTCTGAATGTTTGAAATACTTCCAAATATAAGATCATTAAAAAAATTTTTTTAAAGATTTTATTTGACGGATAGAGAGAGAGAGAGAGCACAAGGAGGGGAAGCAGCAGGCAGAGAGAGAGGGAGAAGCAGGATCTCCACTGAGCAGGGAGCCTGATATGGGACTCGATCCCAGGACCCTGGGATCACAACCTGAGTTAAAGGCAGACGTTTAAGCGACCGAGCCACCCACGCACCCTAAAACTTTTTTTTTTTTAAAGTAGGCTCTATGCCCAACATGTGACTCAAACTCATGACCCCGAGATCAAGAGTCACAAGTTCTACTGACTGGGCCAGCCACGTGCCCCAAGATTATTAGAACTTTTGTTAAAAGATCAGAAGAATCCTTCAAATGCACCCACCAGGTAGTAATTGGGAAAAAAACGTATTTAAAAAACTATTTAAAAAAAATGCATCATAAGTTCCTGGGTTGGATCTTGGAACAGGAAGATGACAATAATGGAAAAACTGGTGACATCCAAATGAGATCTGCAGTTCATTTAGTAGCATTTTACCAACAGGAATTTCTTAGTTTTGACAAATGCTCCTGGGGAACGTGTTAACTTTGGGGGAAGCTGGATGAAGGGCATACAGGAATTCTGTACCATCTCGGCAACTCTACTGTAAATTTATATTATTCCAAAATGAAATGTTTATTTAAAAAAAAAAGGAGAATACCATTTAGGGTTGGTGAAGGTATGGAATAAGGGACTACTGGGAACTCTCACATGTTGGTTTACAGGAGGATCAACCAGTGGAACCTTTTTAAGTGTACGTTAGTTTCCTAGGGTTGCTGCGACCAATGACTACCCACGAGGTGGTTTAAAACCCTGGGGATCATTCTCTCAGTGTTCTGAAGGCTGGAAGTCTTAAATCAAGGTGTGGGCAGGGCCATGCTCCCTCTGCAGGCTCTCGGAGAGAATCCTCCCTTGCTTCCTCCAGCATCCTGTGGCTCCGGGCCGTCTCTGGTATTCCTTGGCTTGCCCCCTGCACTGCCCCCGTCTCTGCCTGTCTTCGCATGATGTTCTCTTCTTGGGTCTCTTGTGTCTCTTCTCCTCTCTTTACAAGGACATCAGTCCCTGGGTGAAGGGCCCACCCTACTCCTCCCCTAGGATCTCATCTCAACGACTTACATCTGTAATGACCCTATTTCCAAATAAGATCAATGTCTGAGGTTCTGGGAAGGAAAAGAATTTTAGTAGCACAGTAATCAATCCAGTACAGAGGGGGCTTTAAAGGAAAATCCCATTCTTGGGGCGCCTGCGTGGCTCAGCCAGTCAAGTGTCTGCCTTTGGCTCAGGTCATGATCCCAGGATCCTGGGATCCAGCCTCACACGGGGCTCCCTGCTCAGCAGGGAGTCTGCTTCTCTGCCTCTGTGTGTTCTCTCTCTCTGAAATTAACTAATCTAGGAAGAAGGGAAGGGTAGGGAAGAGCAGGAGAGGGGAGGGGTAGGGAGGGGGGCCGTGTACCCACGAGTATTGCCTTATTCCCAGCATGGCAGGTAAAAGTGCACTTCGCCGTGCTGTTCAGTAATGACTATTTACAAACCACCTCGTTTTCTGTTATCGACAGACATGGCTAAACCAACGGTTTCATTCACATGAAGGAAATGGAGGAGGTGGCAGAAGAGAATGTGAGAGAAGGAGATGAACTCCTGTTACTAACGCCGGCGTTATCTTCAAGAGAGAGAGGGAGGTCATGGAGCAGTATATACCGCTCGATCCACTTTATGTATTTTCAAAAACCCACCCCCACAAAAAAGCAATGTATTTCTGTATGGGTATGAATGCGCAGAAAAAGATCTGTCTACACACCACGATGGTATTGGTGAGTCCCTCTGAGAAGCGAGTAGGGAAAGAGGACTGTGGTCTGGACCTTCTGTTTGTTCTGTGTGGTTTAATGTTTTTACAACAAAAATGTTTTAATATACTGCTTATAAAATTAAAATAAAAATTAAGCAAGATATACATCGACATGTGTGATCAATCCCATTTTCATACCAAAAAATAAATTTTAAATTTTTTCTAAGATTTTGAGTATTTATTGGGGGGAGAGAGAGAGAGAGAGCAAGAGAGCATAAGCAGGGGAGCAGGGAGAAGCAGACTCCCCGCAGAGCAGGGAGCCCGATGCAGGGCTCGATCCTGGCACTCTAGGTTCATGACCTGAGCAGAAGGCAGAGACTTAACCGACTGAGATACCCAGGTGCCCCTATACTTTAATTTCTTAAAAAATCCTAAAAAGAAAACAAATTAGGGGCGCCTGGGTGGCTCAGTGGGTTAAAGCCTCTGCCTTCAACTCAGGTTATGATCCCAGGGTTCTGGGATCGAGTCCCTCATCGGGTTCTCTGCTCAGCAGGGAGCCTGCTTCCTCCTCTGCCTCTCTGCCTGCTTGTGATCTCTGTCTGTCAAATAAATAAATAAAACCTTAAAAAAAAAAAAAAAGAAAACAAATAAAACCTATGCTTTCGAATATGGCAGCCATGAGCTCTATGTGGCTCTTTAAGTTAAAACTAATTCTAATTAAATAATACTAGCAATTTAGCTCCTAGTCCTCCTAACACCATTTCCAGTGCCCTATAGTTGCTTGTAGTGGGTGGCTACTGTATTAGACAGTGTAGATTACAGACCATTTCCATCAATCTGGAAATCTCTACTGGCTAGCGCTGATTTAAAGCGTTGTCCGCCTCATTTGGTAGGATTTTTACCCTGGGAAGACATTCTTGCATTTGAAGTCTTCAGAGACGTCCAGGAGAGGTAGGTTAGTGAATTCCTTCTTGTTAAGCTGCCACTCTGGAGAACAGGTTGCGTGTGAGTCTGAGTTTATCATTCCACGGACCCGCCATCCTGGTCCTCCCTGTGTCTTTCCTTCCATTTGAAACATCCTCAGTCCATCCTATGAAGTATTCCCAGGTTCTGGTCGAACTGGTTTATGAAACCACAGTCTGAGAAGTCCAGTCTCCCAGGCGGCTGGGCCCTGCCTTTGTGTGGCCGTAATAAGGTTATTTATGGAGGATGGAGACCACTCTCCGGGAAGATGAAAGGTTTGATGATAAAGGAAAGCAGAAGCTCAGAGAAGCAGGTTTCTCCTTAGAGCAATGACTCTCCAGATAGGATAAATCACCCGGGACCATTAAACCATCACGAAGAGTGCTCGTAAACCTCCTCTCCAAACTCACAAAGCAGATTCTCTCCTGAGCGGCCTGTCGGGTGAGGGGGGCTCGCAGCTTTTCCCAAACCACCAGCTAGTCACAGTTTAACCCTACTGGGCTCTCTGCCCAGGACACTGAACCAGAAAATCACTTTCAAAGTCATTCCATAGGGTGCCCAGCTGTCCTTCTAAGGCCAGGACCATCTGATTTCCTGGGACTTGAGATGTTCAGGACGAAACCCCCCAAAATGTCAGGCAAGCCTGGACATATTCGTAACCCTGTTTCCTCTGTTCCTGGGGGATAAAGTATATCCTGGTGAGTTCCAGGGCAGGGCAACAGAATTTTTTTTCAGAGTTAGCCACCATTTATTGGGTTCTACAATGTGTCCCGCAAGACAGCTCTTTATCTCAAAGCTTCTTTGTTCCTATTTTACAGGCGCAGAAACAGGCTTAGAGTGCCAAAGTGACTTGCCTCGGGTCCCACTGAGCTGGTGTCTGAATCTCCATAGCTTGTATTAGACAGTGCAGATTGCCGGCCATTTCCATCAATCTGGAAATTGGAATCTGGAAATCCCTCTTCTTTCTTACTCTGCCTCTGGCATAAGCTGGGATTTCTGGAGTTTCCAGAAGCCTCCCACAAAAAGAGACGCAGAAGCCAGCACACTTGCTCCCCAGGATGGTAGGCCAATGCCCCGCGAGGGGTCACACTAGCAGCTGAAATGCATTTGTGTGTTAAAAAGTCAAGTCTAATTTTCGATAACTGTCTGGACCTTTTCACTGGCAAAGGCCAAGTTGGAAGGACAGTCCATAAATCACCCACAGACGTACCTGGGCCGAGGCTAGGCCATCACCGTCCCACTCGGCCCAGCAGCGGCAAGGACTGGAGCCAGGCTGAGCTGAGGTCCCGCCCCCCACCAAATTCAGAACATTCTGGGAGTTCAGAGCACCTGCGACCACAGGGAAAACCTGGCCTCACCAAAGTCCTCTTCAGAGGTGAGATACCGGACAGCAGCCATATCAGCTAATAGATCACTTTTATTGAGGGCTTACTATGTGCCAGGCAAGGCTTTATTCCATTCACTTCTCACATCTAACTATCTGTGAAATAGATAAGATTGTTATTTTAGCTCAGAGATGAGGATACTGAGGTGTGGGGAGCTCGAGAGACTGAACTAGAGCAGGGGGTACAACTGAGGGCAATTTCACTCCCCACGGGACACATGGCAATTCTGGAGACATTTCTGGTTGTCGCAGCTTGGGGAGAAGTGCTCTTAGCATCTGGGGAGAGAGGCCTGGGATGTTGTCCAACAGCCTACCGTGCACAGAAAGGGCCCCTTCTTCCCACAGCAAAGACTTTTTTTTTTTTTTTTTTTTTAAAGCAAGCAGAGCAAGAGGCAGAGGGAAAGGGAGAGAGAATCCTTTTTTTTTTTTTTTTTTAAGATTTTATTTATTTATTTGACAGAGAGAGATCACAAGTAGGCAGAGGCAGGCAGAGAGAGAGAGAGGAGGAAGCAGACTCCCCGCTGAGCAGAGAGCCCGATGCGGGACTCGATCCCAGGACCCTGAGATCATGACCTGAGCCGAAGGCAGTGGCCCAACCCACTGAGCCACCCAGGCGCCCAGCAAAGACTTTTTTAGCCACTAATTTTCAATAGTGCTAAGGTTGAGAAACTGCTCTAAACCAAGGAAAGGCCTCTGCATCTTGGGGAACCCCTCACCCCAGAGTTTGAGTGAGGGATTCTCCTGTAGCCCATGCCTTGGAAGGAGGCAGAGTAGTGAAGAGAGGTCCTGCCTGCCCTTCTGGTCATGTACCTTGGAGAACAATCACTAAAAGGTTAGCCCAGGAAGGGATGGTTGTTTCGTCTGTTTGCTGCTGCAACAATGTTGGGTGCAAAGTAGGTGCTCAGGAAATAGGTGTGGAATGAGTGCACAGAAGAATACTAAGTGGCAATTCACAGAGGGCTTTCTGTCTGCCAGGCTGCCTGGTAAGCCTATCGCCCGCATAGTTCATTCAGTCCTCAGAACATCGACTCACCTCCTGGGGGCAGGTATTTCCACCCTCGACCTTAAGAAACAGGTGCAGAGAGGAGCGGGCCCCTGTCAGGGCCACACAGCTGGGGAATGACTTGGGAGGTCTCTAAGGGGATTCCCATTGAAATCCATTGTCGCAGGCCAGAAGGTCCAGAAACAAAAACAGCTTTGGGGGCTCATAGGCAGTATCTTCCCCCTGTCCTGGGATTAATGAGTATACCCCTCTTTTTAGCACAGACGCTTTTTTTTTTAAAATTAGTTGTGGCCCTAATAGAGGCAGTAGACTACGCAATCAATGAAAAGGCGTCAGAGACAGCTCATGAAAAGGCCCCAGCATCACGATCACAAAGAAAAAGTTCAAAATAATATTTCGTAGCAGGAAATGAAGCAATATAGGAATTAGGGACCTGGGGGGGCATCACGTTTCTCTGGAGACTTGACGGTACTTTTGTCCGGAGGGGAAGGCGCTTTGCCTCCCCAGGAGCCTAGCCTTGACTTCCCGGGATTCTTGTCAACAAGAACATTTCAATGGGTCTCCCCAAGATGAGAGCTCTCCATTGTAGTTCCACTTTATGACATCTTTTTATATCCCAGAGGAGAGAATTCTGAATAAAAATGAGCCGGGCTTTTAGGGCTCCTTTTTATTATTAGCATTTGGTAAAAAACAACCTTAATGAGGTGTTAAGAGTCACCCTGCAGCCTATTGTGGAGGAGGCCTGGGAGCTCATAAAGTCCTGAAAAGCCACAGGGCAATTTACGAGGCCAGCCTCCATATCACCCCTTCCTGGCCAAGCTTCCGAGGGAGCGCCCTTGCTGCGCGGGCGCTTCCTGCAATTTACACGCCCAAGCGGCTCGGGTCGCCCGGAATTAAACCTTATCAAACATGCCGAGGGTTCTCCCCGCCAGGCTGCTCACCTCTGCTGGGAAACCTCAGTGGGTTCCCCCCACCGGACGGGACTCTGCACATGTCTACTGAGTGTGGACTGAAAGGGTCTGGAGACTGTTCCCACGCCTCTCCTCGCTGGTGAGGAATTTAACAGGGAGGGTGTGAGAATCAGCAAAGCCGAGCAACTTTTGCTTCTCAGCAGGGAAAGGAGTTTCTGGACAAATAAATACAGTGGTTTTTGGTTTTTTTGTTTTGTTTTGATTTCTACTAATCAGTCAAAATGCTTCCTCAAATAGGCGTCTTTTAAGGCTGAGGGGTTTTTTTCCCTCCCTCCAGAAAAAAATGTGCTACCCACCGGTGATGAGAAATAAAGCCAAAATATGTGCCAGATATCTCGGGGTTAATCTCGCAATCAGTACTTTGAAGGAACAAGGAAATAGATTAATCCTTCCCATCCTCCTCATTTGGGAAGCTTCATTTTTTTTTTTTTTTTTAAAGAAAAACACATATGCCACAATATTTTTGACCCTTCTTGACTACTCAATTAAATCTTATAAGGGCATCTTAGTTACCTTTTCATCATTATTAAATTGTAATAGCAGCATGTTACATGGGCCCTATTTGATTTTCATAGTTCTTCTTAACAATACAATTTATAGTTAACTTGAAAATGCGTATAGATAGATAGATAGATAGATAGATATCCATCTCTGGGTGAAATACGGAGAAGAAAAATGTATGAAGTATATATTTTGTCATGCAAGATTTTATGGTGTTTCCAGGGTCCAATCGAATAATTCATATGTGAAATGTCTATGTTTGGTTCCTAGATCTTCTGGGGGATATGAGGGGAGGAAAAGCCCATAAGACTCAGTGTTCCAGAGGAAAAGTCCTATCCTGACACTTAGAAATAGTGTGGTGTCTCATTGTCACCACATTGTCTCATTGACTCATTGTCAGGAACCCCAGATATATTTATTAGTAAAACAGAACTGATAATATCTATGTCCTTGATTGTTCAAGTATTATTTATTTTCACTGTAATTGAAAGTTATCATTGGGTATAAACTATGAGTTGGGTGCTATGAATGTATTATGTCACTTAACTTCCAAAATAATGTATAAAGGGGAACGTTATCAGCCCCCCCACCGTGCGACAGATGAGGATCCCCAACCACAGAGGGGTTAAGTGTCTTGCTCAGGGTTATACAGCCTCCAAGAGTGGTGGAGTTGGGATTTGAACCCAGAAACGCCTGATGGCAAAAACTGTACCCCAAATCACTCCACGTAAAGCTGCCTCTCTGGGATGACATAAATGAGATTGACCTAGTGCTGTAAAGTCATCTTTAAATGCCTGGTTGCCTGTGGCCGTGACACCACAGATTTTTGAGAACAAAAAGGTACTGGAATCATCTCATTAAACAGCCCAGTTTTAGAACGATGAGGCTGGAAGCCTACCTTGCATCACCAACTAGGAAAGATATTCCAGATGAGACAAAAGATGCCCTGCTGCCCGCGAACGTCACCGCAGTGCTGTGCTTAAATGCTCGAATTTGGCAGAAGTCTGGGTTCAAATTTGACATCCCTCATTTACTAGATGCGTGACCCAGGGCAAAGTACATAAACTCTTTATACCCTAGTTTCTCATCTATAAAATGCAGCTGAGAGTAAATGCAGGATTAAGTGAGTTTAAAACATGTAAACTGCTTAAGACAGTATCTAACGTGTGGTAACTTACATACTTATAAATAAATGTATCACTATTCTAGCCACCAATAATAGTCTTAAAATCTGTGCCATTCCTAGCTGATGAGTTGAACATACAAAGAAATCTATGTTGATTCCATCCCCTTGTAAACCGGTAGGAATGGATGAACCTGTACAGGATATCTTTGTATACCACAAATCTGATCATTTTGCTGCCCAATTAACACCTTGTCATAAGGTATTTGCAAGTCTTATATCTGATAAGGGACTAGTATCCAAAATATATAAAGCACTCTTACAACCTAACAATTTTGTTGCTTTTAAGACAAACGACCCAATTATAGGTGGGCAAAAATTTCAATAGATAGTCCAAAGAAGACACATAAATGACCAATAATCACATGAAAATATGCTCAACATCATTAGTTATTAAGAAAATGCAAATAAAAACCACAATGAGATATCATTTCATATCCTCTAGGGTGGGTATAATAATAATAAAAATACAAAGGTAAGGTTGATGAAGATGTAGAGAAATTAGAACGGTCATACATTGCTGATGGGAATGGAAAATGGTGCAGACACTTTAGAAAACAGTTCCACAGATCCTTAAAATATTAAACATAGAATTTCCATTGACCTAGAAATTCTATGTATAGGTATATAACCAAGAGAATTGAAAACATATATCTACACAAAGACTTGTACGTGAATGTTTATCACAGCCTTGTTGCCCATAGCCAAAAAGTGGAAACAACCCAAATGTTTATCTACCAGTAAATAGATAAAATGTGGTACATGCATACAATGGGATATTCATACAGTTATGCAAAGAAATGAAGCAGACCAGTGGAATAGAGATTAAAAAAGAATCCCTTGTGTATGAGGTCAAATGACCTTCAACAAGGGTGCCAAGACAATACCATGAGGAAAAGAGAATCTCATCAATAAATGCTATTGGGAAAACTGAGTATCCACAGGCAAAAGGGAAAAAAAAGAGGACTCTGATCTTCTCCCACATACAAAAATAAATGCAAAATAGATCAGTGATTTAAATATAAGATCTGAAACTATGAAACTCCCAGAAGAAGACATAGAGAAGGGACGACTGGGTGGCTTGGTCAGTGAAGCGCCTGCTACTGGCTCAGGTCGTGATTGATCCCAGGGTTCTGGGATCAAGTCCTGCATCAGGCTCCTTGCTGAGTGGGAAGCCTGCTTCTCCTTCTGCCTGCCACTCCTCTCGCTTGTGCTCTCTCTCTCTCTGACAAATAAACAAATAAAATCTTAAAAAAAAAAAAAAAGAAAAAGAAAACACAGGGGAAAGCTTTATGACATTAGAATAGGGAATGCTTTCTTGGCTATGACACCAAAAGCACTGGTAGCAAAAAGAAAAATAGACAACGGGACCACAGCAAACTTAAAAACTTCTGCAGAGCAAAGAAAACAATCAACAAATGTTGACTCACTCTGTTGATGGACCTGATCATTCTGTTGATTGTTTTCTCCCAGATGGAAGGGAAGAAAGTATTTGCAAATCATATTTTAGATAATCGGCTAATATCCAGAGTGTATAAAGAACACCCAGGCACCTGACTGGGTCAGTCCGTGGAGCATGTGACTTTTAGTCTTGGGGTCATTTGTGAGTTGGAGCCCCATGCTGGGCAAAGAGAGTACTTAAAAAACAAAACAAAACCAAAAAACCCTCCTACAATTCAGTAATTAAAAAAACAAACTGATTTAAAAATGGGCAAAAGACTTGTATTTCTCCAAAAAAGATAGACAAATGGTTAACAAGCATATGAAAAGATGCTCAACCTTGCAAATCATCAGGAAAATGCAAATCCAAACTGCAGTGAGATACTACCTTAGGCTCATTAGGATGGTCACTGTCAAAATTCCTGAAAATTATAAGTGTGGGCAAGAATGTAGAACAATTGAAATCCTTACACACCATTGCTGGGATTGTAAAATGGGGCAACAACTGTAAGAAACAGTATGAAGTTTCCCTAACAAATTACCACATGATCTAGCAATGTCACTGCTCAGTATTTATCCAGAAAAACTGAAAACAGGTCCTTGAAAAGATACATGCACACCCACATCCGTTCTGGCATTATTCTCAATAGCCAAGATGCGGAAGCAGCCCAAATGTCCACTGACGTTGGAATTGAGACAATGTGGTGTAGCCATATGATGGAGTATTATTTGGTCTTAAAAAAGAAAGGAGGGGCGCCTAGGTGGCTCAGTGGGTTAAAGCCTCTGCCTTTGGCTTAGGTCATGATCTCAGGGTCCTGGGATGGAGCCCTGCTTCGGGCCCTCTGCTCAGTGGGGAGTCTGCTTCCTCCTCTCTCTCTGCCTGCCTCTCTGCCTACTTGTGATCTCTCTGTCAAATAAATAAATGAAAATCTTAAAAAAAAAAAAAAAAGGAAAGGAATTCTGTCACATGCTGCAACACGGATGAATCTAGAGGACATTATGCTAAGTGAAATAATCCAGTCCCCAAATAATTCCATTCATATGAGGTATCGAAAATAGCCAACTTCAAAAAAGAAAAAATAGCCAACTTCATAAAAATAGAAAGTAGACATGCCTGGGTGGCTCAGTCGGTTAAGCATCCGACTTCAGCTCAGGTCATGATCTCAGGGTCCTAGGTCTGAGCCCCACGACCAGCTCTGCACCCAGTGGGGAGTCTGCTTCTCCCTCTCCCCCGCCCCTCCCCCTGCTCGTGCTCTCTCCCTCTCTCTCTCAAATAAATTAAGAAAATCTAAAAAAAAAAAAAAAGAAAAAAAAAAACCCAAAAAACAGAAAGGAGAAGGGTGGTTGCCAGGGTCTGGGAGGAGGGGAAAACCAGGGAGCTGCTATTCCGTGGACACAGGGTTCAATCCTGGAAGATGGTTCGTCCTTGGGATCTGCTGTACCACAAAGGCAGGTAGTCAACAACAATGCTGGGGCGCCTGGCTGGCTAACCGGGGGACCGCGGGACTCTTTATCTTGGGGTTGTGAGTTTGAGCCCCAGGTTGGGTGCAGAGATTACTTAAAAATAAAATGTTGAAAAAACAAAACAAACAAACAAACAAAAACCAAACTAAAACAACAACAGAAGAGAAACTGGTACAAACAACAAAACAAGAAAGGATGGCGTGTTGACACAGGCCACAACATGGAGGAGCCCCGAGGACAGGATGCTGACACAGGGGCCAGACACAAAGGACCACATCCTGCAGGAATCCATGTACATGAAATGTCCCGATCAGGCAAATCCAGACAGAAATCAGGTTAGTAGTTGCCAGGGGCTGGAGAGAGCAGAGAACAAGGAGTCAGGGCTGGTGCTGGGGAAGAATGATGAAAATCTTCTCCAATTAGATAGTGGGGTTGGTTGCACAATCCTGGGACTATATGAAGAAAGCGCTGAATCTTACACTTTAAAAGGGCAAATTTTAGGGGCGCCCGGCTGGCTGTCGGTGGAACATGAGACTCTTGATCTTGGTGTTGCAAGTTCCAGACCCGCATTGGGTAAGGAGATTACCTAAAAAAATAAAATCTTATCTAAAATAATAGATAAAAGGGTGAATTTTATGGTATACAACGTGTGTGTGTATTTTAGGTAAGCTCTACACCCAGTGTGAAGGTTGAACTCACAACTTGACCTTGAACTCCTGGGATCGAGCCCTGCATTGGGCTCCTTGCTCAGTGGGGAACCTGCTTCTCCCTTTCCCTCGGTCTGCTGCTCCCCCTGCTTATGCTCTCTCTCTCAAATAAATAAAAATAAAAAAAATTTTTTTTAAAAAGTGTTGGAGGAAACAATCTCTATTTTCCATAGCTCTCCATTGCATCAGGAGAAAGACCCCATTCTCTGCTGTCCCCCACCCCGGCCCCCAGCAATTTGGCCCCAGCTCACATGTGCAACCTCATTGTCTGCCGCTGACCTCCTGGGACAGCCACATCAGCCTTCTTCCTACCCTTCATTCCTAAGTGTTGCCATTGTGGCACGGCTCAAAAGCAAAATTAAGCGATTTGTAGAAGTTCTTGTTAAAATTTTGCCTCTCTCATTAGGTGCTGTGAATGCCAGTGTGGTGTCTGTTTTGTTCACCATTAGAAAGGTGTCTGGCATACTGTAGGCATTTTATAGACAGCGTTCCAAGGGGTGCCTTCGTGGCTCAGTCAGTTAAGTGTCAGACTCTTGATTTTGGCTCACAGTCTCCAGGTTGCGAGATGGAGCTCTGAGTTGGGCTCCGCGCTCAGTGGGAGTCTGCCTGAGATTCTCTCTCCCGGGGCGCCTGGGTGGCTCAGAGGGTTAAGCCTCTGCCTTCAGCTCAGGTCATGATCCCAGGGTCCTGGGATCGAGCCCTACATCAGGCTCTCTGCCCAGAGGGGAGCTTGCTTCCTCCTCTCTCTCTGCCTGCCGCTCTGCCGACTGTGATATCTGTCTGTCAAATAAATAAATAAAATCTTAAAAAAAAATTTAAAAAAATATTTAAAAGAAAAAAAAAAAGAAGACATCTGATAACCTGAATTAGGGGACACTTGCATATTAAGTCATATGTGATTTGGTCTTTGCTGCAAAAGAACATCTTGAAAATTTAGCAGCCTTTCTTTATACAGAAGCTCCTCTAGAAAGCCAGCCTTCAGGATCTTCTGGGAAGCCAGATTTGCACCATGAACCTGACCCAAAGAGCAGATGGGCTCCTTCCTGTTTGACACCTGCTAAAGGCACAGGTGGCAGGAGAGGGAGGGAGGAAGAGGGTATAGGGACAAGACAGCACTTTGATTTCATGGTTGTAACCATGGGCTCCGAATTCAAATCCTGTTCGAATTCAAATCCTGGTTCGAAGGCTCCCCAGGCTGTGTGAGGTGGCGCCAGTATTTTTAGCCTCTTAAGATCTTCATTTCTTTCTTTTTTTTTTTTTAAGATTTTATTTATTTATTTGACAGAGAGAAATCACAAGTAGATGGGGAGGCAGGCAGAGAGAGAGAGAGAGAGGGAAGCAGGCTCCCTGCCGAGCATAGGTCTGCAAATGACTGAGAAAGCAGCCAGAGCGTTGGTTTGGGGTTGGAAATAAAGTATAGTGGGCAGGCTAAAATATGCATTTCCGGGAGGATGAGGGTACACTCCCTTTGGAAGAACACCTTCTCGGAAGTTCGCACAGAGGAGGCAGCCTCCTCGTGCTGATGGCCGAGGTGTCGGGGCTGTTGCAGGGAAAATGTTGAGTTAAAATCTCCCACTTGCTCGAAGATGAGGGTCTCCCAGCTGAGAAGCTCCCAGCAGCGTCTCATATTTCAGGAATTAGGAAGCAAAGGCAGTGTTTTTCATTGTACCTAGAAACCAAAGATTTGTACACATTCAAGGCATGTTACAATTTATTATTGAAGAATTCTTGGTGGCTAGGACATTTCAATCAAGAGATGAAGGCTGAAGAAGTCCTTCTTCCCCAGGACAGGAAGGCACCTCTAATTATCACCCCTATCTTTAGTGTGTAAGGAAAATTGAAAAACTGATGCTAGTATATTTTGGCTCTGGAAAATCCAAATGAGTTGCTCACATTCCTGTAATGGCAGGCACAGGTTGGGGTCTAAACCTAGCTCGATTATAATCGATGTGTAATCTTGAACAAGTTAATGGGACTCAGTTTTCCTCATCTGTAAAATGGGCATAATAGATAGACCATTGTGCGAGGATTACTAATACCTGGCAAGTAGCAAATGTCTTACAAGGTCAAGGAATGCTGGCTGTTAAAAGGAAGAGCGGGTAACCGTCATTAAGTCTTTGTTCTGTTCCAGGAATCTTGCCTATGTTAAGCAATTCACATTTGCAATTTTAATTTAAGCAGGGCTTTGGAGAGCTATCTCCGGACGTCTGATCTAAAGGAGAACCTCTCCCCACCCACTTTTTCTATTGCATAAAGCCCTGATCATGACTTTCAGTTACTTTATTTAAATTTATATTTTGGTCTGTCCTCACCACTAGGAATAAAAGTCCCCTAAGGGCTTTTTTTTTTTTTAAAGATTTTATTTATTTATTTGACAGAGACAGATCACAAGTAGGCAGAGAGGCAGGCAGAGAGAGAGAGAGGAGGAAGCAGGCTCCCTGCTGAGTAGAGAGCCCAATGCGGGGCTCCATCCCAGGACCCCGAGATCATGACCTGAGCCGAAGGCAGCGGCTTAACCCACTGAGCCACCCAGGCGCCCCCCTAAGGGCTTTTTTAAAAAAAATTATTTTTAAAGATTTAAAAAAAAAATGTTTATTTGGCAGAGATCACCAGTAGGCAGAGAGGCAGGCAGGGGGGTGGGGTGGGCGGAGCAGGCTCCCTCCTGATCAGAGAGCCTGATGGGGGCTCAATTCCTGAGATCATGACCTGAGCTGAATGCAGAGGCTTAACCCACTGAGACACTCAGGCGTCCCTAAGGACTTTTATTCCTCCTGTTCATCTATGTATCTGTCCCCAGGCATGCAGTAGGTGCTCAATAAATGCATTAACTTAATGAAAGAATGAACCTCAGAATCAGTGTCTGAGAAGTCCCTGCTGCAGACACAAAGCTGTGCTTCCTCTCATGTCTCACATGGTGACTGGGAGGGCACTAGGGTGGTGGGTGGTGGTCCTGAGAGCAGAACTACCCAATATGGCAGCCACCAGCCGTATGTGGCTACTGAAATGTAACTTCCAAGGAATTAAAGTTAGGGGAAAAAAAAAAAAAAAAAGTAAAAATTCAGCTCTTCAGGCATCCTAGGACATTTCAAGCACTCAAGACTCAAGAGTGGTGAACAGGCAGCCCAGATAGGGAAAGAACATCTCTACCATTACAGAAAGTTCTATTGACAGAGATGATGTGGATCCGGGAGCATTTGGCTGGGGAACACAACTTGGGGAATACAAGTAGCGTCTAGTGGGTCGAGGCAGGGCTGCTGCCCAATATTCTACAGCACCTGCCTAGGACAGCGCCACCGTGGAGTCACCTGGCCCAACACATCGGTAGTGCTAAGGCTGAGAAACGTGGTTTACAAGAAGATGCTTGGGTGACGATCTTCTCTGTATGACCAGAACGCTACATTTCCCAGGATTTCGATGGATGAATTCACAACTAAAAGCCTGGTGAGGACTTCTCAGCGCATGCGGCATGGTGTCCAGTCCCAGGCTCCAATCCCTGGAATTCTTCATTCCATCTTGCAAAGGATATTAAAATCCAGAAACCATTACCTACCTGTGTCTTCCAATGTCCGCATTTCCCTGCGAGTGTAGTGAGACCCACATAGAAGGAGACACATCACCAAGGCCAAAAGGGGTCCCCCAAAGCTAGCTCTTCTAGATCAAGGAGGAGACACAACCTATGGCCCTTGGACCAACTCTGTGCATGAGCCAAGAATGGTTGCTACACTTTTAGATGGTTGAGAAGCCCTCAAAAGAAGAAGAATCTTAGGACACATGAGAATTACATCCGTTCAAATCCCGGTATCCATAAATGAAGTTGTTCAGGAGCCCGCATAACCGTCCTTTGCTTTAGCATTTTCTATGGCTATTTTCCCCCGCGGAGGCCGAGTTAGTGGTCTCACCACGGAAACCCTGCGTGTAACCCTCAAAGCCAAAAACCCTCACTCTCCTCCGCCCCGTGCCAGAAAGAGCTTGCTAATTCCTCCTCTGGAGACGAAAGATCTTGGACCATTTTTCTTTCTCTTCCCCTCAACCCCTTAGATTTTTCTTTTACTTTCTTTCATTTTTTTTTTTTTTTTAAAGATCATAATTATTCTGATAATTTGCAGGTGTAGACTCAGCCCAAAGGACCAAAAGGACTTTTTTCTCTGGGAAGCAGAGTGCTGGAGGGGATTAGCTGTCATCCAGGGGCGTTCATGTGAAAGATTCCTCTTAGATGAATTTAGGGAACAAAGACCCCGTGGTCAATGATTTCTGTGGGTACGGAGGTAAAAGACCGGCCAAGTCCTTTTGTCAGTTTTGAGCACAAATCATACAGTTACTGAATACCCCCGGCCACAGTAGTGTTCTATTTAATGCTTAACTCCGTGACCTCACAAAAATAATTGCTGGGAAGCAAATTTACTTAGTCCTCTGCCTTTATTTGCTGACCAAGGGGCTCAGCCGATAGTCATATTGTTTATGGAAATGTGGGAGGGCATAGGGTGTGGGGAGGAGAAAGAACACAATCTGGCCGGAGAAGATGGATGTATTGAAAGGATTCAGGGGATTTTGTCTTTGCTTTATAATTGGAGTCAGGATTTCCCTTCAAGTTACACGCATTGCAGATGGGAAACCTCCCTGGGTCCCTCTGGCCCCGTTCAGCCCTATTCTCACTGGGTTGGCACCTGGCTCTTTAAATCCTTGTCATTTTTATGATTATAATAATTTTACATCTTGCCTAGTGAATGGGCTTTTTCAAATGCTGAGAATGTCTTTAGTCAGAAAGAAAAGTGATTGATTCAAAATGATTAGTTTGCTTTGGGGGCAGTTGTGAATTTGGGTTTCTAAGACTCTAACCATTTTCACCAGTGCCTGCCTCTCCGTTGGCCTTGGAATTCTACTCACAGAAGTGGAAGAATGCATGTTGGAAGAAAACCCCCAAATAACCTTATTTTGTTCCAAGGACTCTGATTACAGTAGTGGGGATGACCTCAGTGATTTGGGGACTGCCTCAGTGGGCAAGGAAGCAGGGGGATTTTCCAGGCTTTTTATTTGGAAAATCAAAACCTGCATAGGCTGCAGGAGATAGAAAAAAAGAAAGGACATTACCAAAAGCAAAAGTTAGCAGCAGGACTTCACCAGGCCAGACCCTGTTCGCTAAGCCCCTTGAATTCAATACTGCAAGTGGCTTCCTTAGTAAAATACTTAACCACCCAATCAGTCAAGCCATCTGATAACTGCTTATCTTCTCTAATGCGATTGAGATTCTGTTTGATGCCCCTTTGCATTCCAATCGCAAAGCTCATCTTAGGTAAGCACCTTGGGGAGAAAAAAAATTCATGAGCCTCAGCTTCTGCATTCATGGAATTTTCTTTTCACAATAGAAGGAAACATGTTAAGCTGGGTGGGGGTGGGGTGGGGGTGTGGAGGTGGTTGGAAATCTTGGAAAGGGAGGGGCACGGGCATTCAGTGTACGTGTAGTGCTCACGCCCAGAAAGGTGGAACACTTTATTCGGGCTAAATGGTTGAGAAACAATTAAAACAACAACAACAACAACAACAAAAAGCCATCTCATGATGCATGAAAATGATACAAAATTATACTTCAATATGCCTTAAGAAAACTTTCCTGGAATGCAGCTTCTAGCCTCTGGAGGTAAAATAGTAAAGCAATCGAAAGATGGCAGGGAAGGGAAACATGGCAGATGAATTAGCTACTTTGTTCTCCATTTTTAACCACCCAACTATGCAGGAAAAAAAAAATTATATAAGGGAAGATATGCAGAACTTGTGATAATCTTAAGTTGCTATGTCCCCCACACTCACAGCCCCGTTACGATCCTCTACAGAATGGGATAGAAGCAAAGTGCCCCTCTCATAAAAGTTAATACATGAGAATAGCTTGGCATACAGTAGATGCTCAAAAAAAATCTTAGCTTACCTCTCTCTAATGCAATTTATTTTTTCCCTTCTTTTTTAAAATTTAAATTCAATTAATTAAGATACAAAGGCTTATTGGTTTCAGAGGTAGAGGTCAGTGATTCATGAATCTTATATAACATCCAGTGCTCATCCCATCACGGGCCCTCCTTAGTGTCCATCCCCCAGTGACCCCCTCCCCCTACCTTCCTCCCCTCCAGCAGCCCTCACTTTGCTTCCTATGATTAAGAGTCTCTTACCTTTTGTCTCCCTCTCTGATTTCATCTTGTTTTGTTTTTTCCTCTCTTCCCTTATGATCCTCTTCCTTAAATTCCACATACAAACGAGATCATACGATAAATGTCTTTCTCTGATTGACTTTTTTCACTTAGCATAATACCCTCTAGTTCCATCCACGTCGTTGCAAATGCCAAGATTTCTTTCTTTTTTTTTTGGTGGTTGAGTAATATTCCATGGCATATATATACCACATCTTCTGTATCCATTTATCTGTCTATGGACATCCCAGCTCTTTCCATAGTTTGGCTATTGTGGACACTGATGCTATAAACACAGGTACCCCTTTGGATCACTACATTTGTATCTTTGAGGTAAATACCCAGTAGTGCAATTGCTGGGTCATGGGGTTTAGCTGTTACTCTTATTAGGTTATTGTTAACAGCAAGTGTTCTTTCACTTGTTTGTCTCCAATTGTTGGGAAGTATGAACTGATACAACCTCATTTGACTGAAAACGGCAGTACCCACCAAATTTCAAATCATTGTGCTCTTTGACCCAGCAATTCAATTAAAAGGAACTCATCTAACAGATAACCACGCAGTCTCTGTGTCAAAGAGATTATTTCTTTTTAAATTTTTTTAAATATTTTATTTATTTGCCAGAGAGAAAGAGTACACACAAGCAGGCAGAGAGGCAGGCAGAGGCAGCGAGAGAAGCAGGCTCCCCGCCGAGCAAGGAGCCTGATGTGGGACTCGATCTCAGGGACTCAGGATCATGACCTGAGCCAAAGGCAGTGGCTTAACCAACTGAGACAACCAGGCATTCTGTTTGGGGTTCCGTGTCATGTGCATGTCTTCTTCTTCTTTTTTTTAAGAGCTTTTTCTTTTTTCTTTCTTTTTCTTTTTTTTTTTTTTTTTTGAGAGAGAGAGAGAAATAGAGAGAGCACACAAGCGAGAGAGGCAGTGGGAGAAGGAGAGAGAAGCCCAAGAAGACTCTGTGCCAAGCACAGAGCCTGATGTAAGGCTGAATCCCACAACTCCAGGATCATGGCCTGAGCTGAAACTAAGAGTGGGACTCTCAACCAACTATGCCACCCAGGCACCCCTACATGTATTATTGTTTCAGTTCTGTGTTATTAAGGACATACACATTCAGGAAATTGACCCCATTTGGTAAATTGACCCCATTTTCATTTTGTAATGTCCCATTTTAACCCTGGTAATAGTCTTTGTGGTGAAGTCTACTTTGAAATTATGATAGCCATTCCACTTTACTGTGCTTAGTATTTGTATGATGGATCTCTTTTGATTCTTTACTCCTACTCTGTGTCTTTATATTTGAAGTTGGTTTCTTGGCTCTTGCCTTTTTATGCACCTTGACAATCTCTGAAATTTTAATTGGAATATTTAGGTCATTTATACTTATAGTAATTTTTTATACGGTTGGAATTAAGTCTACCATCTTGCTCTTTGTTTGCTGTGGTCTCATCTGTTCTTTTATTTTTGTCCTGCTTTCTTTTGGATTAATTGAATTATTTTTTATGATTCCATTTTATCTCCACTGTTGGATAAATAGCTCTATTTTTTTATTTCTTTGTTGTTGCTTGAGGGCTTATAATATGCATCTTTAACTTATCACTGCCTACCATCAAATGGTATTATAATACTTCACACATAATGTAGAAACCTTGTCACAAAATGCTTCCAAAATATTTCTGTGCTATATTTGTCATAAACTGTACTATGACTTATGTTATAGATGCTGAAATGCTTTGTTATTTTCACTTTAAGCAATTATCTTGGGGGGAGGATCTCAATTGCAGAACAGTTTTAGGCTTACAGAAAGATTGTGAAGATTGTATTGAGGGTCCCCACACTCCACACTCAATTTCCCTTAATATTACCCTCTTACATTTGTATGATACATTTATTTCAATTAATGAACAAATATAGATTCATTATTATTAACTAACACACATACTTTCCTGATATTTCTTTAGTTTTCACCTAATGTCCTTTTTCCATGTGAGGAACCCATCCAGGCCACCACATGACATTTAGCTGTCCTTAAACTTAGACTTCTCTTGGCCGGGACAGACTCACAGACTGTCCCATGTTTGGTGTTTTTTTTGTTTGTTTGTTTTTGTTTTACTGGAACAGTTTTGAGGATTACTGGTCAGGTATTTTGTAGAAAGTCCTCCCATCGGGATTTGTCTGATGTTATATATTTGTGGGAGGAAAACCACAGAGGTAAAGCCAGTCTCATTCCATACTATCAAGGGGACATCCTATCAACACGACTTATCACTGTTGATGTTAGCTTTGATCCCCTGGCTCATGTTGTACTTGTTAAATTTCTCCACTGTAAAAAATTTTCCTTTCTTTCTGCTCTGTACTTCAGGAGTTCTTAATATTTCTAAACTTTTTATTTTCTGCCAACCTTAGTTCCATTTTCTTGGAAGAATAGCTTCAGACCGCTCAGAGGTCATTCCTGCCTATTTTTGGTGGCCTGAGCAGTAGGAGCTGTGGGTCAGTCTTCAGTGGTGGGCTGATCCCTGTGGTCCTCATCAAGGAACCAGTGAAAGGGCACAGAGGGCACCTGCATGCCTTCAGACCACCCTGTGACCTTGGGTTGAGCAGCAGTGAACTTGGAAGCCAGAGCAGTTCATTTGCTCCTAAATTCCTCCTGGGTCACAGCCTTTCTAGCAGCTGCCTGTGCTTCCTTCTCAATCTCTTTGGATCTCCACAGAAGCAGAGATCAGCCATGGCCTCCTGTGCATGTTCACAGGAGATGGTGTCCCGAACGTGCAGGACCTCCTGGGCCAGGACCCACCACGTCAGACCCCCAGAATGAGCTTTCTCTTTGTTGCATGGGATGGCAGCGTCCACACAGACGGAGACGGAGGAGCGTCTGTGTTCCAGAGACCAATGTAGGAAGACTCACAAGATATGCGTCTGTGAGAGGTTGGAGGTCAGCCTTGGGATCAGGAAACACCAAAAGTCTTGGCTCCCAGAGGCTGCCTGGGTCTGGCTAGTGAAGGTTCCAGGAGGGAGGCGGCTAGCAAGAGGCCTAGCTCCAGTGGCAGCCACACACTCCAGCTCAGCTGATACACGACCCTTCCACGCAAGGCCACTTCTTTATTTGGCTCGTGGCCCATTAAACAGTGCTTTCTGCCACAGAGAAATGATGCGCTGTCAGGCTTATGAAGAATAGGTATAATGTGCACAAAGTCAGACTGTATTTTATTGGCCATTTAAGGGATCTTTTTGAGGGACATATTTGGACTGTATGCATTTTCTCCTTTCCAGACTGGCTTCAAAATCAAATCTCCACTTCATATGCAACCTCGCAAACTGTACTGCTATAATTTATGGATATTAAAATAACCCAAAGGCACAGAACTTTTCCCTTTCTTCTATACTGACATATATCCAGACATCTTAACCGCTGAGAAGATTTCTTCTCAGTCTCATCTCCTGGAAAAAAAAAAGGTTTTATTTTAAAAACTAAAAAACGGGGACAGAGTTTTATGCTCTTCATCTGAGCATTTCCCCTCCTGGGACTTGATTCTGCACAGACACAGCACAGACGAGTCAAGTTTGATATCCGAGGGTGTGCTTTGCAGCATTGTCTGCAACTGTGAAAAACCGGAAACAAACTCAGTGTCCCAAAGCAGAAAGGATTAAATATATTGCTGCATATCCATATCTAGAAAAATGAAGGGATGGCCAAAAAAATTTTTTAAAAAAAAGGAATGAAGCAGGAAGTTTTTACGTGGATGTAAAATATTATCCAGACCACTACTGTCCAAAAGAACTTTCTGTAACGATGGACATGTTCTGGGTCCAGCATGGTCATTACTAGCCACACGTAACACTAGATGTGTGCAAAGTGCAACCAAAGAACTGAAGGTTTGACTTTTATTTATTTATTTATTTACATTCAGATAATCACATGAGGTCCATGGTAATGGACCAGATAACATGTATCTAGAACATATTATTTGAAGAAAATGTTGGTTGAAAAATAGTGTGAAGAGTATGATCCCCTCAAAGATAACAAAAAATATATGTCACTTTACTTTTTTACAATTTAATTAATTAATTAATTAATATTTAGAGAGGGAGGAGGAGACAGAGAGAGAAAGGAGAGGCAGAGGGAGAGAGAGAATCCCAAGCAAGTTCCATGTCCAGTGTGGAGCCTGACTCAGGGCTCGATCCCACAATCCGGAGATGGTGACCTGAGCGGAAATCGAGAGTCAGACACTCAACTGACTGAGCCACCCAGGTGCTCCAGTATATGTATATGTATATATAATTTATATATTAAAACAAATCTGATGGAAAACCCACCAAACTAATTTATACATTAAAACAAATCTGATGGAAAACCCACCAAACTAGAAGAAACGACTTTCTCTGGGACATGTGGACGTTATACCATCTACTCATGAATTGTTATATCGGAGATGGTTTATTTGGAAATAAAAAAGAAAGAAACCCCACAAAATAAAACCCAGCTTGGATTTCAGGTTATTCCAAGCTCAGCGACCAGGCGGCACGGGTGGAGGACAATTCGGAAGAGTATCTGTTGGCATCGATCAGGGCTTCTGGAGCCCTGAGGAAGAGGATGGGACTGGCCGGATTGAGGCTACACAGCTGGGGCTAAAGGGCTCCCATGAGGGCTCCTGGTAAGTGGGTTTAGAAAACAAAGTTTACAGCTAATGGCAAGGGGGAGCTGAATTCGGACCTCCCGAGACTCAGCCCTGGCACGCTGTCTTCTCACGGTGTGTCCTCTCTGCTTCTCTCCGCGACTAGCATCTAATTACCCTCAACAGACAGGAAGGGCCATGACAAGCGGACGCAAACACTTCAGCGCCAGGAACTCACCGTCCAAATTTAAACATGGTCTTTGCTGGAATCAATATGCAACCAGAGTTCCCCTCCCCCTCCTTTTAAAGATTTTATCCTTAAGTAAACTCTACACCCAACATGGGGCTCGAACTCCCAGCCCCGAGATCAAGACTGACATGCTCCCAGCCAGTCAGGCATCCCTCCGTTAAAAAAAAAAAAAAAAAAAATTATTCTTTCTTTATTTTTTATTTAAAGGGCACGGGCAAGCGAGGAGAGGGGCAGAGGAAGAGGGAGAGAGAGAATTTCAAGCAGACTGAGCGCGATGTGGGGCTCAATCTCACAACCCTGAGATCACGACCGGAACCGAAATCAAGAGTCGCACACTTAACCAACCAAGCCACCCAGATGCCCCCACCTAAAAAACAAAAAAAACAAAACAACAACAACAAAAAAACACTACATATAAAGAAAGGAGGCCAATACTTTCTTTTGCCCTATAATTGCCAGCCCTACCTTCTCCCTCCCCGTATCAAACAAATATGGGGATCAGTATCGTGAGGATGGCCATTATGGAGACGGATGCCTTCAGGATAACGCCATTAAGGAAACCGACCATCTGGGACAGAAGTGGAGCTGAGGAGGACACCCACATGCACCTGACTGGGGGAGTTTTCCTAGCCCTTTAAAGCTAAATTCATTCTCCAAGTTCACTCTGGCAGAGGAGTCCCAGGGAATCCTCTGATTGGCTCAAGGTGATCCCCTGTTCGTCTCTGGACCAATCAGGGAGGCAGTGCGGGTAGTAGGAGACTGGAATAGAGTTCTCTAATTGGTGGATGGTGTGGGTGGGGATATACAACAGGACACCTTGATCGTCAGCTTCCCCATCATCCCAGAGGGCTGGGAGTTCCCCCAAAGGAAGCCGAGTGGTCACGGGAGGAAAGTCTGGACCAATCTATTGCACAACTCCAGGGGCCGCCATTCTCAGAGAGTCACACAGACATACATCTCCTTCCTTGCACAAAATTCCAAAAACGCTAGCTACCCTGTGTTAATAGAGTAAAGCCGACTTACCCAATAGGAGGCACCTCAACGTCTGAGTATTTCTAGGCGGTGTGCCTTCCCCTGCTTTCGTCTGGATGTGGCATCTCAGGAGCCGGCAGCCTATGGTCCAACGAAAAATTTATTTACCTCCAAATTATGTATGTCAGTCACAGAATGCCACACAGTATATAGTGCAGAGGCATAACCACATAACAGTAATCCAGTCATTCTACAGATATGTACTGAGTTCCCAACAGTGTGCAGGACCCTATTTTTTTCTTTTGTGTTAGGCGAACTCCACACCCAACGCGGGGCTTGAACTCATGACCCCAAGATCAAGAGTCGCATGCTCTATGGCCTGAGCCAGCCCGGCTAGTATACTTTTTTTCCCCCCTTACCCATTTTTTTTTTTTTTTTTTCAGACTCTTGTTCTTTATCACTCTGGGTCTCAGTATGCTCATCCTGAAACGGACACGATTCTTTTTGAGAACCAAGAGTATCACCTGTCAGATATTAACTAACCACAGAAGTGGGCACCAAGCACCCACTCAATGCACAGTAGCTGTTACTATTCGACTATGGCTGGCATCTTTCACCTGATTGTTTCCCCAACCAAACAGGTGTTATTACATAGTAATTGACCCACTCAAAAAATAGATATTGAGCATCTGCCCTTTGTCTTGCCTGGTCATCAGCAAAGCGGATAGGGGAGGGATCAGGATTGGCAAGGAGCGGACATTTGGACAGCAAAGATGGGCAACAAACACACAGAAAAAGAAATATGATACTTCATGAAGTGAAGCGGTTCCAAGGAAGAATACAGCCAAGGTCAGGGGCAGTGTGGGCCCTTTAAAAGGTGTCCTCAAATTCCTTGACCCTCTTCCTGGCAGAGGTGAAGTCGTTTCCCTTCCCCTCGAATGTGGGCTGGACCGAGAGCCCACATCACCCTGACAGAATGTGGTAGAGCCCTGTGATGTGTTTCTGAGGATACAGATTCTGCCGGGCCCTCTTTCTACGTCTTGGGATCCATGCCTCGGAATCCAGCTACCATGCGGAAAGGAACCTTGGGCCACATGGAGTGGTCATGCTGAGGGTTCCAGGTGGCAGCCAGCCTGGGAGTGAGAAGCCTGCAGATGACCTCAGGCCTCAGCCTGTTTGTGTCCCAGCTGAGGTCCCAGTCAGTGTGCACAGAGATAAGCCATCCCTGCTGTGCCCTTTCTAAATTCATGGCCAATAGAAACCAAATGAAGTGAAAAATTATTACTGTTGCTTTAAGCCATCAAGTTTGGGGAAGATCTGTTACACAATAAGAGATCACTAATGCAGAGGCATGAGTGATGGGGTGGAGGGTGTTTGGGGGTGAAGTCAGGGCAGGCTTCTCTGTTGAGGAGACATCTGAGCAGAGACCTGAATGAAGTGGAGAAGGAGCAATGTGGATGTGGGGTAACAGCTTTCAAGGCAGTGAGAAGAGCACATGCAAAGGCCCTGTGGCAGGAATGTACTTGTGGTTCTGGTTGGCACAGCTGAAGAGATATGGGAGTGAGAGAGGTAGGGAACAAAGTCAGAAGGACAGGAAGGGTATTACAGATGGGGCCAGACCAGTGATCAGAATTGAGCAGAGGGTGATGGTGTGATCTGAGCCAAAGTTTAAGACAGTGACTCTGACTGCTGCACAGAAAACAGTCATCAGTGGGGAAGCATGGAAATGGGGATATACTGGGTAAGTGACGGGTAGTGGCTAGGACTGAGCTGGTGGAGGAGGTGAGAAGCAGGGAGACTCCGGATATCTCAAGGCAATGTTGATGGGACTTACCTTTGGGTGCAGGGTATGAGATGAGGCAAACTGGCAGGTTGATGAGCCTCAGGCAGAGCTGGGATCCTGCTCTAGGTCCTCAAAGAGCAGTTTACAGGCTAGCAGTCCCAGCGAGAGCCGTATTACATGGGTGCTTCTTAGAAATGAAAACTCTTGGGGCGCCTGGGTGGCTCAGTGGGTTAAAGCCTCTGCCTTCAGCTCAGGTCATGGTCTCAGAGTCCTGGGATGGAGCCCCGAATCGGGCTCTCTGCTCAGCAGGGAGCCTGCTTTCTCCTCTCTCTCTCTGCCTGCCTCTCTGCCTGCTTGTGATTTCTCTCTGTGTCAAATAAATAAAATCTTAAAAAAAAAAAAAAAGAAAGAAATGAAAACTCTCAGGTTCCACCACCACCTACTGACTTTGACTGAGGTCCCCAGATGCTCCTGTGCATACAGTTTGAGAAATGCTCTTCTAGGCTGGCGCTCACTCTTGGCTGCACGTTAGGAAATGTCTGGAAGGCTTCTAAGAAACGTAGCAACACTTCACTTCTGGGGCGGAGGGGGGTTGGCTCAGCTGTTTTTAATGCTCCGCAGGTGATTCGAATTCTTGGATTCTCCTCCAGTTGATTCGAATTCTTGGATTCTCCTCCAAGCTTTTCAGGGAATTGTGTTGGTTCTACCACTAAAATACACCCCGCGTCTGACCACCTCTCATGCACCCCAGCTTTGTCCCAGGTGCCATCATTTCCTCCCTGGGTGTCGGCATTTAAGAGCCTCTCTAAGGCGCAGTGGAGACAGGGTCCTACGGGTCCCTAGGCCAGTGATGCTCAAACCTTAATGCTTCTCAGCAAGTGTGAAAATCACTTGCAGGGGTTGGGCAAACACTGTTGGGTGGCACTTCCAGAGTTTCTGATTTAGCAAGTCATGGGTGGGCCCTGAGAATTTGCTTTCTTACAGGTGCTGCAGACGCTGTGGGCCGGGGACCACACCTGGAGAACTGTGGCTTTAGGAGCCTTCAGAATTGCTTCAGTAGGAGCTCCTGGGTGGCTCAGTCATTAAGCATTTGCCTTCGGCTCAGGTCGTGATCCCAGGGTCATGGGATCAAGTCCTGCAAGGGGCTCCCTGCTCAGGGGGGAGCCTGCTTCTCCATCTGCTTATTCTGTTAAATAAATAAAATCTTAAAAAAAAAAAAAAAGAATATCTTCGGTAAACACCACTTATGGGGGAGTGTGTGGAATGACGGACATTATACTGCCTCCCGTCTAAGAACTGACCCAGCAGAGCACTGATTTAATCTAAGAACTGACCCAGCAGAGCACTGATTTAATCCATTTCCAGAAATGTTTTCCCCTGGCCCAGATCAGGACAAGTGCTGAGTGAAATGAAGTCATCTTTTCGTCTGAGTTGGCCGGGACGGAAAGGGAGCTGGAAGGCAGTGGAAGGACAGGCAGGATTCAGACCAGCTAAATGAGGAGAAGCGGACACAGCTGGCTCTTCCAGGGCACTTGGGATCCAAGCTCCAGGGGCAGCATGGGGGCAAAGAGCTGACCGGGTAACGAAGCTGGCAGGGAGAAGGCTCTAGGGTCCCCAGGTAGGTAATAACCACCCCACTAGGAAGGACCTTGTTTGCTGGGAAATGAGAATACCTATGGCCAAAACAGAAAAGCTCAAACCCAGATAGTTGGATTTTCCCTGGACCCACACCTTCCAGCCTCACTGGGGTCAAGACACAAGTACACTTACATATGAAATGTACACCCAGCAACCTGCCTAAGGAGGCAGAGGATCCAGACTGGAAACTGGTTCACTACTTCCTGTTTATAAATTAGGGTAGATTTGTGGGGCACCTGGCTGGCTAAGTCGGTAGAGCATGTGACTCGATCTTGGGGTTGTGAGTTGTGAGTTTGAGCCCCATTGTTGTAGAGATTACTTGAAAATAAAATCTTTAAAAAAAAAAAAAAAGAACATTTTAAAATAACTAAATCAATCTGGAATTTTAGCACCCATAATAGCCCCCAGTCTCACTTGTGTTAACATTTTAAAATGAACTTTTCTTTTTTTGGGGGGGGGGGCGGTATACATTTTGATGCGTTTTAACACACATGCCAGTCTCTGTAACCACCACTACAGTCAGAACACACAGTCTCATCACCCAAAGAACTACTTTGTGCTCCTGCTCTCCAGTCATACCCTCCCTCCCAGCCCTAAGCTGGGCTTGGACCTGCATCTACACTGGGGATAAGTGAACTCGGCTGCCAAGATTGATGACATGTGGGCTAAGAGACCCTGCAGGTCAAGATGGAGACCGTATTTCAGCCTTAATATAAGACTGAGTTAGGACAGCAAATACATGTCCTCTGGCGGTTTGCCTCCCGCCTGCCGCCTGGAATACTGGGTGGAGAAGGGCTCTGAAGCATCTGAGCCACAGTTGAAGGGTGCGGTGATTGATTAGTGATGTCTCTCACGGATGCAGGCTAGTGGAGAGGTGGCCCACATGCTGGGGAGTGTTGTTAGCATAAGGGCTGGTTTGCCAAGCACTGAGGGGGTGGGGGCGGGGGACAAGGGAGAAGGAAGGACGGAGGGAGTGAAAGAGACAAGCCCCAAACCAAAATCAGGCTCCCTTTGTGTTGTGTATTAGATCTGAGATACTCCGCCTCTGGTTTACACGGTTTGTCTTCGTTTAATTGTGCTCAGGAACAACAGAAACCATGACTTCCTTATGAATGCATAAAATCTTGGGGGAGACAGAGAATCAAAGTAGAAGAAGAACCGGGTAAGTTATGACCGTCTGGTATTTATGTAAGTGCTTAAAGCCCCAGATTGATTACAATTCGAAGCTATCCCAGAGGGGTTCAAACACAACAATACTGAAAGGAAGCAAGTTAATCATCAAAGAGAAAACTAGGAAACAACTTGATGACCCAACAGTAGGAGACCGTGGTCTGTCCAGAGGAGAGAAGTCTACAAAGGGGCAGTGGGAGGGAAATTTGGCGGCAGACGGAACTCTTCTGTATCCGAATTGTATGGTGGTTGCACAACCCTCTTGAAGTGTGTTGAGACTCATAGAATGTAGACACATATAGAGTCGATAATACAATCTAAAATCTATTTAAATAGGATGCTATAGAACTTTGTCAAAATGTGGTATACACACCTCTGGGCATTCGCAAGATGACAGCCATACCAAGATGAACATTTGAATTGTATTAGTTACATATTTACATTAACTCACATTAGAAAAATGTTTAGTTAGGGGCACCTGCCTGGCTCACTAAGTCAGTAGAGCGTGCAGCTCTTGACCTTGAGGTTGTGAGTTTGAGTCCTACCTTGGGTATAGAGGTTAAAAATAAAATCTTTTTTTTTTTTTTAATTTATCTGATAGAGAACAAAAGATCACAAGTAGGCAGAGAGGCAGAAGCAGGCTCCCCACTGAGCAGAGAGCCCTATGCGGGGGCTCGATCCTAGGACCCTGAGATCAGGACCTGAGCGGAAGGCAGAACTTAACCCATTGAGCCACCCAGGCACCCCTAAAAATAAAATCTTAAAAAAATTGATTAGCTAGTTTATCAAGCCTATAATATCAAGAAGACAATTGGTTAAGGTTAGGTTAAGAAAAAATGTGAGTTGCTTTATGGGGAAATATTAAGTGAATTCTTGTATAGATGTTATACGTACATAGCAAAATTTGAGATTGGGGCATGGTTAATAAGGTTGGAGAAGAAGTCAAAGACTCTGCCCTCATGGCATTTACCATCTAGCAGAGGCGGAAAAACACTTGAAAGATATGAAAAAAATTTCATGCAGTCACAAAAAATTTGAAAAATGGGATACTGAACATATATTCAGCATGATGTCATTTTAGCAAAAGTGCATAGTCACACAGAGGAAAACAACTTAAAGACATTCAGTGATAACACCAGCTATCTCTGAACAATGAGATTATAGGGCAATTTTCATGAAGATTACTTGCCTCCGCCAATGTACTAATTAATAAATACATGTTAATTAGCAAAAAGATTGTATTTAAAAGGCTTTTGTTCTCAGATAATCATTTAACCTTGGAGACAAATACCTGTTTTACCCCACCATATATACATAAGCATCTAAGAAGAGCCATATCAATTTGACTACCAACAATATGATTCTGGAAAGATAGTTTTGGGTTTTTTTTTTAAGTTCTTTTTTAAGTTTTTATTTACGTAATCTCCACAGTCAGTGTGGGGCTTGAACTCATGACCCTGAGATTAAGAATCATACTGTCCACTGACTCAGTCAGGTGCCCCTGGAAAAATAGTTTTAAAGATTGATTATGTGCAATTCTTTTGTCTTGAGGGCACCAAAGATATGCAGCCAAATGATGTGTGTTACGCCTTTCCTCTGTGTGTGGTCATGTTACCAAGTAAATAGGCAGTTAGGGTCTTTGTTTAATTTTTTTTTTTAAGATTTTGTTCATTTATTTTAGGGGGGGAGAGAGGCAGAGGCAGAGGCAGAGGGAGAGAGAAAATCACAAGCAGACTCCCCGCTGAGCAGAGTCTGACGCAGACCTCAAGTCCATGACCCCGAGATCACGACCTGAGCTGAAATTAAGAGTCAGATGTCCAACTGACTGAGCCACCCAGGCTCTCTCTTTGTTTCATTTCTTATTCTGTTTTCAAATTTTAGGGCTTGCTTTCTTAAGAACTGAATTTAAATTTTCCTTATGGAAGACACTGACAGGGGAACAAAGTAAAAAGTTTTCAGAGAAGGTTCTGGCCTGACTTTCGGCTTTCCTCTCCCATTCCTTAAGAGTAACCAGTGTTGGGACGCCTGGGTGGCTCAGTTGGTTGGACGACTGCCTTCGGCTCAGGTCATGATCCTGGAGTCCTGGGATCGAGTCCCACATCGGGCTCCCAGCTCCACGGGGAGTCTGCTTCTCTCTCTGACCTTCTCCTCGCTCATGCTCTCTCTCACTGTCTCTCTCTCAAATAAATAAATAAAAATAAAAAATCTTTAAAAAAAAAAAAAAAAAGAGTAACCAGTGTTTAAAATTTTTTGATTTCTTTTTACATCATTTTTAAACATAGCCAAATATGTATATGTATTTGTGTACTGCCCCCCCCTTGGATGGATAGTGGCACACGTACCTGAAGTACTTCTCCCTGCTGTCCCCTCAGGACAGCAGGCTTTGGCGATCCCTCTGCAGTGCGGTATGGAAACAGAGTCCTCGTTCCTGTGGAGCCTTGTTCTCGTGGAGGTGCCCTGGTTAATGGATCTGGTCCACTGTTGATGACTGGGTCCCTTTTAAAGACGCAAGAAAACCTTCCTGAACCCTCTGGTGGGTTTGCTCTCCAGTCTCCCATACCAGAATGATCTCTAGCCCAGAACTGCCTAGCAGGACGCTCAGGACCACCCAGGTCCCTGGGTCTGCAGAGATGCCAGACCCCGTTGGGATGGGGCTACCCAGGAAAGAGGAGGAGGCACAAGCCACTTCCCTCCCGGGCCTCAGTTTCCCTCATGTGCATAAGGAAGGGTTTGAAAGCGATGAGTGTTTCCAAACTCTGGCCCGTGCATCGCCTTGTACACTTCCTTACTTAATATTTTCCTTTAAGCTATTTTGATATGGACTCAATTTTTTTTTTTTTTTTAAACAGTTAGCCTCATTCTTGAAAAGAATATAAGATAGTCTTCTTGGGGGGCTAAGTGTCCGCCTTCTGCTCAGGTTATTTATTTATTTTTTTAAGATTTTTATTTATTTATTGAGAGAGCAAGAGAGAGAGAGAGAGAGACTGAGAGAGAGACCTCGAGTGGGGTGAGATGCAGAGGGAGAAGCAGACGTCCTGCTGAGCAGGAAGCAGGAGGCAGGCTTGATCCCAGAACCCTGAGATCAGGACCTGAGCCAAAGCAGACCCTTAACCAACTGAGCCACCCAGATGCCCTTAAATAAAATCTTAAAAAAAAAAAAAGAAAAAAAAGGCTGTTCTTGGGTTGTCATATATTTTTCTAAAAGTCCTTAAAATATATATGTAATTATTTAAATTAAAAATATTCATCAGTAAACTAACTAAAATTATCTCATGTATACCACTAGTGAGAATGTGTATGACCATTTAGGAATTACTGAAAGAAATGGACTTCAGGATTCCTTTTTTTTTTTTTTAAATTAATTAATGTATTTTTTAATAAACTGGGATTCCTTTTAATAATCCATTGTCCTTTGATTTTTTTTTTTAATTGAGTGGCAAAAAAAAAAAGTGCTAAAAACAAAAATAAGATTAGGAAAAATATCACTAAAAATGCAATGTGCTATAATGGATTGGACCCTTGGCACAGAAAACAGAGCAGCAGTGGAAAAAGGAGGAAATCATAATGAAGCTCAGACTTGAGTCCATGGTATTTTACTTAATTTCCCAGTTTTGACAAAGGGATCATTGCAGGTAGGCGCTAAAATTAGGAGAGATTGAGTGAAGAGTACAGGAGGACCCCCAAAACCATCTTTGCAATTTTCCTATAAACTTAAAATCTTTCCCAAGTAAGAAATTTCTTTTAAAAAGATAAGTTCTGAAGTTGGAATGATCTTTCAGCTTCGCAATTTCTGTTGCTGCCCTTAACAATAGTCTCTGAAATGACCACATTTGGAATTTCTATAAATAGCCCTTCTATAAACAGCTCTGGGATCAGGCAGAGTATTGAAATGTTAAGTTTAGGTAGTTCCAAAACCAGAAAACAGAGATTCTCAAATTTAAAGAGGAGATTTTGACAGTTTTCTCCTCCTTAGTGTTCTGAAAACGTGTTACAGTGACCTTGAGAGATTCTGCTTCGGGTACCCTGACATTCAGGGCCCGTGAGCCACAGGGTGCCAGCGTGAACCAAGCCGTGCATATGGATCAGGAGTCAGATAGCCTACTTGTGTTTCCAGAAATATGAGGGGGAAGTACTTCCCAAGGAGAGGATGTAGTCTCTTTGAAATCTGACCCTTTAAAAGTTGGGCTGCTGGACATTAATAAGGAAGGATGGAAAGTGCAGATCAATAAGACTTGCTGAAAATAAAACACACATTAGCATAGAATATTCCCCATAACCCAGATTAATGCCTTTTTAAAACCAAACCAGAGCAGAAAGGTATATCTTTGAGGCTAATTGCCACTAGCAGATTTGCAGAGAAAAAAGGAAGACAGGCTTGGGGGCTGGGAGGGGGCGGCGTGTGGACAAAACCCAAGTTTAGAATTCCATATTGCTGGAGTGAAATGAAACGACCCCTCAAGTTATGCAGAGAATTTAATCAGCACAGAGCTTGGGGTTATTAAGCATGTATTTGAAATTTAAATATGTTCTGGGGACAATGCCTTTTTACTGCATGGCTGGGAACTTGCCCAATGGGAGCCCCGCAAGTGTAAGGCGAGGAGGACATTCTCAAACATAAAATCGCAGGCTCAGGGCTCCCTCTTAGCGAGGGAAAAGAAGTAAAAAGACTTCTGTGGCATCCCAATCCTTCACCCGACGCACCCCGTGTCTAGGACTATATTTACTCAACAGGCACTCCCCTCCCCTTTTAAATTGTATTGGTAATTAGCAATTACTCATGGCAGAGCCATTTCGGGGGATTTTCATATCGTCGTCTATGGTGCTCGTTCTAAGAGCTACGATACTGGTATTTCTGTTTGTGCAATATTTTTGGTACTAAAAATGCGAACGCAGAAGAACTGGTGGCTTGAGACATTCTCAGATGCGGTAATGTTTCAAATCTAACGTGCGCTGGTTTGAAAAGCTTTCTGATGGCGCCGCTCACCTGTTCATAAGCCTTTCGGTGTACGCACAGTGCGTCAGCAGGTGGTATCTGAAACCGGATCGGTTGGGGTCAAACCCAAGCCTCCTCACTTTGGTGTTGGCCAAGTTCCTTAACTCCCTGTACCTCATTTTGTCGTTTGTAAAATGGGGCTAATGGCAGTGCTTGCCTTGTTGGGTTGTTTTCAGGAAATACAGGTGCAAAACATTGTATGGATCTCTATGTGTCCCTACATGCTGCATATATCACGTTACGTATGTAACAGTTTTTACACGTATGTGTGTATCTACAGCATGTCGATCGAGGAAGATTCTCAGAAAGTGGGAGGTACCGTTGTTTTAGTTTTTCCTTAGCTGGTCACCCTTGAGGCTCTGGCTGATCCCCAGAGCTGGTCTGGCCACAGAAAAGTGGAAGAGTGTAGGGTGGGGAGGGGTGCCGGTGGGAAAACCACAGAGAAGCGGGGTTGGAGAGAACGGAAGGAAGGCTGGAGGTCCAGGCTTAGGGACCCCGCGCTTCTCCTGGAGCCTGGCAAACCCCCGACACTCTGCCCCCCAGAGAGCCGGTCCAGCCTCCCCACCTCTGATTGCCCATCCTAAGACAATTTATTAAAACCATGACCTTCCCATCGCTCCTACCTGGGAAGACTCGGGCCAGCAGCTCAGATGGGACTCAAACCTTGACCATGGTCCTCGTTTGGCTGGCCCAGCATCTAAGGACAAAACACGGAAGGCCATGTTAACAATATGTCACTCTGAAGACATTGAAATACGGCCGCTAATGAAGCAAGTGATACTACAGGGAACGTAGAACTCCTCCTCTACCTCTTAGGGTCTCTGGCTGGGCCTTAGAAGGAAGTCGAGGCAAGGCAGATGAACAGGAGAAAAGCAAATTTTATGTAATAATTCTTTTTCACATGGACAGGGGAGCCTTGGGGACGGGCTCTGCCTTGAACTGCCACACGCGATTGTACCCACGTGATGCTTCTTTTGATAAATGTACGGCGGTTTTCTCACATTAAAAACAAAACAATGCGGTAACTCCCTGGGGAGACGGCGGTGTTAATTACCCTGACCGCGGTCATTGTTTCACACTGCACACGTGTACAATCACCACGTTGTACGCCGTAAGTGTGCATAATTCTTATTTGTCAGGAAGCCTGAGGAATGCTGGGAAAACAAGATAGTGCGGTGTGGATGCCTATTTCTTTGTCACTGAGACAGCCTTCAAAACCCAGTTCCAATGTCATACGCCCATGAAACCATGCCTGATCTTTCTTTTTTAAAATTATTTTTATTAGGGGTGCCTGGGTAGCTCAGTGGGTTAAAGCCTCTGCCTTCGGCTCAGGTCATGATCCCAGGGTCCTGGGATAGAGCCCCACATTGGGCTCTCTGCTCAGCCAGGAGCCTGCTTCCTCCCCGCTCCCCGACCCCCCTCCCCACCCCCACCCATAACCCATACCGCCTCTCTTCGTACTTGTGATCTCTGTCAAATAAATAAATAAAATCTTTTAAAAAATTATTTTTATTAACAATGTATTATACATACTATTATAATATATTATAATATTATAGTGTATTATTTACCCCAGAGGTACAGGTCTGCGAATCATCAGGCTTACACATTTCACAGCACTCACCATAGCCGGGACACTCCCCAATGTCCATCACCAGGCCACCCTATCCCTACCCCCCCATCCCCCAGCAACTCCCAGTTCGTTTTGTGAGATTAAGAGTCTCTTATGGTTTGTCTCCCTCCCGATCCCATCTTGTTTCATTTTTCCCTCTCTTCCCCCAACAACCCCCTGCCTTGCCTCTCAAATTCCTCATATCAGTGAGATCATGTGATAATTATTTTTCTCTGATTGACTTATTTTGCTCAGCATATCACCCTCTAGTTCCATCCACGTTGTTGCAAATGGCAAGATTTCATTTCTTTTGATGCATGCCTAATCTCTTAAGGATTGAGGATTTCTTTGTGTAGCTGTTATATCCATCACCACCCTTAACCACCCCGCCTCCGCCGTCCGCTCTGCCTTTCTCCAAAGGTGGGATTCTCTGCCATAAAGCTCTATGGCACTTCCGGGCACACTTGTCTGCGTGGGGGACTCAAACTGTTGTACTTGCCAGCAAACCTGGTCCCAGTCAGGTACTGACCCGGGTCCTCGAGGGCTGGGAAGTTGCCTGCTGTGTTCCTGGCCCCTTGCACAAAGCAGGTATACCCTGGGTGCTCAGGAAATGTTTTCCAGCGAACAGCTAATGCCTTATGGGGGTATCTCCAGTAAGTTTCCACCAAAAAAAGGTGACGTTTGAATTGGGACTTGAAGGAGAAGATGGATCAGATAAATGAGATTTTTTTTTTTCTTCAGAAAACACTTTTTTAAGGACACAAAGTTTTCCATAATCTGGTTTCTTATTTACAAGAGCTCTATCTATGGGTAGATAAGGATACGGCTGTGGGTGTGGATGTGGGTCTAGATATTGATATGGATGTATCTCAAGAAGCTTTGGGGTTATACTTCTCCAGCAGGAGTATTTCATTATACCTCCCCTGTTCATTCATTTTCTTTCTTTCTCTCTCTCTTTCTTTCTTTCCTTTCTCTCAAGGATTTTACTTATGTATTTGACAGAGAGAGACAGTGAGAGAGGGAACACAAGCAGGGGGCGTGGGAGAGGGAGAAGCAGGCTCCCTGCTCAGCCACTCTGGGCTCAATCCCAGGACCCTGGGATCGTGACCTGGGCCAAACACAGAAGCGTAACAACTGAGCCACCTACTTACCCCTTTTAAAAATTTTTTAATTTAAATTCCAGTTAGTTAATGTGCAGTGTAATATTAGTTTCGGGTGTACAATGTAGCGACGCAACCCTTCTGTACATCCCGTAGAGCTCATCACAGACGCATTCCCTAATCCCATCACCTCCTTCCCCACCCCCCATCCACCTCCCTTCTGGTAACTACCAGTTTGTTCTCTATAGTGAAGAGTCTGTTTCTAGGTTTGCTTCTCTTTTTCCCTTTGCTCATTTGTTTTCTTTCTTAAATTCCACATATGACTGGAAACGTGGTATTTGTCTGTCGCTGACCTTTTCCACTTAGCATTATACTCTCGAGCTCTGTCCCTGTCGTTGCAGATGGCTGACTAATATTTCACGACGTATCTCACATCTTCTTTATCCATTCATCTGCCGATGGCCATCTGGGCTCTTTCCGTAATCGGCTATCTAGCAGATAACGCTGCTGTAAACATTGGGGCGCATGCATCCCTTTGAATGAATGTTTTTGTATTTTTTTGGGTAAACACCTACCAGAGCAATTGCTGGGTCGTAGGGTGGTTCTATTTGTAACTTTTTGAGGAACCTCCGTGCTGGTTTCCAGAGGGGCTGCCCCAGTTGGCATTCCCAGCCACAGTGCGACAGAGTCCCCCTTCCTGCGCTCCTTACCAACACCTGTTGTTTCTTGTGTCTTTGGTTTAAGCTCTTCTCACAGGTGTGTACCTCCGCTGTTCTTGCTTATTCTTTCTTTCTTTCTGATTTTATTTATTTAGAGAGAGAGCTTGAGTTGGGGGGAGGGCCCAGGGAGGAGGAGAGGGAGAATCTCTAGCCCGACGGTGGGGCTCGATCCCATGACCCCAAGACCACAACTGGAGCTGAAATCAAGGGTCAGACGATTAAGGAGCCACCCAGGCTCCCCGAGTTCTTGGTTGCACTTTCAAACTGACCGAAAGGCTCCCCGCTCCGTGACTGGACACCCCGGGATTCCGGCCTCGGTCACAGCTCTTGCCTCACTCTGTCTGGACGAGCACAGCCGCCACGCTCTCGCGGATCTCAGGGACACCAGCCGCCCTGGGTGGTGGCGACGCTGCTCCCGGGCATCTACAGAGTCCACAGGGCAACTGCTCACCTTTCTCACTCCCCGGGTGCCAGAGCCTAGAGCAGAGTCGGTGCTTGTATTGTTGCTGGGTCACAAGTTACCTCGAACGTAGTGTCTTAGAACAAGAAACATTTATTATCTCGTCGTTTCTGTGGGTCAGGAATGCAGGAGCGGCTTCTTCGGATGGCTCTGGCCTCTAGTTCCTCGCCAGGTGACGGTCCGCATGTGGGCAGGAGAGCCGTCAGCTGAGGCTCTGGCTGGGGCCGGAGGGCCTCCTTCCAGACGGCACGACCGCGTGGACCTCTCCACGAGGCTACCCCACGGTCCTCACGGGGACCGGCCACAGGACTCCGTGAGGATCCTCTCAGCAGGGCACCCGTGAGAGAGCTGAGAGTGGGCTGGTAGCCACAGGGACTTGATTTTGTTAAGAAGAATCACTCATTTTACTCACATTTATTGTGGTCACTGACGTGACTGATCTGATTCATTTCATCTCAATTGTTTGTTTGTGTCTTTTTTTTAAATAAATCTTTTTTTAAAAGTTTTTATTTATTCATTCATTTAAAAATATTTTTTATTTTATTTATTTTGACAGACAGAGATCCCAAGCAGGCAGAGAGGCAGGCAGAGAGAGAGGGAGAAGCAGGCTCCCTGCTGAGCAGAGCCCAATGCAGGGCTTGATCCCAGGACCCTGGGATCATGACCTGAGCCAAAGGCAGAGGCTTTAACCCGCTGAGCCACCCAGGTGCCCCATCTCAATTGTTTCTAATATATATATATGAAATATGTATATATGTATATATTTCTGTCATTGAGATAAATTCACATACCCTAAAATTCACCCTTTGAAAGTACACACTTCAGTGGGGGGTGTTTTTCGTGTTGTTTTTTTTTAAGATTTTATTTATTTATTTGACAGAGAGAGAGAACACAAGCAGGAGGAGTGGCAGGCAGGCAGAGGGAGAGGAGGAAGCACGCTCCCCACGGAGCAGGGAGCCCTATGTGGGACTTGATCCCAGGATTCTGGGATCGTGGCCTGAGCTGAAGGCAGACGCTTCACCGACTGAGCCACCCAGGTACCCCCCCCCCTTTTTTTTAAAGATTTTATTTATTTATTTGACAGAGAGAGAGATCACAAGTAGGCAGAGAAGCAGGCAGAGAGAGAGAGGAGGAAGCAGGCTCCCTGCTGAGCAGAGAGCCCGATGCGGGACTCGATCCCAGGACCCTGAGATCATGACCTGAGCCGAAGGCAGCGGCTTAACCCACTGAGCCACCCAGACACCCAGTGCCCCCTTTTTAGTATATTCACCAAGCGCAAAATCATCACTACTAATCCCAAACTCATGTCTTTTAAGACCTAGTCTCAGAGGTCATACACCTTCATTTCTGCAACATCCTGTTGGTTAAGAGGCCGGTCCTGTTCAGGGCGGGGGGGGGGGGGGGGGGGGGGAGTGGGGGGCACGGGGGGGGGGGGGGGGGGGGGGGCAGGGATCATTGGGAACCATCTGGGAGAATGGCCAGCACAGCGCTTGATAGAATTTGCATGAACGGATGATTTTGTTCCCGGCGGGAGATGAATCCAGAGACTGGAACAGACTGATCCCCCCACGTCGACGGTCAATTAATTCTCAGAGATCATCTTTCTCACGCCGCCAGCAGCATTCAACATAATACATCCTCCTTGAAACACAGTCTGGACTTCCAGAAGGGAAGCTTTTCTCTCAGTTCCCAAGCCACTCTTTTGTCTTCCGTGCTGGTTCTCCCTCCTCTGCCCGCCACTGTCATGCTGCTGTGCCCAGAGCGCAGTCCCGGGACTCTCCCTTCTCGGTGGACACCCACTGTTTGTGGTCTCATCCAGACTCCATCAACTGTCCATTAGCAAAGCAGCCGCTCACCTCTGTTCCCGAATTCCAGGATCAAATAGCCAAGGCCTTCTGGGCACTTTCCCATTAGGCCCCAAGAAGCCCCCAAGGGCAACATTTCAAAACCAAACTCCTGGGACGCCTGGGTGGCTCAGTCGGTTAAGCGTCTGCCTTCAGCTCAGGTCATGATCCCAGGATGCTGGGATCGAGACCCTCATCGGGCTCCTTGCTCAGTCGGGAGCCTGCTTCTCCTCCCTCTGCCTCTGCCTGCCTCTCTGCCTGCTTGTGCTCTGTCTCTCTCTCTCTCTCTTTGACAAATAAATCAATAAAATTAAAAAACAAAAAACAACCAAACTCCTGGTGCTCCCCATGCTGGCTGCTCTTATAGGATTCTCGAGCTTGGCTCATGGCAATTCCGTCCTGCCACCTGGCAACAAAACAGGGGGCTTGGGGCGCCTGGGTGGCCCAGTAGGTTAAGCGGCTGCCTTCAGCTCCGGTCATGATCTCAGCGTCCAGGGAATGAGCCCTGCATTGGGCTCCCTGATCAGTGCGGAGCCTGCTTCGCCCTCTGCTTCTGCTTCCTGCTTCCCCTCCACCCCGCATCCTGTCTCTCATAAATAAATAAAATCGTTTTTTTTTTTTTTTTTAAGATTTTATTTATTTATTTAACAGAGATCACAAGTAGATGGAGAGGCAGGCAGAGAGAGAGGGCAGAGCCAGAGGCTTTAACCCACTGAGCCACCCAGGTGCCCCTAGATAAATAAAATCTTAAAACAAAACAAAACAACCAGGGGACTTCCTTGACGCCTTCCTTTCTCTGTCGTCCCCATGCAACCCACTCATCCATCTCCACCTTCAGACGCCTCAGAATCTGGCCGTTCTCTCCCTCCCGCTCAAGTCTGGGCACCGCAGCGGCTTCCTAGCTGCACTCCCCGGCCTCCTTCTGCCACTTCCCAACGTCATTCAACACACACACACACACACACACACAGAGTCCTGTGAAGATGCAGGTCGGTGACATGTCCCATTCGTTCAGTTTGGGGAGAGCCTAACCCCCAGGCTCCCCGGCCATGACCCTCCTGGCACCGGCCCCTGCTGGCTCCTCCCGCCATATTGGCCTCCCCACTCCACAGGTGCCTGTGGGCCTTGGCACTGGTGCTTCCCTCAGCCAAGGACACGCTCCCCCAGATACCTTCATGCCTCCCCCCCTTCCTCATTCTGTCCTTTCAAAACACCTTCTCGGTGACCTTCACTGACCTCTGGATATGCTATGGCAATCCCTACCCACTGATCCTGGTTCCCCTCTCTACTAATTTTGTCCATAGCTCGTACTGCTATTTAACAGGTTATTTGCTTTACTGAGATGATTTTGTTTCTCATCCGTGCCCCCCCCCACCTCCCCCCACTATGAGGGTCATGAGATCGGGGACTTTGTTTCTTCATTCACGGCTCTATCTCCTGCTAGAATCATGTCTAGCACCTGGTAGGGCTCAGTCATTATTTGTTGAGTGATTAGTATCTGTCCACTTGACTACCCTCTATTTCACCTTCTAGAATATTCAAAGGAGGGTGCTGTGCCTCTTTTCGCTTAATCCTGTGCCTGGTGCACAATGGCTGTTCAGTACATTTTGTTCGGTGACCCTCCGTGGCCCTCCAAGGGCTTCTGCTTCCCTCTTTGCAGCAGGAGAAGTGGGAGTGGACGATGACCTTGGCCCCAGCAGATTACCTGTAGCTGAGTTCGAGAGCAGCCTACCGTGGCCACACCTGCCCATTCCAAAAGAACCAGTGATCTGAATTCTTAGGTAAACATGCCCAAGTTTTAAGTGTTAGCAATGAATTTAACATGTTCAAAAATCAGCTCTGCTTCCTGCATAAACCACCCCAGCACGTAACGGCTTAAGACAACCACTGGTTTTCTAGCTCATCCCATCAAGGGCGGCTCAGCTGACCTTTCCAGATCAAATAATCCTTCCAGGCCACGCAGGTTAGAATCTACGCTACAGGCAAGCGGAGGGCTTTTGTCTTGAATGGGGAATACGCCTCCATTCCAGAAAAGGTTGGCATGAAATTAAAGTGACGAGGGAAAAAAAGAGTCCTGAGCTGCTGGCTAAATAATTCAGCTTAATCTCCAGGAAGTGATTGTCAAAGCATTAGGAAGGTGTCCGTGGGGACACAGCCCAAACAGCCCCCCAGTGCTGGGAACAAATTCGTATCGCAGGTGGCATGCCCCAGGGTAGCCAGCTCTGGGCGTAGTAACGACTATATTACATGACCGGGAATAAATAATGATGCATGGAGTGAGCAAGGACCCCCCCAAACTAGGATGAGCCCACGTATTCCTTTGAACGTATAGTCAGTGACTATCAGGGGTCCCAAGTCATTTCCATTTCTTGAGATTCTCTGTATATATACATTCTATACATACATGGAATAATTTATTTACATCCTATATAAACTGTAGAATGTGTAATATATTCTGTATATATAATATATATCATAGCTATAAATTCATAATAATATGCAATATGTGATGTATAATATATATTCTGTACAAATACAGAAAAAATGAAAAGGGTAGCATTACAACTAAACTGTGTCATGTACAATACTACAGAACATTTCAAATGTATGCGGTTATAAATTGTAAGTTTTAACAGACCTCCCCCCAAAAAAGGGGAAAAAAAGAATCTTAAAAAGCAATGTGAAGGATTTCTGGGGGGCTCAGTCAGTTAAAAGTCAGTTAAGACTCTTGAGAGTGTTGGGATGCCTGGGTGGCTCAGTTGGTTAAGCGGCTGCCTTTGGCTCAGGTCATGATCCCAGCGTCCTGGGATAGAGTCCCGCCTCGGGCTCCTTGCTCGGCAGGGAGGCTGCTTCTCCCTCTGCCTCTAGCCTGCCACTCTGTCTGCCTGTGCTTGCGCTCTGTCTCTCTGTCTCTCTGTCTCTCACAAAATTAAAAAAAAAAAAAAAAAGACTCTTGAGTTTTGGCTCAGGTCATGATCTCAGGGTTGTGAGATCGAGCCCCACGTCAGGCTCTGTTCTCAGTGTGGAGTCTGCTTAAGATTCTCTCTCTCCCTGGCGCCTGGGTGGCTCAGTGGGTTAAGCCTCTGCCTTTGACTCAGGTTATGATCTTGGGGTCCTGGGATCGAGTCCCACGATGGGTTCTCTGCTCACCTCTCTCTCTGCCTACTTGTGATCTCTCTCTGTGTGTCAAATAAATAAATAAAATCTTAAAAAAATATTCTCTCTCTCCCTCTGCACCCCACCCCATCCCTGAGCCCTCCTTCCTCCTCTCTATAAAACAAAACAAAGCGCCATCTGTGCTATCTATTGTGGTCCAGTGATGAGACACAAGTTTAAAGTTGTATGAAATCCTCTTGAAGATAGATTATTGAAAAGGACAATTGGCCTGGGCTCTTCAAAAACATTAATGTCCTGGGTGGGGGGGCAAAAGTGTAGGGCACAAAAAATAAAGTTTGGGGGAGGAGTGAGGGGTGTTCTGGATTTTACGAGGCCCACAGGACATACAACTGCCCCCTGTCCCACAGGGTCCTTGATTGGATTCTGGCTTGAGTAAAGGCTCTTTGGGGGGGGGGGGAACTGTGATTGCTTTAAAAAAAAACAAAAACCTCTCTATTGTTTTAGAGACACAACCAGAGGGATTTAGGGACAAAAGTCCCAATGCCTATCATTTGAAGTACTTGAGGAAAAAGAAATGATGGGCGAAGCAAAATGTGGCAAATACGGCAAAATGCCAAAGACTCTTACATCCCGACTGTGGCTGCGTATGTACGCATACATACCACTCTCTGTCCTTCTCTGCATATTTGAAAATTTTCCTAATAAAAAATAAAAATCAGGGCGCCTGAGTGGCTTTGTCGGTTGGGCGTCTGCCTTCAGCTCAGGTCATGACCCTGGGGTCCTGGGATTGAGCCCCACATCAGACTCCTTACTGGACAAGCAGCCTGCTTCTCCCTCTCCCTCTGCCTGCTGCTCCCCCTGCTTTTGCTCTCTCTCTGTGCCAAATAAATAAATACAATCTTAAGAAAAAAAAAGTAAAAATCGTATATAGAAAACTTAGGAGCTCGTGAGGAATATAAAGTAATACGTTCGTGTTTGATATGTCCATTGGTATTCCAAAGGAGGGCTGTTTTGGGGGGAAGAGGGTTATAGGGAACACTATCTGACTTCAGTACACATCTTAGACCCTGTGTAAATGTGGAGACCGGACGGGATTCCTTCAGCTCGTGCGATAGCTCCCGTGGCCATTGTCTTTTTCCCTCTTTCATTTTACTCGGACAATGATTCCGCCAGGAGCACAGATACTCCCATGCCCTCAAGGGACCCGCCCAACTTCTCATAAGCCCTCTGTTTATTTTTCAAAATAGGAGAGAGAAGGTGAGTTTGAAGATAAAGGATGAGGTTGATTAACTAGTTAAACCATTTCTGTTAGTTCAAGTGATCAAATTTCACGGTATTATCTGTGATGTGACTCGTTATCTTTCTGGGTGGAGTCTTCCAGAAGGGAGATGAATTAAGAGAGTAGAAGTATAACCATAGCTGGTTTTTTTTTTCTTTTTTTACCCCTCTTCCTGCCTTTCTTCCAGGATTTCTGTTTGCCCTCTGAAATGTAGTATTTGAACTGGGAAGGGGGCGCCTGGGTGGCTCAGTGGGTTAAGCCTCCGCCTTCGGCTCAGGTCATGATCTCAGGGTCCTGGGATCGTCCTGCATCAGGTTCTCTGCTCAGCAGGGAGCCTGCTTCTGCCCTATCTCTGCCTGCCTCTCTGCTTTCTCTCTCTGTCAAATAAATAAATAAAATCTTAAAAAGAAAGATGTAAAAAAACCATGAATGAACTGGGAAGATAGTATTGGGCGTGAATGCACGGCACACAGACTCTTCATGAATTTCCTTTCTGAGGAAAGGACTTTCTGAAGAACCGAAGTCTATGGATACAACATTTTACAGGCTTCTATACAATGAAATACAACAGCACAGAATCAAACATTCCAGCTTTTATCACACAGATCTGGGGGTCCCGGTTATCTAGAACAGCCTTGTCAAATTTTGAAATGCAAACTCAGCATCTTCAAACACCAAAAAATTCCAGAAAGCTTCCAAGATGGGCCTTATTCTTCCACTCACCAAAACTCACCCATGGCTAGAGGTATTGACAAAGGAACTTCATGCTGACCATTTTAATTCTCAAGGAACTTGAAGAGCCAATGCAGAGGACTGGAATGAAACATTCCAAGAGAAGACCGTATTGATTAAAAATCTAAATGTCTGACCCATCTCTGTTGATCTGCTTTCAGCAGGCCAGCGGGTGAGCCCCGTCAATCAAGAGAGCATCACCCATCTTAGAGCGATACTGTTCTTAAACACATGCTCTAATGTAAAATTCAAACATGACAGAAGCAGAAAGAAATGCATGTCCAGAAGTGTTTTTTTTTTTTTTTTCCCCAGTGAAGCTAAAGCCTGGAAGTCGACTAACCTTGTAGGCTCCTATTTCGTAGTAAATACAGAGATTGGCAAACTCAGGCCCATAGGCCAAATCTGGCTCTCCACCTACTTTTGCAGATAAAGTTTTATTGGAACGCAGCCAAACCCATTCTTTTATGTATTTATTGTTTACGGCTGCTGGCACGTTGCAAAGGCAGAATTGAGTAGTTGGGTCAAAGATAGTCTGTTCGGTAAAGCCTGAACTATTTACTGTGTGACCTTCTACATATTAATGCCGTGAATGTTGGAATAAGGCAGGCCCAGATCCTGGATCCAGCCCTGCCAAGCTGGATCTGCCAAGCCATACACACCTTCAGCACATTCCTTAAGATCTTTAAGTGTTTCTGCTTCTTAAATGAGGCTGATAAGAACAATAATTGCCAAGTTTACAGAGAATTTATTTACCATGTGTCCAGCAATGTTCTAGATGCCTTGAATGTATTAGTTTATTTAAGAACAGCAACAACCCTATGAAAACATGATCGTCCCCATTATAGAGGTAAAGAGCCAGAACCAGAGAGAGGTAAAGCCACTTGCCTGAGGTCACACAGCCAGGAAATAGGGGAGCCACCACCTCACCTGGTAGTTCTTTTGTTTTGTTTTGTTTTTAAGATTTTATTCATTTATTTGACAGGCAGAGATCACAAGTAGGCAGAGAAGCAGGCAGAGAGAGAGGAGGAAGCAGGCTCCCTGCTGAGCAGAGAGCCCGATGCAGGGCTCGATCCCAGGATCCTGGGATCACCACCTGAGCGGAAGGCAGAGGGTTTAACCCACTGAACCGCCCAAGTGCCCCTCACCTGGTAATTCTGAGTGTGAATGAGGTCAGGCAAGCGCGCAGGGTTCTTATCCCAGTGCTGGGATATCGCAAGCCCTCAAGAATTTACAGCCGTGGTTATTACTACGTTTGAATACAAGCCATCAGGAATGAATAAATTAGTTGGCCCCTGAGCTGACCCTTGAAAACTCGATTTGTGGAGTGTTTATCTAACAAGAGCCGTGCTTGTTGTTCTGGGGAAGGTGTAGATAGTGCAGACTTTGCTTTCCTCAGTCTCTTGACTGCCAGTTTTTCCAACAGGATTTTGATGCTCTAAGATCTTCCAGAAAGTCGGACATCTATTAATTCCATCAAAAATAAGAAGGAGGGAGGAGCGTCTGTGTGGTGCATTTGGTTAAATGTCTGACTTTTGGTTATGGCTCAGGTCACCATCTCGGGGTTGTGGGATCGAGCCCCGGTGTCCCACTCTGCACTCAGCACAGAGTCTGCTTAAGCCTCTCTCTCCCTCTCCCTCTGCTCCTCCCCTGTGTGTGCTCTCTCTCTCTCCCTCTAAAATAAATAAATAAAATCTTTATTAAAAAAAAAAAAGAAGAAGAAGGAGGAGTACCTGGCTGGCTCAGTCAGTGGAACATGTGATTCTGGATTTCAGGGTGTGAGTTCAAGCCCCACATTGCATATAGAGATCACATAAAAATAAAATCTTTAGGGGCGCCTGGGTGGCTCAGTGGGCTACTCCTCTGCCTTCAGCTCAGGTCATGATCTCATGAGCCCGGCATCAGGCTCTCTGCTCGGCAGGGAGTCAGCTTCCCCTGCTCTCTCTGCCTCTCTGCCTCCTTGTGATCACTCTCTGTCAAATAAATGAATAAATAATCTTAAAAAAATAAAATCTTTAATAAGAAGGAAGCAGAAAGGGAAGAGGAGGAGGAAGAGGAAGAGGAGGAAAGAGAAGAAATGGTCTCATCAGGATGAGACCAGAAGCTCAGTGTACATTTCACAACTGTGGTTTGCTGGTTAGTCATGGATGGTCCTTGTTCATAAAACACAATCATATAATCATATAAAACATATAATCATATAAAACACATATAATGAATTGAATTGGCTTTTGTAGCCCGTTTCCTTTCTCTGAAACAACACTTGAGTCACATTATTTGTTGTAGAAGATACAACAGGAAATAGAAAAACAATCACCCATAATCACACCATCTTGAAATAACCATCTTTAACAGGCTGGTTGTCTAGTTTACACACACACACACACACACACACACACACATTTCCTGCTGTTGCAGAAATTATTTCAACAGGTCACGATGGAAAGCCTTAACATGAACGATAGTAAGCACGGGTAATCTGGCGGGCGGCTGAGGGGCGCCCTCCCCTCTATGCACTATTCCTTTCCACACACTCATCTTGCTTCCACCAAGCTTGAATCTCTCTTGAGAAAAAGCCCAGTGAACATCAGTTTTTATGTTCAAAGACGTAGCAGTTACAGTGAATTCAGAGCAAACTTTTAAAGCACCCATGCCAGTTCCAAATCTCTCTCTTTGGAAGGCAGAGTAGCCAGCACAAACATGTATCAACTCCCTGGTTTTGGAAAGATCATCATTAACGGAGTTTCCCCCAGGAGATGGGGTGGTTATTCAGACAGTGTCCACACAGTTTCAAAACGACTTGTCAGTTTGGTAGGGAAAAAAAAAAAAAAAAAAAGAATCCAAGTACTAACCATCCAGTCAATTCAAAGAAAAATAATCAGTCAAGCCTTTGTCATATAATCCAGATGAAAGGTTGACTAAATAAATCGACCTTTTAATTAGTTGTGCTTATAGTGCATAGATTCTGTGTCAGGCAAGACTTTCGGTTGCAAAAAAGAGTGAAGATTTTAAAGGAGAGATTTCCATGGAATCCTCTTTGGAGTCCACCTGGGGTGGAAAAAAAACCCCACTTTTGGGTACCGATCATCGTCCATGGTTATTGAAAAAGAAGAAATAAAATGTTGATGGGTGTAGGAATCCCTCTGGGAAAAAAACAAAACAACAAAGAGGCTCTTGCCTTTTCAACAAAAAGCTCAAGTACAACCATACTGACTCTTCATGCACAGATCCTGCAAATATAACTCACACCAAAAACCACAGCGAAACGAAACCTAAAGGAAACTCTACTGCAGCGCCAGCAGGGGCTGTTTCCTTGGCCGTGGGATTACGAGCAACCCTCGCTTTCGTTTTGCTTCTTGGTCTACTCTGGTTTTCTTGTAATGATCATGTAGATTATAACCACCTGTGAATGAAAAGTACTAAAGAAAATAAGAAGGAATAAAGGAAAGGCCAAGGAGGTAGACCGGCTCCAAGGTGTGAAAGAGAAGATGAGGTGTGGACCTCCACCCCTGGTCTGGTGAGGTCATTGTCCTTCCTTCTCTGTAACACCTTCCTTGGCATTATTCTCTGTGTTCAAAGCAAAGGCTCCAGACCAGAGGCCGCACTATCACTGAGTGAATGGTCACAGAGATAACCAAGCCTCCCATCAACACGTGGCAGGTCAGGGTGTCTGAAACTCTAGCCCTCTGTGTACCTACATGGTCACACTTGCTGTATTTGAAAGAAGTTATTGCAGAGAACCACAATTATACTGTTTATATATTTATCTACCCATCCGTCTGTCATCCGTCCATCTGTCCATCTATCGTCCATCCATGCATCCAACCATCCAAGATATGACATAACATAGAAGGGAGGACAGTAGATTCTGAAGTCAGACTGCTTTAGTTTGAAACCAGACTCTACATCCTATTAACTCTGTGACCTAGAGTGAGTTATTAGATGTCTTGGATCCCCTCTGGACAAGTGCATCTATATACTCGGAGTCACTTTTCTTTTCTCATGAAAGGCAGCTCCTGCTTGTAGTGGAGTACTTTTGCCGCTTGCTTCCTGCCTGTAGAGCTTCAAGGGGCCTAAGGTCTCTCTTCATTTTGTACTGTCTCTGCTCATTTCAGTCCAAGCTGAAGAATGCCAACACATTTCTTTTAACATTTTTGTGGGCTGCCTATGAATTCAGGAGTGGGTTCGTGGGGTGAACTTAACAGAGAAGTAGTTGGGCAGGGTGGCAGTCCTCTGAAGGCTTGGCTAGGGCTGGAGGACCTGTTTTCAAAATGGCAGTTCCACATGGTTGACAAGTGGGTCCTGTGTGTTGGTGGGAGGACTTAGTTCCTCACCATGTGGGCATCTTCATAGAGCTGGTTACCGTCCTCATGGCATGGCAGTCAGCTTCCCTCAGAGCAGGTGATCCAAGAGAGAGAGAGCCATGCAGAAGCTACAATGCCTCCTCTGACCTTATTAGGGAATTCACACACTGTCATGTGCTCTGTCTTCTATTGGTTCTAAAAGGGCATTAACATGAGGAAGCGAGGATCATCAGAGGCTGTTTGATGGCTGGCTACTACAGGACTCCTTCAGCATAAGCCTGAGACAGGTTTTTAAAAACTTTTTTTAAGATTTTTTTTTTTTTTTTTTTTTTTTTTAAGTAATCTCTACACCCATCATGGGGCTTGAACCTACAACCCTGAGAGCAAGAGTCATGTGCTTTACCATCAGAGCCAGCCAGGTGCCCTGAGACAGATTTTTAAAAAAAAATGTCATTTGAGGTCTTGGCATTTTCTCTAGGTTTGATCTCTGCTTGATCCCATAATCATTTATTTAGGACCAACCACGGACCAGGCACTGGGTGAGATGCTGAACATATAATCACGAACAAAATCTGGTGTTCGTGTTTCAGGTAGGTGAAGTCACCATAGACCCTATCTGCATCTAAGACAGCCCTTTCACACAACACTGAAAGTGCCATGATTAGGTCGTGCACAAGATGCGTTGTTGGACCAAGACAGAGAGCCCAGCGCCAGGCCTGGGGTGGGCTTGTAACGGAGATCGGGAATGGTTTCTGAAGGAAAAGGGTCAGTCCTGTCATTTGTTGGCATTTATCGCGAACCAAATCTTAAGCTAAATTTAAACGCCTCATCTCAGAGAACCCTCCCGAAAGCCCATGCAAAGTGCATGGCTATTATCGCTCTATTACATGCTTGTTTACCGCCTGCCCTGCCTGTCACCCCTCCTCCCACTAGAGCACTTGCTTCAGCCGGACAGTGGCTTCTGCCAGTTTTCCATCCTCTGCCTCTGGAAGGGTTCCTGGCACATAAGTAGCCCTTGACACTTCTGAGTCAAACCACTGACTACCCATTCCACCGAGGACAAAACAAAGGCTTAGAGGTGACTTCCCCAAGATCACACAAACAGGGAGTGGCTGAGGCAGAATTCCAACCTGTGCTCGTATCCATGGTAACACACTCCCTGCCCCCAACACAGCCTGTGCCCTGGAGGAATGGACAGATCAGTGGGGAAGCCTTAGGGACTGGCACTAAGGTAAGGTAACTCAGTGCAGTATACGTGCTATGAATAGATGTGTTCGGTGTCAGAGGGGAGAGAGGACTAGCTTGGAACTGGTTGGAAGGCGGGGGGTTGGCCAGCAAAGACTCTCTGGGCAATGGATCTGGGGCTGTGGGTTTCGATCATGGTCCTCCTGTTGGGGATGCTCTAACTTTATTCTGGCAGGATTTAGAAATCCCAAGTTCACGACCTCCCTGAGGCTGAGTAGGATGGACCCCTGACCTGCTTAGGGACACGGCTCTTCAGTCCCCGGGTCCCTACTCCTCCTCCACAGCTCTTTTCTCCCCACTCCGCGTTCCCAGTGCCCGCCACCTCGGGCCGGGGATTCCCACCCATTGTCACTGGTGCTCAGCGTCCTGTTTGATTATTGCATGACCACAAAAATTGCCTGCAGAGAACTGAAAAACGGTTGCCACTCACAAGCGTGAGATGCAGAGAGAAAGTGCCAGAAAGGGCCCGGGTGCACCGGGCTAATTCACAGGACGGCGTCAAGAGCAAGGCCTTATCTTCAGCCATCAGGCTTCAGCCGGAGTTGCTTCTGTGAAATGGTAGCGATGAGTCAGGGCGAAAGTAAGACCCCCTTGGATGGTGTGGGCACATGCCATGGCAGCCTGTTCTCTCCCTGGGTGTCTGGTGGGCAGGGATGGCCCCTCGCTTCTGTCGAAGTTCGTGTTTGACAAATGTGAATAACCAGGTCTCCTTAAATCACATAAAGTCAGACCTCCATAGCGGCTTTAATTTGGGGTTGAGGTCCTCAGTGCCTACGTGGTCTCTGATATCCGGCAGGGCCATCTCTCGAGCCTAGAGAAAAGGGGTTGCTTCTTTACAGAGCTCTGTTTTCTCAGGATGACTGTAATGATTTCAGAAACACAAACGTGCATAAATAGAGAGGAAGTCAGCCAGTATCACCACGTGGGGTGACCAGGAACACCTGTACGTTCCCTCCTCTGCTGTTTTTCAGTGCACGTGCCCGTCAGATCTGCGGGGTGTAGCGGTTAAAGCAAGGCTCTGGGCCAGGCACTTGCAACTTCTTGTGGACCCCTTGCAACTTGGACCCTTAAAAAGTCTGGTGAAACCCATCGACCCCTTCTCAGAGTTATGTTTCTAAATGCATAGATTAAAACACAAAGGAAATCAATCACACTGGGAAGCAATTATCAAGATATTTTTAAAAATTTTGTGACATCTAGTAATGTATGTGATGCTTTGTTCATTCAACATCTAGTGGTGAGTCTAAGAACTATTTCAAGTTCAAAGTGGTGATAGCTCCAGATGTCTGCGGCAACAGGTATGGGAAACGTCTCTGAGGCCCACAGGTGACAGTCATGGGCGTCATTCTTGCCAGTGTGGCTCATTGTCTACATTCACGTTCTGCAGAAGGCAGGTGCTTAACCCACAGAGCCACCCAGGTGCCCCTAATTTAAATTCTAGAGTTAAAAAAAGTATGGTGCTGGGAGTCAGTCAAGCACACCCCAGGTTCAAACCCCTGTTGGGGTCGTACTCAAGCTGAGTAGAAGTCCTGGTGATAAGAATGATCAAAGTCATTTTTTATTGAGCAGTTCCTGTTGGCCAAGTGTGTGTGGGATCTCAGGAAGGGGGGGGTCTTTTTTTTTTTTTTTTTAAATTTGAGAGAGTGTGCATGTGTGCGTGAGCAGAGGGAGGGGCGGAGGGAGAGGGAGAGAGAATCTCCAGCAGACTCCTTGCTGAGCTCAAAGCCTCACATGGGGCTCGATTCCCTCACCCTGAGATCATGACCTCAGTGAAATCAAGAGTCAGATGCCACCCAGGTGCCCCACGTGGGCTCTATTTTTATCCCCATTTTACAGATGAGGAAGCAGGCCTGGAGAGGTTAAGTAGCAGGCACGAGCTCACACAGCTAGCAAGAGGCAGGGTTAGATTTGAATATGGCACCAGCTGGTGAGCCTGAACCCTGCTCCACTAGCTCTTCCCCTCCACACTCTCCTCCACATTAAGGGTTTGCTTTCTTTGCCAAAACCTCATTCCATGAACCTTTCCAAAGGCCTTGGGCCAAAAGGATAAAGAAGGAGTAGTTCTACTTCCGGGAAATAATCCTCAGAAACAACCAGAGACAGGGATGAAGATGGATGCTCTAACGCGTGGAGCACGCTATGCACAGCACTTAAAAAAGAACGGTCAGAGCGAGAAATGAACATTTTACATTTTTTATGAGAAGATATGATGCAATCACCAACATAGTGTTGTTAAAAATTTACTGTAAGAAGATGGGTAGAAATCTTTATGTATATGGCATTAGCCTCTTTTTGGAAATAAAATAAATACGTGCACCTTGGCGGGTAGCAGGCGTCTGCCGGCCGCATCAGGCCTCCCTGTTGGTTTTGTTACTGCCAATGAGCTGAGATGGTTTTTACATCTTAATTGTGAAGTTAAAAAAATAAAAAATAAAAAGACTATCCAGTTTTTTAGCAGGAATGGTTGCTTGAGGCAATGCCAAAGCTGAAAATATTTACTATCTGGTCCTTTACAGAAAAAAAAATTGCTGACTCCTGCTACATACCAAACAGAAAACTCTTATAATATAAAACAGTGTGTTTTACTGGAATGATCCAAAATAATCTCCCCATCTCAGGTCAGGTGAGAAGCAACCTTCTTCTCTGCCTTAATCTGCTGCTCAACCTTCATCTGCTGCCTTAATTGCCCTTTGCCACGTAATATAAAATAAACACAGGTCTGGGGCTGGGGACATGCACATTTTTGTGGCCCTGGTGGGCTACAGAGAGCTGTGTTTCCACATCAGGGTGTAGATTCTTTACAGACAATATTTTATTTAATCCTGTAAGGACCCTGAGGCTCAGACAGGTAAAGCGATCTGCCCAGGATCATGCAGCCCCAAGGGTCAGCATTTGGGCTGGAGTCACAGTCTGCAGGGCTTCTGAGTCTGTGGGCTTCCAACCAGGCCTATTTGACTCTCTCTGACATGTGCCAAGCGATCTCTTCCACTTACTGGCTGCACTCGGAAGGGTACAGGAACTTCAGTTAATTCTGTTGCTCACCCTTATAAATTCAGGAGCAGAGAAAAGTAAAGGCAGGACAGGCTCCTTAAAGATTTTTTATTTTTATTTATTTATTTTAAATATTTTATTTACTTTTTTGTCAGAGAGCGAGAGCGAGCACAGGCAGACAGAGTGGCAGGCAGAGTCAGAGGGAGAAGCAGGAGCCCGATGTGGGTCTTGATCCCAGGGTTCTGGGATGGAGCCCTGCATTGGGCTCTCTGCTCGGCAGGGAGCCTGCTTCCTCCTCTCTCTCTCTCTCTGCCTGCTTCTCTGCCTACTTGTGATCTCTGTCGAATAAATAAATAAAATCTTAAAAAAAAAAAGAATTTATTTATTAGATTGAGAGACAGAATGAAAACAGGGAGAAGCAGACTCCCCACCAAGCAGGGAGCCGGAAGCAGGACTGGATCCTGGGACTCCAGGACTATAACCTGAACCGACAGCAGCCACTTAACCAACTGAGCCACCCAGGCGCTCCATAAGAAACTTCTTTACAAAGGCCCGGTTTCAATCGACCTTAGGCAACTATGTCAGCTTTCGGAGCCTCAGCCTGCTTCCCAGGGGTTAATGAACCAGCTCCACGTTTCACCACGAGTGTTCGAGTCACTCATACAGAAAAAATCTGTTGCCCCTCTATGTGCTAGACTCGATTCTAGAAATTTCTAAAACACCCCAGCAAAGCAGGATAAGATCAATTCATTGGAACCGTGCCAATAATTTTGCCATTAAGTTATTTTAATAATAAAAGTTTAGGGGCGCCTGGGTGGCTCAGTGGGTTAAAGCCTCTGCCTTCGGCTCAGGTCATGATTCCAGGGTCCGGAGATCGAGCCCCGCATTGAGCTCTCTGCTCAGCAGGGAGCCTGCTTCCTCCTCTCTCTCTGCCTACTTGTGATCTCTGTCTGTCAAATAAATAAATAAAATCTTCAAAAAAAAAAAAAGTTGAACGGCCAAAGTTACGAAGGGTTGACTGTGTATCAGGCACCGAGTTACGGACTTTGCAAATAGGAACAGTTCCGAATCACGATTCATTTTAACAGCTGGACTTCAAAAGAAACTGCAAACTTCCCTTATTCGAGTGTGGATATTTCCTTAATGAAACCCCAAATTAAGAGTCAAATAGCTCATGATCACAAGAAGAACCAGCAGGCTTACGGTGGGGCGAGAGGCTCCTAGTGGGACACTCATTCTCCCCATTCCCGTCCTGGAGTCGAGGCTTTGATCTTCCAGCTCACAGATGACAGGGCTGCCCGGGGGCGTCAGCAATTGCTAAAGTGCATTTCTGTCTCTTTGAGGATGGAGGTGTGTGGACACCGAGAGCCACCTTGCTCACAATCAGATTTTGTAAGTGTTGGACTATGAATTCTGAAGGCCCTGTTTCACTTGGATTGATCTGTTTTTTGGAAGTAAATCTGTTGGCTTCTGCTCTGTGCTCACTGCACAAGGGGAGAGGGTTCCGGGAATGTCGATGACCCAGTGTTTTTCCGGGGAACAACTTTTGCTTAAAACTTGTGGAGTCGCTTCTCGTTTCCAGTCTGGGTACTGCTGGGACTCACTATTTGGCCTGTGTCACCTCTCAGATGAATTTATGACCAAAAAAAAAAAAAAAAAAAAATAAGGTCAAGAAAGAAAGAAAGAATGAGAGAGAGAGAGAGAGAGAACGAAACAATGGAAATTTAGAAGTTTCTGGACCTGCTAACAGAGTGGAGATGAAATGAGAAACAGCTGAGATTAATATCCTCAAATTTGGGGGAAACTATCCCAATCCTTTAGGGCAGCCTCTCCATTTGCGGTGGTGGTGAAAACCAGCATGAATGCTGTTAATTCAGAAACTCTTAAAAAATGGGTTCGTGGGCGCCTGGGTGGCTCAGTGGGTTAAGCCCCTGCCTTCTGCTCAGGTCATGATCCCAGGGTCCTGGGATTTAGTCCCACATCGGGCTGCCTGTTCAGCGAAAGTCTGCTTTTCCTTCTGCCCTTCCCCCCTGCTTGTGATCCCTTTCCCACTCTCTCTCAAATAAATAAATAAAATCCTAAAAGAAAAAGAAAATGGGTTCTATCTTCCTGACGGACCACCCATCCACCCATCCACACATCCATGCATCCATGCATCCATGCATCATCTATCTAAAGAAATGGCGACGTCAGCAAAAAGCAGGAAGAACAGCCAGTACCCTAACTAACTCGGCAGTAAGACCTTCCAATATGAACAAGACACTTGCCTTTCGACATGGTAACTTGACAGCTAGCATGGAAGCCTACAAAACCAGACCAGGGTGTGTAAAAGAGATATGCACGGAGGCTCACCACCTCCCCGGGACAGAGACTGGCAACAACCTCATCATTACTTGGGCCATGGATAATTTTTCTCCGCCACATAACTGCCTACTTCCTCAACTTTCCCTGCAGAACAAGGATATTCAGAATACTTATCGTTTGATGATGGGGACAAAATGAGTTCATGGTCAGGCAGGGTTTAGAATCAGGTGGGCACACACTGCATGCTCAATAATTTTAGCTACTATTACTACCAAATAATAGAAATCAACACTTTTTTTAAAAGAGTGAATTATAAACCTATTACTGAGATATCTATATTTATGGTTCAGAAAAAAAAAACCTCACCAATGATACAATGTGTAGAATATGGTGAATCACATTCGTGCTTTTCAACCAAGATCACGCCTCACTTAGGTTTGTTTATAGATAGAACATTTCAGGAACCATACACAGGAACCGGTGATCCACAAAAATACTTCTGTCCAGGCTCTAGAGAGTTAATGCTAAACCACAGCAGAGAAATGTGTCTGTGTCCTTTTGAAGACATCTGTTGTTTACCAACACCTCTCATTTATGGCTTATGGCATATATAGGGATGGAACAATTTGAGTCACAACTGCGTAATATGGCCTCGTTTTAAACTAGTAGGTTTAATTAATTAATGGCTTGAGCCACTAAGAAGCACTAATAATATATATATATATGTATATATGTCTATAAAATATTTTTCTCTTTAAGATTTTATTCATTTATTTGACAGCGAGGAAGAGAGCGTACAAACAGGGGAAGCAGCAGGCAGAGGGAGAGAGAGAAGCAGACCCCCCACTGAGCAGGGAGCCTCATGCGGGACTCGGTCCCGGGACCCAGCGATCATAACCTCAGTGGAAGGCAGACGCTTTACTGACTGAGCCACCCAGGTGCCCCTAATCATAATATATTTTAAGGAAAAAAAAATAGGGAGAATTGCTGGCCAAATAAATAAACAAACAAAATTCAAGTTTGAAAATGATCGATGAATCACAAAAATGTCTGAGACATAAATTTGTGGAATAAGAAACTATGGACCCTTGAGGTGCATTTTTTAAAAAATGTATTTTATAGGACTCCATCCGAGGACACTGGGATCAACACCCGAGCCGAAGGCTGACACCTAACCGACTGAGCCACCCAGGCATCCCCTTGAAGTGCATTTTAAACAAGCTTCCATGTCCAATACCAGGTACAAATTAATGCTAGAAAATCAAAAGAAATGTTTTTGTACCAGAAACAGAACGACGGATTACAAGTTGATAGGAGTTCAGCAACTATTGCTTGAATGCCTTGTTTTATACAAATGCCCGAACAGCAAAAAGGAGAAGACTGTCCCGTGTGAGCTGAGCTCCGCACGGTTTGCAGGTGCTACCAACTCATCCTTGCTCGGCATTCACTATTCTTTATTTGTATAAAATCCGGGTCCATTTACAAACACAACGAAGTCTGGGTCCATCAGACTGCCTACAGTTTCCATAGAAATTTCCGTAGAAATCTCTCTCCCAGACCAGATTCGGCTCCTTTTCTGAAGTGTCATTCGAATGCTGTTCATTGTAAAGTTGTCTAATGAAAAACCGCCTGTGGCGGGGACTACAAGCCATTTGGCTCCCTCCTGGTCAGAGGAGGAAAGGAATAACACTGAGCAAGGCTGAAGGTTTTTATTATCACGTCGTAAAAGAGCAAATGGCATCTGTCAATAATACAAAGGAACTCAGGGCCCTGGAAAAGGAAGCTGGGTGGGGGGAGGCTGTCGAGTGACAAAATGGATTTTTATTAACCTCCCCGCTCCAAAATCTCTTTTCCGATTTTCTTTGGCCTCATTCACTTTGCAACAGAATAATGCTGTGAAAAACACCCCAACAGGAAGCTGATAACCCTTGGCGACCGCAGGGCTGCCTGCTTACCTCGAAAAGCTGCAGAGAGAGATTGGCCGGAGCTCAGAGCTGCGAGCAGGTAGATAGCGGCGCACGTGCATTTTCACCCAGCGCCCCGCCTGCATCATCATCTTAGCTTTCCAAGAAGAACACAGCCCGTTTGCCTCGGCATTCATTCTCAACAAGTTTTCATATTTGGGTCATAAACATCTTTTCACGACGCTGGTAAAATAGCCCAGGTGTTTATGAGCTGCGAGAAATATTTTTGCCAAACGCAGAAAGAACAGAAATGGGACCGTTCCCATCAAACCCGGACAAAGATGCGCTGGTGTGGGGGAAGGGAAGCCTGGCTATTGGCGGGGCGGGGGTGCAGAATGCTTTCACGGGAAGTTGTTAAGGGGGAGGTCTCATAAAAATGTTTAGTAAATGTGAACAGTAATTCAGGCCTGAGCAGGTGTGAGAGCCGGCACACACGGCCAGGGCCCTGGGAAGATGAACAGGGGGCTGTGCAGGTCTAGAAGGAAGGGTTTCCTCTCCTTTGTGCCAGGGACCCGCAGCTCAGGTTCTGACCTTCTGACAATGGGGGCACATCCTGGTTTCCAAAGAAGTTTAGAGCCTGGGCATAATTGGGTTATTACTTCCAAGGGAAGTCAATAGTTACAGTATGAAGTGGTTTTATCCTAAACATTCACACACTGCAACAGGTCTAAATCGGTTCTGACAGGGCAAGATGCCCACGATTTTTTAAAAAGGCAACGTTAAATATGTTATACCGATCAGAGGATCCTTTCTGTTACTGCTTCAAAGATCAGCAGACATACAGAGAAAATAACCTGAGGGAAATAACCACAAATACACTGGGTTTGAATATTCTTTGTTTTCTATTTCTGGGTTGATTGCATCTTTAAAATTATTTATTTATTTATTTACTTATTTATTTAAAAATTTTAAAAAGATTTTATTTATTTTATTGTCTGAGAAAGAGCACAAGTCCCTGGGATCATGACCCCAGCTGAAGGCAGACGCTTAACCGTCTGAGCCATCCAGGCATCTCTGACTAAGCTTTTTGAAAAGATTTTTTATTTTTATGACATTTTTATCTCTTCATGGTCTTTGGAAAAAACGTGATCAGGGCACCTGGGTGACACAGCCGGTTAAGTGTCTGACTTCTTTTTTTTTTTTATATTTATTTATTTGGCAGAGATCACAAGTAGGCAGAGAGGCAGGCAGAGAGAGAGGAGGAAGCAGGCTCCCGTTGAGCGGAGAGCCCGATATGGGACTCGATCCCAGGACCCTGAGACCATGACCTGAGCTGAAGGCAGAGGCTTTAACCCACTGAGCCACCCAGGCACCCCCAAAATATGTACTTTTTATTTTAAGTAATCTCTACACCCAATATGGGGCTCTAACTCATAACCCCAGGACCAAGGGTCCCATGCTCCTCTGACTGAGCCAGCCAGGTGTCCGGATTACATTTTTACCAAGGTCATGAGGGATAAAAAATGTCATTGATGGACACATAAAAACATATTAAAAAACAAAAATGAGTGCATGTAAAAAACTGGTGAACTCTGAGTAAGGTCTGTAGTCTCTAACCATATTACACCAGTAGCAGTTTCCTGGTTTTGATCAATGATCTGTGGTTACGTGGGCTGTTGCCATTGAGGGAAACTAGGGGATGGGACCTTTTTGTACTATTTTTACACTTCTTGTGATCTATAATTACATCATAATAAAAAATTTAGGAGGGCATATCTTTGTAAGGGAAAAAATAAATACACACAAAGTGATTTGTAAAATAGATGACTATGCCACACTATCGACACTGAAAGACGCAGCTCGACGGAAGAGCAGAATGTAGACCCAGGATGTATCCAGTGAAACGAAACTCCTATGCTCAGCATAACGTGTGATTGGAGGCTGCCAGAACGCTGAGTGATTCTCTTTAGACGGAAGCCATTCGTTTTGAGGGGGACTTCTTGTGACTTAATTTTTTTGTTTTTAAAGTAGGCTCCGTGCCCAGCACAAAGCCCCATGTAGGGCTGGAACTCACAACTGTGAGATCAAGACCGGAGTGGAGATCAAGAGTTAGACCCTTAACCCACGGGGCCACCCAGGTACCCATTGGGAACTTAATTAAAAAAAAAAATGTGACCATACATTACTGCTAACAGTACTGTTACTTTATTCATCATGCTTTTCTACGGTTTATTTTTTCCTCCAAACGTAGACACACATACATAGACATACATACTTGGGTATCTGTATTTAATTTTTGCCCCAGACAAGTTCTTCACTTGCTGCTTTAAAAAAAAAAAAAAAAGATTTTATTTATTCATTTGAGCGAGATACAGAGACAGAGAGAGAGAGAGCGCATGCGCACAAGCAGGGGGAAGGGGCAGAGAGAAAGAGGCAGGCTCTCCGCTGAGCAGGGAGCCCGACACAGGGCTGGATCCCTGGACCTTGAGATCATGACCTGGACTGAAGGCAGATGCTTGACTGAATGACCCACCCAGGGGCCCATCACTGCTTTTACTCTTTTCAGTAAATCATCACAAAGCCCTTTCATCTGTGAAAATGGAAAGAGACTATCTCATAGTTTGGCGCTGGCTGTAAGCACTCTAAGGGAAAGCTTGGCCTGGTATACTGATCTCTAAGGAGAAGGGTATTTAAAGACACTGTGGACCTACTGCGTGCAAGACATGCTACATCCTTTATCTTACTTACTCCTCAAAACAACCTAAAGACATAGATATTTTTCGATCACCTTTTAGCTGGTGAGTAAGCGGAGGTAATACGAGGCTGAACCTGTATTTGAAAAATACATGGCTAATAATTTAGGGAGGTGGGATTTGAACCCAGGGAGCGTAGCTTGGGTGTCTGTGCTCTCAAGCACTCTATATTGCTTCAGGATGGAAACTGAAGACATCATCACCATCACTAAAATGATTTATAGTGAATACACTCTTTTGGATTGATAACCAGTAACATGACCAATAAATAATGAAGGACGCAGCACTGCATTTGGAGAATGCAATGAATAACTTAGTACTGACTATTGTAATCAGAATATTCTATAAGAAAAGCAGCTAGATCAAGAGAACAACCGTGCCCCTACAGTGGGGCTGTGTGCACAGGGAGAAGGCAGGGTCGGGGTGGGGGGAACCAACGGAAGCTGGCAGGTCCTCGTTGGAAACAGAGCTCTGGCAAGACAGGTGGGCAAGGGGAGAAGTCTCATGGGGTCACTCGGGAGGAAAAAGGAGTAGGGGGGGGGAGAAATTTATAGAGCTTGGTGGAGCAGGAGGCTCCAAAGAAATGATAGGGACTGTGGTAGGCTGAGTAATACCCATCCCTAAGAAGTCCACATCTGAGTCTCTGAAACTTGTCGATATGTTACCCTACATGACGAAAGGGGCTTTGCAGATGTGCTTAAATTAAGGACCTTGAGATTCAAAAGGCATCCTGATTGCACTGGTGGGTCCAACATAATCACCGGGCTGGGGCGGGGGACGATTATAAGAAGGAGGCAGCAGGTCAAAGAAGGAGATAAGAGATGGAGCAACAGAAGCAGGAAGTTGGGTGATGGGAGGAAGGTTCTAGGAGCCAGGGATGTTGGTGCCCTCTGGAAGCTAGAATAGGCAAAGGACTGACCTATCTTTGCTTTCTTTAGTTCTTTCTTTCTTTCTTTCTTTCTCTTTCTTTTCCTTCCTTCCCTCCTTCCTTCCAAGATTTATTTATTTATGTTGAGAGAGAGAGTAGGGAGGAGCGCAGGAAGGGGGAGAAGCCCAAGCAGGCTCCCTGCTGAGCACAGAGCCCACTTTAGGGCTTCATCTCACAACCCTGAGATCATGACCTGAGCCAAAATCAAGAGCTGGACGCTTAACCGACTGAGCCAGCCAAGTGTCCCCTTCTCTGCTATTTTAATGACACAAAATCCAATTTATAAAGCCTGCAACAATGTAAGGACAAAAATTAGGATTTTTTTTTTTTTTTTTTTTTTTTTTTGTAGGCAGGACAGGGCAAAATAAATGTAAATGTAGAGTTCTTTTCTTTTTTTTAAAAAAAGCTGTAATCACACAAGTAATACATACTCGTGCAGACAAAATTTAAAATACAGATAAAAGGAAAAAAAACCCTCATTCACTTCTTAGAAGATGAAAGAGATACCTACTGTTTTTTTTTTAATATTTTAGAAATTTTATTTATTGATTTGTCAGAGAGAGGTAGTAGAAGCAGGGGGCGTGGCAGGCAGAGAAGCAGGCACCCCCTTGGGCAGGGAGCCCGGTTGTGGGACTCAGTCCCAGAATGCTGGGATCATGACCTGAGCCGAAGGCAGACACTTAACTGAGCCACCCTGGCATCCCAAGATACCTAGTGTTGGTATAAATTGTCGATTTATTTCCCACGCCTGAGCATACTTACATATTTTTGCAAAATAGTTGATCGCACTATATAAACTACGTGGTCACTGCCCTGTGCATTAAACTATCATAAACATCTTTCACAGCAATAAATAAATTTCCCTAAAAGCGTCTCCCAAAGTGGTTTCAAAGAACGTTAACAGGTATTGAAAGAAGTTCTAGGGCGGGATTATATTGAAACCTTGGGTTAGAGGAAGTTAAGAGACTTCTGTAAGACCTCTCAGATGCTTTGATATGACAGACACAATGTACAGATCTAAGATGGCTATATGATACAATGTTTCTCTAAGCTGTCTTACCACAGAACCCTTCCTCCCTCCCCCTGAAATGTACAGAGAATTAATCATTTTTTTTATTTTAAAGATTTTATTTATTTGTCAGAGACAGACATAGTAAGAGAGGGAACACAAGCAAGGGGAGTGGGAGAGGGAGAAGCAGGCTTCCTGCCCAGGAGGGAGCCTGATGCAGGTCTTGATCCCAGTACCCTGTGATCATGATCCTAGCAGAAGGCAGGCGCTTCACGACTGAGCCACCCACCTACTCCGAAAATTAACCATTTTAAAGTGAACAATTCAGTGGTATTTACTACCTTCACAATGCTGTGTAACCCCCATCTGTATTTAGTTCCAGAACATTATTTTATTAATGAATTCATGAATTGATGTATTTTTAAAGATTTTATTTTCAAGTAATCTCTACACCCGACATGGAGCCCGCACTTATAACCCTGACTGAGTCAGGCGGGTGCCCCCCAGAATGTTTGCATTGCTCCATAATAAAACCCTGTGTTCCTTAAACAGCTGAGTTCTCCTTATCCTGGGATCACTAGCTCCTGGCTCTTCCTGGTGTTTGTTGAATGAATAAATAAAGATATGGTTTCAGACTACAATAACAACTCTTTCGACTTTGATCTGTAGGGCTACCTATTCACAAGAGCACAAAAGCCAGGGACACAGATGCACACTCAATGGTAATCCAAGAGTGTCATCATCTCTCAAGCCCTCGAACAAAAAAGAGTCCATTCAAATTTGGTTTGTAACTACATAGCTGCTCAACCCAACAATGTACTTGACCACATTATTTAAATATAAGAAGTGAGTATTTTTTTCCCCCCAAAGCATTCCGGCAAATCAGAACCACTTGAAGGAGCACCGCTTTTTATTCAACACACTGATTGTCCTCACCACCTAAATGGCTAGAAAATAGTTATGTTGTATCTTTCTGAAAAAGATACTTTGGGAACAAGCAAGACCAGTGAAATACCACTGTCTATGGGGGGGGGGGGGCAAGGAGATGAGGCCTCCCCCCTCTATAGCAGGAAGTCAAGACATGAAATTCTACAGCTGACACTCCACAACCAGGGGGTATAAATCTGAAACTCAAATTTCAGAGGTAAGAACTGGAACAATTATAACCAGGAAAAATGAAAGTGCTTTTTCTTGGAGACCCAGACCTGGGGGCAAGGCAGCCTTGTTTTTCATTATTAACTTTCTGCAGCTGATCACTTTTTAACCACCAGTAAGGAATTCTTCCCCTTAAAATGGTTATTTATTTTTATGTATTTAAGTAATCTCTACACCCAACATGGGGCTTGAACTCACAACCCCAAGATTTAGAGTCATGTGCTCTTCTGAGTGAGCTAGCCAGAGACCCCTAAAATTGTTTTTTATTTATTTATTTTTTTTTTAAAGATTTTATTTATTTATTTGACAGAGAGAAATCACAAGTAGATGGAGAGGCAGGCAGAGAGAGAAAGAGAGGGAAGCAGGCTCCCTGCCGAGCAGAGAGCCCGATGCGGGACTCGATCCCAGGACCCTGAGATCATGACCTGAGCCGAAGGCAGAGGCTTTAACCCACTGAGCCACCCAGGCGCCCCCCTAAA
>NC_081563.1:131024005-131107315 GCF_022355385.1 Mustela nigripes
ACCTGAGATCATGACCTGAGCCGAAGGCAGAGGCTTTAACCCACTGAGCCACCCAGGCGCCCCCTAAAATTGTTTTTTAGATGAAGGGGATTAAGAAGTACCAACTTCCAGGGATCCCTGGGTGGCTCAGTTGGTTGAGCCGCTGCCTTTGGCTCAGGTCATGATCCCAGGGTCCTGGGATCGAGCCCCACATCGAGCTTCTTCCTCAGCGGGGAGCCTGCTTCCTCCTCTCTCTGCCCGCCTCTCTGCCTGCTTGTGTGCTCGCTCGCTTGCTCTTTCTCTCTCTGACAAATAAATAAATAAAATCTTAAAAAAGGAAAAAAAGAAGAAGTATCAACTTCCAGTTATAAAAGAAATAAGTCACTGGGATGTAAAGCACAACATAAGGAATATAGTCAATAATATTGTCATAACTTCATATGGTGACGCATTACGGTAACAAGACTTGGGGTGGTGAGCGTTTTGTAATGTATATAAATGAGGAGTCACTATGCTGCACACCTGGAATTAATGATATTGTAAGTCTACTATACTTTAATTTTAAAAATAAAGATTTTATTTTATTTTTTAGAAGTTTTATCTATTTGTTTGAAAGAGAGAGAGCATGAGAGAGAGGGATAAAGAGAGAGAACATGAGCAGGGCCGGGGGAAGGAAAAGCAGACTCCCTGCTGAGCAGGGAGCCCGATGCAGGATTTGATCCCTGGACCCTCAGATCATGACCTGGACCCTCAGATCATGACCTGGGCTGAAGGCAATTGCTTAACCAACTGAGCCACCCAGGGGCCCCCCATTTTTTTTTAAAGCATTAGGTGCTTTGGGATGATAACAGTGATACCAGATAAGTTTGTGTTAGAAAAGTACATGAGGGGTGCCTGGCTGCCTTAATAGGTAGAACATAAGACTCTTAGTCTCAGGGTTGTAAGTTCGAGCCCCGCGGTTAGGTGCAGAAATTACTTAAAAATAAAATCTTGGTGGGGGCGCCTGGGTGGCTCAGTGGGTTAAGCCTCTGCCTTCGGCTCAGGTCATGATCTCAGGGTCCTGGCATCGAGCCCCACATCAGGCTCTCTGCTCAGCAGGGAGCCTGCTTTCCCCTCTCTGCCTACTTGTGATCTCTGTCAAATACAAACATAAAATCTTAAAAAAAAAAATGGGGGGAAGAGAAAACAACACCAGGGGCCAGTGTTTACATTTATTTGCATTTGTTAATTGCATTTATTTATTACATTTCTATTGTTATAAATGTATTAAAATGAATGAAAGTTTACAAAGAATCGTAAGTGAATTATTCAAAACCAGGGTGGCCAAATGTCACCCATGTAGGGGAAAGGTATGAAGTTCACTTTACTATCATGCAATTACAATTTTTCCAAAATGAAAGGTTGAGGGAAAGTATTATAAAGTTAAAATAAAATAGGCAGACACCTCTTTTTTGCGGTCCTACCCACCCCTCTCTTGCAATGTAGTCAATAAACTTCCATCTCCTTAAAAAAAAATAAATTACAATGATAAACACCCGAGAAGCTTAAAAAAGTCCTGTGCTTAGGTCACGTCCTGGAACAATAAAATCAGAAAATCTGGGAGTGGCTATTAGTATTTAAAAGGTTTTTTTTCCTCAGATGATTTCACTGTACAACAAGATGAAAACCAGTGCTCTGGAGAATCTCAAAAGGTCCATTTTGCTTTAACTTTTTATAATCTCTAGAGGGATTTCTTGTCTCAGCAAAGTAAGCTCTAAGACACTGGCAGTGACTTCTGTGAAAGTTATTTTCTGAATAACTCCGCTTTAAAGGAATGAGAACAAATAATACAATGATAATAGCAGAAGCAGGTAAGTATTCTTACAAGGAAGCAAATAGTTTGCTTGCTGAGAAGCCACTTGAAGCTCACAGGTTTGGGCTAAAGGAAATCAGTGATACCCCGTGTTTTTATTTTCTTTATTTTTTATTTTTTTTAAAAGATTTTATTTATTTATTTGACAGACAGAGATCACAAGTGGGGGGGGGGCAGTAAGCAGGTTCCACGCCGAGCAGAGAGCCCGATGCGGGGCTCGATACCAGAACCCTGGGGTCATGACCCGAGCCGAAGGCAGAGGCTTTAACCCACTGAGCCACCCAGGCGCCCCTCTGTATTTTTTAAAATCTTTTATTTGACCTACTGAGTTTAATAAAGTTCCCTTCTCACCCTGCTGCATACTCAGAGCCTTTGCAGAAAGCCATAGTCAGTTCACCTCCACAGGGAGAAGAGAAGTTTCTACAGTTTTCAGTGTCTTGAAGGAGCTGGGACGTTAGGATAGCTTAGCGACAAATCACAGGAAACCCAATTCAACAGAGCTTAAACAATAAGCCACTGATGAATCATCTATTAAGGACTTTGGCACTAGGCTGTCTCTGGGGGTGGTGATTTGGTTAGTGAATCTGGGAGCCAGGTTTTTTTCTCTTCTTCCCACACTCCCATTTCTAGCTGGTTTTCCTCTGTCTCCTATCCAGACCCTAGGGTGGCCACAGAGTTCCGGGAGTCCTAGGGAGATGGTGATGTCTGTAAGCCACAGAAAAAGCCCCTACCTCGTCCCTTTTTTTAAGGGTGAAGAAAACCTTCCCTGAAGTCCTCTCTGTAGGCTCCCCTTGATATCTGTTGGCCAAAATCGTATCATCTACCTATTCCTAAGGCAATGACTTGGCAAAAAAAAATGAGACTAGCATGGTGGGCTCACATCCACTGGAGGACTGTGTACATACACACACACACACAACCACACACACACATCCAGAATGATATAAATGACTTTTTATTCCAAGGGATTCTCTTTATTTTTTTATTTTAAGTAAACTCTACAGTCTAATATGGGGCTCGGACTCCTGACCCGGAGAACAAGCGTTGCACGCTTTACCAACTGAGCCAGCCAATACCAGTACCAATGGCTTCTAAACAGAAGAGAAATGGAACATAAACTATACTGAGATACTGGTTTTCACTCCTTACACGACAGATGATCCCAAAGCTTGCTTCTGTACGGCACTGCAGAGGTGGGTGAGACAGCCACTCTCACATGCATCAAATTTACAAACACAGTATTACCCTTTGAACCGGTTACTCTACTTCTGGGAGTGTGACACACAGAAATACTTACATAAGGTTAAATCCCTAATCCCTTATGGGAAAAGTGTCGCTGATACAACGTTATATGTAACAGCGAAATATTGCAAACACCATAAATATCCATCAAAAGGGGAATGGTTGAACAAAGCATGGTCATCTGGGTGGGAGTGAGGGGATTCTATGTGCTGATGTGAAACGAGCGTCAGGATATGTGGTTTATGGGGAAGCCAGGGTGGCTCAGTCCGTTAAGTGTCTGACTCTTGTTTTCTGCTCAGGTCATGATCTCAGGGTCGTGAGATCAAGCCCTGCATCAGGCTCTGCGCTGTGCGTGTGGATCGTCCTTAAGACGGTCAATCTCCCACTCCCTTTGGCCCTCCCCACCAGCCTCACACTCTCTTTCTCTAAAAAAAAAAGACAAAACAAAAAAACCGCCACAAAGATATATTTTTTATATGTACAGAAATTGGAGTATAAGCTACAATTTGTATAGTAAAGAGAAGAAAAAATATATACATCTATTAGATTATATAGACATAAAGAATCTCCAGGAGCTCAAACAAGAGATGGATAGAACTGATGTTTCTGGGGACGCTGGGCCATGGGGAGGCTTCATTCTCTTCTGTACCTTGTGTACCTTTTGGTTTTGAACCATGTGAATTTTTAACCTATTCAAAACAATTCAGTTTATGCACACCCCACACAGATCATACTTGGCATTCTTAGTGCACATTCAGTGAAATGTAAATGTACCAGAAAATGACCAATGATGACAGTGACCAGCCATTTATCCCATGCCAGCTGGTTTGCACACGGCATCTCGATGGTCATCAAATTGGTTATGGGATCAGAGGTGGCTTTAGGGGAACTTCACAGCATGCTTTCCCGTTCGACCCTCCCACAAGCCGCTCTGAATACATCTAAAGTTTAAGTATAAAGAGAGACCTCATCAAGGAAACACTGTTTCAGAACGGTGTACTATGTACCCATTCCTTTAGGTAGAGCCTTTAATACCCACTCCCTCCCCACCACGGGACCGCCACCCTAATTCCCTTCCACAGAAAACTCAGACATGGCGGTGGGCACCTTGATCATGATCCCTTTTGCACAGATGAAGAGCCTGGGGCTCTGATCAGCCCCGAGGGCCAACATCCTACAGATCGTGGCAGAGGAGGTCTGCACCCGGGTGTGTGTGACCTCAAAGGCCAGGATTTCTTAAAGATGCCCTTGAAATCTCTTACGGAACGTCATCTGATTTTCTTTAAGAAAACACAACTGAGGTTCAGTCGTGAAGCATCTGCCTTCAGCTTGGGTCCTGATCCCAGGGTCCTAGGATCGAGTTCTGTGTTGGGCTCCTCGTTCTGTGGCAAGGCAGCTCCTCCCTTTCCCACCCCCCTGCTTGTGCTCCCTCTCTTGCTGTGTCTCTCTCTGTCAAATAAATAAATCAATCTTAAAAAAAAAAAAAAAAAAAAAAAACCAAAAACCAAAAACTGGTTTCACAAAGAGAATTGAGGGAAAGGTGGGGTCAAAATACAGGAAACTCTTCTTATCTAGTTTTTTTGGGAACTCAGTCATTTCCCTTGTACGAGTCTCGCCTTGAGGACAGTAGCAACCACAAAATATAATGAAAATAAGACGTTCCAGAGTAGAGTGATCATTTCAAAGTTTACTCTCCTGTGCCAGCATTTTGGAAACTGGTCTGTATATGGGGGCATGTGTGCACGGGCACGTGTGCATGCACGCATGCGCGCACACACACACACACACACACACACACACATAGATACACATACACACACAGGTGGACTTTTCCTTTGTGTTTGGATTTAAATGGAAGTTAAAAATGAGAGTCGTGGAGGAAATTAGTGACATTTGGTGAGAGTATTAAGGAAGCTTCATGTTTAGAAAATCACTCCGTGGGGAGCACCTGGCTGGCTCCGTCCGCAGAGCACGTGGCTCTTGGTCTTGGGGTGGTTGTTTTGAGCACCGTATTGGGTGTAGAGATTCCTTAAAAATAAAATCTTTAAAAAAAAGTCATTCTGTGATTTGACCATAGCCTCGGTCTCTGAAATTGGTGGGAGAGAGCCCTGGGCACTCGGAAATTTCTAGGTCTCTGCTTTAACAGGAAACTATTCCTTGCCCTTTTCTTTCCATCATCTGGTGATCAAAGACAGTAGAAAACCTTTAGAAACAAAGGGAGCAACAGAAAAAGCTCATGGCTAAAAGTAATTAAAAGGCTTCATCCTTAAGCATAAATGCATTTTTTGTTCTCAGTATTTAAATCTCTCAAGAAGTGTAAGTCAGACTTGCCTATCAAGGTTTATTTCTTTTGTGGCAAAGAATTAAAGCCCTTTCTTCCTTTTTATTTAATTTTTAATTTTATTTAATCTTTGTCAAGAGGGAAAATTAAACTAGGTGAGGAAAGCCAAGATTTGTGATGTTATAGTATATTCTTCCTTCAGCTTTTCTGTGGAAATTTATCCATGAGCACATAAAGCTGTCCTTATTCAAGAAAAAGGATAAATTCACTTGAAATGATTACGAGTTGATTCTCTCCCATCTCTATAAGCAAAAAACTCCCATTTTTCATGATAAAATATCAATAATAAAGTTAATGCAGGCTCACTGAAGAAAACTTGAAAAATATAGGACATTGTAACTTAAAAACCTACCTAGAATCTCACCTTCAGAGATAATCGCAGTGAATGTTTTGGTTTGCTTTCTTCCAGTTATTTTTTCATCCTGGGGAGGGAATGAGGGGGATTTTCAAGAATTTATTAATCAAGTCTCCGTGGTTGGGAGTGTATTTGGGTTGAGAAGCAAAGTATATTATAAAATGAAAATCCTCACTTATTCAGTCCCTGTCTTTTTTTAAAAGATTTTATTTATTTATTTGAGAGCAAGATTTCACAAGTAGGCAGAGAGGCAGGCAGAGAGAGAGGGTAAAACAGGCTCCCCGCCGAGCAGAGAGCCCGATGCAGGGCTCCATCTCAGGACCCTGAGATCATGACCTGAGCCTAAGGCAGAGGCTTAACCCATTGAGCCACACAGGCACCCCTTCAGTCCCTGTCTTAGGTCTTGTTTTGTAGAAGCAGACTCTCACATGGAGCCTTGCCTGTAGTTTACTAGGGAGTAAACTTGGGCCCCACACCTGCCCAGGGTGGAGGGAACACTTGACTGGCTATGGTTGCACAAGTAGCCTAGCTGGGGTGCCCAGGTGGCTCAGTGGGTGTCCCACTCTTGGTTTCGGCTCAGATCATGATCTCAGGGTGGTGGGATCCAGCCCTGCAGGGAATCTGCCCGAGATTCTCTCTCTCCTTTTGCCCCTCCCCTCAGCTGCAAGTGTGCACATACGTCCGCGCCCCCTCTTTTTCTAAAATCTTTAAAAACAGGGGCGCCTGGGTGGCTCAGTGGGTTAATCCTCTGCCTTCAGCTCAGGTCATGATCTCAGGGTCCTGGGATCGAGCCCCCCATAGGGCTTCTGCTCAGCAGGGAGCCTGCTTCCCCCCCTCTCTCTGCCTGCCTCTCTGCCTACTTGTCATCTCTGTCTGTCAAATTTAAAAAAAAAACTTTAAAATCTTTAAAAACGAACCAAGGTTTAGCCACTGGCAGAGTGAAAATGGAGATCTTACAAAGAATGCAAGATTTCATGACGTCTGTGAAAGGGACGCTGGGAGCCATTCCGGTTACAAGCAGAGCCATTTCAAGGTGATGATCTGGCTTCATGGGACACAAGACAAAAAACAAGAAGGACAACGAAGACAAGCTTTTTCTTCAATAAATACATTGTAAGAATTAAGGAAGAGCTAGAGGGAGAACCAATGGAATAAAAAAAAGTTAAAGGTTAAAATTGCAACTTCTTGGACTTCATTTGGATCCCTATGTCAAATAAACAAACTGTAAAAAATAATGACATCTATGAGACAGAAATTTAAACACTGACTGGACGTTTGATGACATTAAGGAATTACTGTATAATACTGGTGTAGTGGTTCTGTAAAAGTAATAGTCCTCCTCTCGGAGAGATATGTAGTAAAATGTGTACAGATAAAAGTACTATGGCATCTGGCGGTTTGTTAGTAATGGGGGGCTGGCGTGGAAACCGGGTAGGGATGGAGTAAGAGTGACGTGAGCTGGTATTATTAAAGCTGGGTACACAGGAGTCCCTATACTCGTCTGTCTACTTTTGCATATATATGAAATATTTTTCCAAATACAGTTTTTTTTTTTAAGAGAAGGAGAGCAGTTTCAACCTGGTAAGATCACCAGAGACCCATAGGAAAACTAATGATGCCACTGAATATAATAATAATAATTATTATTATTTTAAAAGATTTTATTTATTTGACAGAGAGAGACACAGAGAGAGGGAACAAGCAGGCTTCCCAGCGAGCAGAGCCCAAATTGGGGCTCGATCCCAATGACCTGAGCCAAAGGAAGGAGCTTAACGACTTAGCCACCCAGGCACCCCTGAATATTATATTTAAAAAAATTTTTTTTTCAAAACTGACTTCCTTTATGACCCAGCACAAAGTTGAATGTCAAGAGAATATCCTACAAACTAACCTACAATTCCATCAGGAATAGTAGCCAACCCCCAAAACAAACGAGCACATGCTTTATTCATTCTTAAGGATGTCTTCAGAATGAATGTAGAGCTGTCACTAGGACCTGCGTGTGGTTAAAAATATCATAAAATCACGTATTTTTATAGCTTTGACATTCCTGTTTAAGATAAAGCCCCAATTTATATGCCCTTTTATATATCAGGGAATTTGGTCACCATTCGAGTGGATTCACTTGAACAGATACTGGGAGCTTTCCCGGCCCCCCCCCCCCCCCGCTTTTAAAAATAGAAATATAAAATCTAAATATAAAACCCACAACTTTTTGGGGTGCCTGGGTGGCTCAGTGGGTTAAAGCCTCTGCCTTCCCTCAGGTCATGATTCCAGGGTCCTGAGATCGAGCCCCGCATCGCATCGGGCTCTCAGCTCCGCAGGGAGCCTGCTTCCTCCTCTTGCTCTCTGCCTGCCTCTCTGCCTACTTGTGATCTCTGTCTGCCAAATAAATAAATAAAATCTTTAAAAAAACAAATAAAAACCACACCTTTTGTTGCCTATTTCTTTCTCGTATAAAAGTAGAGAAAACAAAAACCTGTCTTCTCGGGTTGACCAGAAAACTCCAATTCTCCAGCTGGGGCATCTTGCTGGCTTTACTAAGCTTGATCCACCCGGGTTTTCATTTTATTGCGGGGGTTTTACTGTGAAGGCACAAGAGTCATCGCCAGGATTTCCACGAAGTCAGTTCCCTGAACTCTCCCTCCCTCTGTCTTCCTGGGACCCAACACACACATAAGGGGACGCACCCCGGCCAGGGGGAGGATGGTGATATAGCAGGATTTCTTCCTCCGGCAGACGGTGTGTTTGCCGAGAGGTGATACTACATTCCATTTATTCCTGCCGAATGCGGACACCCAGCCTTGGACACAAAATCATCTATCTTTCCTCCCCCACTGTCTATGCGCCTCCACCCGGCCCTGCGCGTTCGGAAAGCAATGGACGAGCTAATGTATGGGAAGCGAATCTTTTGTGCTCCTTATAATGACCAATTTTTCCTTTGGGCTCACCAAAGCTGCGCAAACAAGAGCTCCATTGTCCCTTTCAGAAGGGAATAATAGAAAACTTAAATGAAATCTGGAGGCCATTTGACCTCCTAGGAAACACGGAGGTAAATGTGCAGCTTGAAGCTGGGGGTCTGTTAACATGGGACGTGTTATGCACATTCATATCTCCAGAGGGAAACATGAGCACTTCTGACGCCCACGGAAGTTGCGGAATAGCGATTTCCTTATTTCAGGGTTCTCCCTGTGAGCCAGATCAAGAACCCACCAGGTATACTTTATCCACAGCGAAGATTAAAGTAATAACAACGACCGTCATAATAAACTGAGCATAACGACAACTACCATTTACCGAATGCTTGATATTTAACCCCCACTACGACCTTGTGAGGTGGCATGACTGTCGTGCCCATTCTACAGAGGGACAGACTGAGGCTCAGAGAGAGAAAGTAGCTTCTCTGGGAAGTCTTAAGGCTGGTTTTCAAATCTAGATTATTTTGGAAGTCTCTTTCTTTCTTTCTTTCTTTCTTTCTTTCTTTCTTTCTTTCTTTCTTTCTTTCTTCTTCTCCTCCTCCTCCCCCTCCTCCTCCTTCTTCTTTTAAATCTTTTATTTATTTTACACAGAGAGAGAGAGCACAAGCGGTGGGGGGAGCTGCAGAGGGAGAAGGAGAAGCAGACTCTCTGCTGAGCAGGGAGCCTGATGGGGGGGCTCCATCCCAGGACTCTGGGATCATGACCTAAGCTGAAGGCAGATGCTTAATCGACTAAGTCACCCAAGTGCCCCATCGATCTATCCATCTACCTATTTTTCTTTCCTTTCTTTCTCTTTCTCTCTTTCTTCAAGATCACTTATTTATTTATTTATCTGACTCAGAGAAGAGAGCGAGAGAGGGAACACAAGCAGGGGAAGCAGGAGAGGGAGCAGCAAGCCCTCCCCTGAGCAGGGAGCCTGATGCAGGACTCGAATCCAGGATCCTGGTATCATGAGCTGAGCTGAAGGCAGATGCTTCATGACTGAGCCCCCCCCCAGGTGCCCCCCCCCCCTTTTTGAGATAAGAGAGCCTGATGGGGGAGGGGCAGGGAGAGGAAAAGAGAGAGAACCTCAAACAGGCTCCATGCTCAGTGCAGAACCCGGCGTAGGGCTCCATCTCCCAACCCTGAAATCATGACCTGAACTGAAATCAAGAGTCGGATGCTTAACCAGCTGGTTAAGCTGGTTCTTTCTTTCTTTTTTAAAATTTTATTTATTTATTTGACAGACAGAGATCACAAGTAGGCAGAGAGGCAGACAGAGAGAGGAAGGAAAGCAGGATCCCCGCTGAGCAGAGAGCCTGATGTGGGGCTTGATCCCAGGACCCTGAGATCATGACCTGATCTGAAGGCAGAGGCTTAACTCACTGAGCCACCCAGGCGCCCTTGGAAGTTTCTTTCTTAAACAGTATGCAATTTCTCTTCTCTCTCATAGAGTCTTCTTTTTTTGGATGCTGAAAGATTTACCATGTATTTAATTACATAATAAATATTACTGCAAACTAGAAACTGGACCACGTTGAATCATCTTAAGCTCTCCAGTGGCTGTGGACGGCCACGTCCTGGGTGACGGGCCACTTGGCTCAGAGCCAGGCTATGTGGAGATGCTCCAGGAGAGGGTGAAGGGCATGGAGGAATAAAATGGGGCCAAGCTAAGCCAAACACAGAGCCACACCTGATGCCGAGACACGCTGTGGGTGCCTGGTGGATTGGAAATGATCCCCAGGACAACCCCGGAGGCCATGAGCTGAGGACAGTCAGTCCACATTCGGGAAGGAGTCTGGGTCCCTGAGTCAACCCCATCTAGGAACACTGGGATGGAACGGGGGCAAACTGACTTCACAGAAAATCCATGAACTGGTAAGTCCCTCATTGGGACTGAGTTCTCCTGAGCACTCCTGATTGTAATCCAGGACCCGGGGTTCTTTGGTATAAAGGTGCCCTTTAGGGCATTTGGTCCTGTGCCCTTGCCCAAATATTGACCAAACACAGAAGAGAGAGGGAGTCTTAGAAAGAGATTCACAGGATACTGGCAGCAGGACGGTCTTCCTCGTGGCAGAGAATTTCGAGCAGAAATTCCAAACTAACTGTTCTGCTCCAACACACTCGTGTGCAGAGAGGGGTGTGTGATACTGCTTTGACCCTCCAGGTTTATAGCTCCAGCCTTCAAGCAACACTTCTGCTGTCCAAATACCCTGTACTGGTAACATCACTTGCTATCTGTGCTGTGAGAAAGCAGTTACAAAGCCCTGTTTTCTAGAACCTGGCTGGCCACCCTTTCTCCCCAGTGCTTCTGATGGCCTCCCCTGGTTGCCAGGCAAGTGTTAGTGAGAGAGACAGGGCACCCCATGGGGTTCTGTGTGGACAGGTATGTCCTGGAAGACACTGGCAGACACTGGCCACCGGAGGCAGAGCGGCGGTGCCTGTGGGACCAGGGAGGGTCTGCGACCTGCCCCCAAAACGTCCTCACGGTTGATCCTGGAACAGCTGTGGGATGTTCTGCTGATGTCTGAAGACATGAGTCCCACGTCTCTTGGGTGTGCCTGGGGCATCCTGCTTACTGCTATGGAGGCTTACAGTAAAGAGCTGACATTCTTTGAGGAGTGAGACCCCGGCTGAGGTCTACGCAGGAGTTGGGAGAAAACGACCCCAACGGCACAGCCCGTGGGGCCTCAGCATCCCTGCGGCGGAGACCAGGGCTCCCAGGCTAGGAGCCCTGTGCTTGGGGGCGCTTAGGACACATCTGAACAGGTGGTCACTGGAGAACCTGGTAGGCTTTCTTGGAAGAGGACAAAAAGGTGAGGCCCCTCAACTTTCATGTCAGGGCTGATGATGACTCTTCTCCAAGGACAGATACGGTCCCCCGGACAAACATCAGAAGCCCACCAGTCTCAAGCGGCCGATGCAGAAAGCATCTTGAAAATGTCTTGGAATAATGGATGGTTTGAATGAAAACACTCATCCTTGGCAAGGTTAGAACTCCTCTCCCGAGAAACAGAGGGACGGATGCACAGGGACAGAAACAGAAGGAATAAGGGGGCGTGCGGGCCACTCCACTGTGAGAATCTTCCAGATCCTGAACCATAAAGGGAGTTGATTTAAATTCTCCAGAGGGAACCATACGGAAGACTGTGGCCCGGTCCAGTCTCTGCGAGGAAGATCACCCGAAGGCTGGTCACCTGGAAGGGGAGGACACGAGGGAAGCAGGAGCCCGGTCCCCCGTCACACGTTCATCAGAAGAGCCTCATTTTTTGCCGCTATCTTAAAAGCATCCCTTAGAAGTCACGACGAAGACAAAGAAGAGATCTCCAGGAAGTCTTGTGAAGCAGATCAAATGAATGAAGCGCTCACAGGACCCATACCCCGTCTCCAAATGGAGCGAGCATCTTTGCGGTCTGCAAATTCACAGCTCGAGAACCTGAGACGCAGAAGCCTGAAACTTCACCCTGCAGGGACAGATGACATCAAGGGCAGGTGACGCGGCTTCTGAGAAAACCACCCGGGCAGGAAGCACGCTGCCTGGAAACGGAGAAGAAACGGCCCAAAGCGTGTAGACGCGTGAACTCTCCGCATCAGATGTGCAACGTCTGCAAGTCGGTGGCCGGAACCACGGATGAGGAGTTGCACAGAACCACCTTCTGCTCTCAGAGGAAGATCTCTGAGAAGACTCAGGAGAGGTGGAGGGCAGTTCTGCCAATAGCGAGAAAGCCTAGGGAGATTACACAGGAGAAGGACCAGATGGCGGCTGGCCAATGTCCAGTTCAAGTTCGGCACTCCCCCAGCAGAGCTTTGGGTCCTGCTGGTCCACGAACAGCCCACATGGACCTGGAAGGACTGGGGGCCGGGACACCTACAGCCACGACAAGATACATGCCTGTGTCTTCCCTCTAGGAAAGTAATTTTGATTTTTCTCTTGCCAGTCTCAGTACTGATACTGAAATGGTGCTATCATGGCTCATATCCAAGTTCTATAGCCTTGTAATGCCTAGGGGTATTTTTCAAATACGGATTCGCTCCCTATAATTTTTATGAATACATTATTGTCACATCATTGGCTCCTCTAAAATTAAATGGTACAAGTATTGTGTTTTAATTTCAGTAAAAAGTCCTCTTTTACTTAAAGCATCATTGAAGTTTGTCCTGGACAGATACTTTGAAACAATAAAGGTGACTTCTGTGTTGCTATGAGATGTTAGAAATTGGTAAAGGTGATTTCCTAAAGTTTAATTGTTTTATTAAGAAATGCGTAAGAGAGGGACGCCTGGGTGGCTCACTGGTTAAGCTTCTGCCTTGGGCTCAGGTCATGATCCCAGGGTCCTGGGATTGAGCCCAGAATCAGGCTCCTTGCTCAGTGGGGAGCCTGCTTCTCCCTCTGCCTCTGCCTGCCACTTCGGCTCAGGTTGTGATCCCTGCATCCTGGGATCGAGTCCACATCGGGCTCGGGCTCCCTGCTCAGCGGGAAGCCTGCTTCTCCCTCTCCCGCTCTCAGAGTGAGTTCCCTCTTCAGCCCTGCTTGTGTTCCCTCTCTCACTGTCTCTCTCTCTGTCAAATAAATACATGAGATCTTTAAAAAAAAAAAAAAAAAAAAAGAAAGGAATTAAGAAAGAAAAGAAAAGAAAAGAAAAGAAAAGAAAAAAATGCATAAGAGAAAACTCCACAGAAACACATCTAACCTGGGAGTGCCTGGTTGGCTCAGTCAGTGGAACATGAAACTCTTGATCTTGGGGTTGTGATTTCAGGCCCCACATCGGGTATAGAGATTACTTAAATTAAAAACAAACAAACATCTAAACAACAACCCCCCCCCCCCCATTGGCTTCCCTTTCTCTTGGCACCAATGAGGCCTTCTCCAATCTGGCTCTGACCACCCTGGGCTTCCTTGTGGAGCCCGACCTCCGGTGTGTTTCCTCCCCGGGGCATCTACACTGGTAGTTCTTGCCATTTGTCTTCCTCAAGATGTTCACAGGGAACTTCATTACTCAGTTCCAGCTCAAATGACACCTCCTCCAGGAAGTCTTCCCTGACCACGTTGGTAAAAGTGGTCCCCTTCCCCTGAGTCACTCTCTAACACAGTTTCTTCAATGCCCCTCTTGCTGGCCAACATCATCTCTTTTACTTTAGAGTGGAATCATTAGAGCAAAACCTGGAAGGCTCCTGTCACCCGTTAAAGATAAGATGTGCCTCTATGACTGAGACAATACTGGACTGTCAGATCAGTGATAGAACGTTGTGTGTGTGTGTGGGGGGGGATACCCAGGTGGTACAGTCAGTTAAGTCTTCCATTCTTAGTTTCAACTCAGGCCATGATCTCAGGGTTGTGAGATCAAGCCCCGCATTGAGTTCTGCACTCAATGTAGAGTCTGCTTAAAGCTCTTTCTCCCTTGGGGTGCCTGGGTGGCTCAGATGGTTGGGCATCTGCCTTTGGCTCAGGTTATGATCTCCAGGTCTGGGATGAAGTCCTGTGTTGGGCTCCCAGCTCGGTGGAGAGTCTGCTTCTTCCTTTCCCTCTGCCTCTCCCTCTGCTTGTGCTCTCTCTTTCTCTCCCTCTCAAATGAATAAATAAAATCTTAAAAAAAGAAGAAAAAGTCTCCTTCTTCCTCGCCCCTCCCTGCCCCTGCTCCTCTCTGTCTCTTCCACTCTCTCTCTAAAATAAATAAATAAATCTTTAAAAAAAGTATGTGTTGGGGCGCCTGGGTGGCTCAGTGGGTTAAAGCCTCTGCCTTTGGCTCAGGTCATAATCCTCGGGTCCTGGTATCAAGCCCCGCATCGGGCTCTCTGCTCAGCGGGGAGCCTGCTTCCTCCTCTCTGTCTGCCTCTCTGCCTACTTGTGATCTCTGTCTCTCAAATAAATCTTTAAAAAAAAGTATGTGTTGCACTAGTATATTTGTGTATGTATACACATATACACACAGACGTAATGTGACACATGTAACATATTACATGTAATGTGTATATTCCTCTTCCCCAAGAGAGTTACAGTGCTTTTTCGAAGCAAAAGATTCTGCTATATAAGACAGGAATCTAACTTGCCTACTTTGAAAAAAAGCACAGCTCCACCACCAAGTAAGCATTCTGTAAACTGCTCGCCATTATTATTATTCCTAGATGGATAGTACAGAAGGGCATTTGATTAAACACTTGTAGGCCTGGATACAGAGACATTACAGGGACAAGCAAGAGGCTCCAACTACTTCTGTGGATGCTTAAATGTATCCAAACCCACCAAACCCTCATCTCAGCCTGTATGTACAGCTGTTCCCATTGCATGGATGGGAAAACCGAGGCGGGGAGAGGTTCCACAGCCTGTCCAAGGATCACGTAACCAGCGAGTTGGTGAAGCCAGCACGAGAAGCCAGGTGGCCTGTCTCTGGTGCACCGGCACCAAACCAAGGTTCTCAAGTGGTTCCTCCGATAAGTAGGGCATCACCTTGGAACTCGTTATAAATGCAATTTCTTGGGTCACACCCTAGATTTACAAAATCTGAAGCTATGTGGGTGGATTTCAGGAATCGGGGGCTTAAAATTCTCTCTGCATAATTCTGATGCTCAAGTTGGGAATCACTGCCGTAGTCCTTCCGGAGGGCATTGATTTTGAATCTAAGATGTCTTCCAGCTTGAGACCAACTACTGGCTTAGATACTAGGCAGGCTAAACACAGCTCACGGAGGCCACGAGCCAGCCCTCCATCAGGGTAGCTGCGTGGGAGGGGTCCGGGTGAGAAGGTGAGAAGCACATGGGAGAACCTGGGATGATAGGACCTGCCCCTCCCCCATGTACCTCTCTCCCTTCAGGTCAATGAGGCTACTTTCAAAATACGTTGGTCCCAGGCTACCCTCCTGGGAGAAAGGACACTTTCTTGCTCTTTCGACTCTGCTTGATGGTAGTCATTGCAGGGAGGAGAACGTCACTCAGTGCGTCTGTAACTCGTGGGAGGCAGACATTTCCCATCATGTTCTCATCTACAGCCCTACGGGGTTGGGACTGTTAGTATCCCTAGTTAACAGACAGGGACACTGAGACTTAACAAGGTAAACATGCTTGAAGTCATCCAGCTGGTAAGTAGAGTCAGAGACTAATAGGACTCTTGGAGTCAACTCCAAGCTCATTCTGAATTCGCATACAAGCCAATGAGCCAACCATCCACCAAATATTTCTTGACTTGGAAAGAGACCCTCAAGTCCAAGTATGCTTTTGGGGTTGGTGGTTAGTCAGTCTTCTAGCTATTTAAAAATAATTCTCTTTACACATAGTCAAGTGAAAAAAAATAAACATAGAAAACAAAATATAGATCATTTTGAACAGTAGGCTACCATTTGTGGGAGGAAAAAATTTTTTGTGTGTGTATATATACTTATTTTACTTTCTTTTATACTTATACTTATTTTATATATACTTTATTATATATGTATGTATACATATATATAGTACTTAAATACTTTTCTTTGAATATGTTCAAAATATATCTAGGAAGAGGGGTGCTTGAGTGGCTCAGTTGGTTATACTGTGGACTCTTGGTTTCAGCTCAGGTCTTGATCTCAGGGTCTTGGGATTGACACCATGCTGGGCTCCCTGCTCAGCAGCAAGTCTGGTTAAGGATTCTCTTTCCCTCTCTGCCCCTCTGCCCTGCCCTCTCAATCATGCACATGATCTTTCTCTAAAATTAATGAATCAATCTTGGGACAAAAGTGTATATAGGAAGATCCATATAAAAATAGTAACAGTGATAAACCCTGGGGAGGGAAACTCAATTTTGGAAGGCAGGGTTTAGAAGGGAATTTTGTTTTTTGTTTTTTGTTTGTTTGTTTGTTTTAAGACTTTATTTATTTGAGAGGGAGAGTGCATGAGTGGAGACAGGAAGAGAGAAGGAGCAGAGGGAGAGGCAGAAGCAGACTCCCCTCTGAGCAGGAAGCCTGAGGTGGGGCTTGGTCCTAGGACCCTGAGACCATAACCAGAGCTGAAGGCAGACTAACCAGCCAAGTCGCCCAGATGCCCTGGGAATTTTTTTTTTTTTTTGAGTCATTTCCAGGCTTGGACTTTTATGTGGATATGTACCCATGAAAAGTTAAATGACAAGGATGTGAAATAATTTTTTAAATTATTTAGGAATATTATTATATTATATAATATATATAATATATTATATTAATATTATATGATATATAATATATGTATAATATATATAATATGTATAATATATATAATATATTATATTATATTATTATAATTATTTTAAATTATTAGGAATATTCTTTTAAAAAAATCAGCGAGTGAAATGTTATCACCAGCCTATAACTGGCAATCATGATTTTTTTTTTTAAGGAGAAAATATTTATTTGCCCACCGCAAACAGTTTAACTAGCATGAAACAATGTAAATACCTAACCTCTCCCCCCTTTCCTCACCCCTTCCATACCTTGGAGATAACGCTTACTAATGATCCATCGGTCTGCCCAGCTGCTAATCATGCATGCATGGTTTACACAGCACACACAGATTTACAATTTGCCTTTCCTGTTGCAAAAGCATCTTATTCATATTGTGGTATTTCATTGTTTGCAAATACCATAATTTTTTTTTTTTTAAAGATTTTATTTATTTATTTGTCAGAGAGATAGCGAGCGAGAGCGAGCATAGGCAGAGTGGAAGGCAGAGTCAGAGGGAGAAGCAGGCTCCCTGTGGAGCAAGGAGCCCGATGTGGGACTCGATCCCAGGACGCTGGGACCATGACCTGAGGCGAAGGCAGCTGCTTAACCAACTGAGCCACCCAGGCGTCCCAATACCATAATTTTTTAAAGAAAATTTTAATGCATATTTAGACACATCTTGTCTTTTCCACTACAAATGATGCCTCAGCGTTGATCTCTAGTACATGGAGGTAGGATTTAGACCACTCTCATTTTTAAAAAAAGTTTATTTATTGACTTAGAGAGTGCAAGCAGGGGGAGGGGCAGAGGGAGAAAGAGAATGTCAAGCAGACTCTCGGCTGAGTGCAGAGCTCGATCTGGGTGGCTCAGGGGGTTAAAGCCTCTGCCTTCGGCTTGGTTCATGATCCCAGGGTCCAGGGATTGAGCCCCGCGTTGGGCTCTCTGCTCAGCAGGGAGCCTGTTTCCTCTTCTCTCTCTCTGCCTGCCTCTCTGCCTACTTGTGATCTCCGTCAAATAAATAAATAAAGTCTTAAGAAAAAAAAAAAAAGAGTCGATGCTGAGGCCACTGAGTCCCCCAAGAACCCCTAGACCACTCTCATTTTTATGATGAAATTGATTTAGCAGACTTGGGCAAAGTTTCTTTACTAAACAGGAGGGCTAGTAATACCTTTTTAGAACTCTAATGAGAATCTCACAGACAGAGGGAAGACGCAGCTAACTTTTACAAAGATCAGTGTGCAAAAACTGAGCCTGGATGGCTCAGTTGGTTGAATATCTGCTTTCGGCTCAGGTCATGAGCTCGGGGTCCTGGGATTGAGCCCCAAGTTGGGCTCCCTACTCAGTGGGGAGCCTGCTTCCCCTTCTCTGAGTTCTGCCTGCTTGTGCTCGCTTGCCCGCTCAAATAAATAAAACCTAAAACAAAACAAACAAACAAACAAATCCAAAAATGACTTCAGTCCAGGTCATTTTTCAGTCAACTATAGAACAAAGCTTAGGAACCGAAGCACCAAAGCGAAGCCAAATGCCCTCAGAATGGGTACACGTATTACAGTTCTCTGCCGTGTTAAATCTAAAGAGCAAGTAAGAGACTCATTGACTTCTCATTTATTTCAGACGTAAGCACATAGATGTGTAACTTCTCTCAGCTATTAGAAGAAATATTCCGGGGAACAGAGAAAATGAAACAAAAGCGATGTGGGGAAGGAACAGAAAGGATGCGCACACGGAGACAGCCGTGGGAGGATGTTTACTGCATCATTGTTTGCAATAAGGAAAAACTGGAAGAGACTTAAAAAGCCACCAAAAGGAAAGTGGCTTTTTGATGTAAAATGTACATCACAGTGTGTACCATCGATCCATGGGCTACTATGTATAAATGGAAAAGCATGCGGCTGATTTATGTATGCCAAGTGGGAAAGATCAGCAAATTGAACTGCTAAGTGCAAGGAAAGAAACCCCTGTATGGCATGGGAATATTAATTTTACTTTATTTATTTGAGAGAGAGAGAGAGAGAGATCACAAGTAGGCAGAGAGGCAGGCGGGAAGTGGGAGGCGGTGAGCAACTCCCCGCTGAGCAGAGAGCCGGATGCGGGGCTCCATCCCAGGACCCTGAGATCATGACCTGAGCCCAAGGCAGAGGCTTAACCCACTGAGCCACCCAGGCGCCCAGGAGTATTAATTTTAAAAACAACCACAGGAGGGGAACCTGGCTGGCTCAGTCAGTGGAGCATGCGACTTGTGACATTAGGGTTGAGAGTTCGAGCCCCAGGTTGGGTGTACGATTACTTTAAAATGGAATGGAATGGAATAGAAACAACCACACTAATTATATCTGTGCATTTACGCATATATTTCAGCAGCTTTGAGTCTCTACGCATGTAAATTCCTATCAGAGATACAGGGACACATACCGGAGGGAGGAGGGAGCCACCTAACATTAGAGGCAGAGGAAAACGGAAGGGACTTTTAGATTTATTTTACAAAGGATTACAGCACTGGCTTCTTCTACATGTATGTGCGTCTCGTGTGTTCCTAAGCCCATTTTCACATGCAGAGGAAGCACCGAAATCCAATACCCTTGATGCAAATATATTTCACTCTTCAAAAAAAAAAAAAAAAATCGTGGGGCGATTCAAAATTCATCCTTAATCATAACAGCCAGCCAGCCCGTTTGCAGCTCATTCATTTCTCCCAAAAAACAGTGAATGGACACAGCAGGATGTAAATGCTTACGTCTGGAGAAGATGAACTTTTACACTAGTTCTGTCTTTGCAGCTTTCTCAAGTGTGGACCTTACCAATTTCTTTGACCTGCCTTTTTTCTTCCCCCCATTCCAATGCATGGCGGTGACAAGGCATTGAATTACCAGTTTGTCACTAATGCCACAGGCTTTATTATTCCTTTGAACAGAAGCTAGGCTTAAAAAGAAAAGTTTTTCTTAATAAGTAGCTGTTCATCCTTTGATATGCACATCTGGATCTGTCTTATCTGCGGCATGCTCATGCTGCTTCCTGCAGATAATGATAAAAGAACAACTCAAAATAACAAAAAAGGAATAAAATGCGCCAGATGCCTAAAAAATAAGGAGGACAATGCCTAGAAAAGCAACTGGTTTTTCAATTCCGGAGAATAAACTCGACCAACAATTGAAGTAATCATTTTAGTGGTCAACTAATGCAAGAAATTTTTTTAAGGGATTAGGAAGGAAAAAAAAAAAAAAAGCAAATATCAACTGACAACCACCGCCACATTCTGTTAGAAATTAAGAGGGAAATAAACCTACCTCCGCTATAAATCACTTAGGAGTTTAATCATGCTTCTGCCCCGCGATGTTGTTTTTTTCTCCCCCTCTTTTCCTCATTTGGTTATATTAATTAAAGGCCAAATAGAAAGATTTTGATTCACAGATTTTTTTTTAAAAGAATTATAAAATATTTCAAACATATAGAAAAGTAGTAAGAATAATGGAAAGAGCATCCGTGTACCCACCATCTGGCTTTACCTACTTCTCCACGTTTCCTTCTTGTCTATTTTTAAGAACACAGTTCCTTCATTTTAAGAAGAAACCCTTCCAAGGGCGATTTTTCTTAATTTTGACATCATCTGTGTTCATTGCAAGAAGGTTTTTTTTTTTTTTTTTTTTTTTTTAATTAAAATATGATTTCCTCGGTAATTCTCCAAGAAACCTTCCTCCTGTCCTCCGGGTGTAAATGGGCTTGATATTTTGGAAGTTAGGTTAGTGTTCAGGAAGAAAGAGCAGCGTTGTGATGTATTCAGTAAACATGTATGATTTATCAGTATTATATATAGTTACAGTCTAGGTGATATTCGTTTGACTTATTTTGCAAAGGATGGTTTACTGGCTTTGTTGGAGCTGGGGAGGGGATCGGGCAAAGGTAGCCTCTGCCTCTTCAGCTCAGCTGAAGACTGTGGTGGGGACCCATTCTTAGCCTAAGCAGAGAACGTTCTTGAATTGTTTCCACATTAGCATGCAGCAAGCATGGGAAAATGATAAACTCCTATTACCACTGTCATGGCAACTGAAAAAAATGGCTGCTTTGGGGGAGCAAGGTCCACAGGAGAAGAAAAGCAAAGACCCCATCTCTTTCTTCTGTTTGACATCTGTTGTTTAACATACAAAATTGTATTATCATGACGCAAGCTGCACGGCCGGGACTAAAGCCTGCCTCGAATTGTGAAAACCATACTCCCCCACTGCCTCTGCCCGCTCTTTACCAGAAGACTATATAATTGGGCCCTGAACATTTTCACTGAAGGCTGTAAATTCCCCTTCCGTTTCATCCCAGGTACAAAGTGTGAAAGGCCTTGAGAAGGTGGACCGCGGGGGAGGGGGAAGGGTCCTCTGGAGGGGCGGGGGCGGGGTGGGGGGAGAGGGGGCTGCGGACAGATTATAAATTATAAAGTAAAAATACCCCATTTACTTTTTAAACGAGTCATTGCTCTTTCCTCCCGCCTTCTCCCTCCCACCGCAGACATTTTGGAATTTTCTAAGACAGCCGCCTTGGGAGAACTCGTGGACAGGAGGAGCCAGGACAGAGGCGGGAAGGGTAAACACAGGTGCCTTTGCTAAAGCTTTGACGTGGTTCCAGCAGGTCGGTGAGGAAGAGGCTGGGAGCGAGGGCACCTCAATGCTAAAGCTGGAACTTTCTGCCACCCTTGTCCACAGTTTTTAATTAAGGGCCTGTATCGCTCAGAACCTGTAAAAATACCTGTGTGTTTCCAATGAGGCTACTCGGGGCTGATACTCAGAAACATTCCCTGTTACCCAAACATCTCATTAAAGCAAATCTTTTGTTCTTATAAATGTATATGTGCATATTTTATACATGCATGCATATATGTATTTTAATTCATGATAACACACATTTGATATACATGCCTACTGAAATGCATATGTATATATTTTAATGAGGACATTCAAATGAAGCGACTTTTCAACATCTTGCTCCCCAGCCGCTCCCATAGCCGTGTAAACAGAACCAGGTACCATTTTGGGTTGTGCTTATAACAGCCTTGAAACAGCTGGTAAAGGTTCGTTGGCGCCGTCCTCAAATGGACTAACTTGAAATTTTCATTAAGAGTGCGCTAAAGCTCATCGACAGGAGAAAATCAGGTAAGAGCTTATAAAAGAAAGCACACTCGCAGCATTTCCCTCGGCGCCCGCTAAGTTGGCATCAGAAGAAGATAAGACAAAAGAGCCTGTCCATAAACCAGGCCACGTTAGCGTGTGGGCAGCTCAAAGCTTCCGCACAGTTTCACAAAGATCCTGACAAGTGTGCAGGCTTGAGAGGGTGTGCGGAAGCCAGAGACATCTAAAAGGGTAGAACTGCTGTGTTTGTTTTTCCAAATTGTCAGAGTAAAGTTACAATGTGCCACCTGGGTAAGCCCACTAGCTAAGGGCCGGGTAACTGGGACACAGTAGGCGCAGGGATGGGGGCGCTGCGGTGTGTGCACTGGAAACACTGGAGGAATTCGCTTGGGGGAGGGGAGCAGCCCGGAGCAGGACGGCCCCGTGGGTCACGCCCTAACTAAGCACCCAGAGCTGCCGACTGCTTAACAGGACAACGGTCTTATGTTTAATCCTCACGTCATCCTCTCTAGGAGGTAGGTGTTAGTAGTCCCAGAATAATAACAGAGGTGGGGGATGGTACCATGCCGTACACCCCTTCCCCCTCCCCCAAGCGTTTTACTTCACAGATATTTCAGTATCAGGTCATTTCTGCCCCTGTTTTCAGCTTCCAGTTAGTTCCATCAGCATAATCTTTGTTAGAGGCTGGGAGTTTTACATTTGCAATTCTAGATTTTTCCTTCTGCTGGGTTTCCGGCAGCCCACTGCCTGGGTTGTTTTTTTTTTTAAACGTATCTACTGCACATCAAATGGGTTGCGCCCAAGAGGGGCCCTAGGATGTTTCCTGAGAATGGGGGTGAGGGGTCCCCGTGGGGTTTCTCTCTTTGCAGTGTAAGAGTTTGAAAGGCAGAACTTTCTGCAGGGGCGGGGGTGGTGGTGGTGAGTGTCCTCCAAGCCCACCTTTCCAAATCAGATCTCCACTCTGTCTTTTCACTGAATGTGGGGGGTCCCATGCGCTTCCTGACAGCCCTCCAACATAAGTCATTTCCAAACCTGACTGCGCATCGAATCACCCGGTAAGTCTTTGAAACATGGTGATGCCTCAGGCTTTGCTTCTGATTTATAGGATCAGACCCTGAAGATCTAGAAACTAAACTGGCTACAAAAGGGTGCTCACTAGAGTCAAAGATCAGAACGAACTATGAACACATCAAAACACGTAGGAACTGAGTATCATGAGAATCACATTGAATGGGGAGCAGGTCGCCTCTCAGTGTGGACGTGTTGAGAGCAGGTTGCCTCTCAGTGTAGACGTGTTGAGAGAGCCCCAGCCTGTGGCCATCCCCAGCCCTCTTCAATGCGTGGATCTGATAGCATTTCCTTGCACCTTTATTGTCTGCTTCTCTCCCCCAGACCGTCAGCTCCCCGACAGCGGGAGCCTTCTCCATGCTCTTCAAGGTCAAGTCATAGCGCCTAGGTCAATGTCTGCACCTTGGAGGTACGTGTTGGTTTGTGCTGGGTGGCTGTCCGAGTGAATGAACTGTTGGACTGATAGAAGTGGATAGGAGGCTCCCTGGTCCTTTTCTAATCTGACCCCCTTACAGTACAGATGCTGACACACAGCCCCGAGAAAGAGACCTGGCTGGCCAAGGTCTCAGCACACTTGCCACAGAGGCCACTGTCAGCAACTTTCTGCTCCTAGGACACCTGAGGATTTTTTTTTTTTAAATATATATTCAAAGATGTGTGCTACAGCGTTATTAATAGTAGCAAAAAATGGAAACAAGGAATCACTACTGGCCCATTCACAGAATATTATACAGACATCAAATAAAATAAAATAAACCCATAAGCATTGGATGGAAGGAATTTCCATTAAGTATTGTTGAGTGATAAGAGTAAAATGCACTAAAAAGTAAAATAATACCCTGCTTTGGTAAGGGAATTGGTGATAAATGATCCCTGCCTAGGATTACTTGAACCTGGATAAAAACATACAATGACACGAATTTAGCTGTGAAGACAGGTTATGCATGGGGGCTGGGTGGGGGAAAGTTGGCAGAAATCAAGAAAAAAAAGGAAAAATGACCGCGGTATTAAAAAAAAACATGTATGATATGTTGATGTTTATGTATTTGTGAAAATTACATAATTATGCACCAAGGTATTATATAAACAGAAGTTGCTTTTTTTTTTTTAAGAGTTTATTTATTTATTTGACAGACAGAGATCACAAGTAGGCAGAGAGGCAGGCAGAGAGAGAGGGAAGCAGGCTCCCTGCTGAGCAGAGAGCCCGACGCGGGGCTTGATCCCAGGACCCTGGGATCATGACTTGAGCCCAAGGCAGAGGCTTTAAGCCACTGAGCCACCCAGGTGCCCCAGAAGTTGCTTTTAAAAAACCGTGGGATGCACTGGAAGTGGTGTAAGGAAAATACACAGCCTTGGGTGTAGTCTTGAGGAAAGAGAGATTGAAAATAAATGAGCTCACCTTTACTTTAGGAACTCCGTAGAAAAAGGAACAGAATGAACGCAAAGAACAGCGGAAGTAAAAGGAAACCACTCTCTCTGGGGTTCTTACCAACAGAAATGACCTCAAGTTCATATGCAACATTAAGAGTTGTTTATTATGGGTGAAGGGCATGGGGATGGTTCGTTGTGCGGGTTTTTCCTACTTTACTGTATTTGTAACTTTCCTGCTAGAAAAAAGTGTGTCAAAAGACACATTCAGAAAAGCCATTCTATTCTAGAAGCCGGAGGAGGCCGGGCCCCTGAGCAGAATGATGGCAATGCTCCTTGTCCATTCTGTCCGCTGCTGCATCCCAAGGTGGGACTTCTCGTTGGTGGAGAAGAAAAATGAACCACCGACACCTGATTTTAATTCTCCTCTGCCAGACTGCCCGACTCTTCCTACCGCCCCCTTATGGAAGGCATTTGTCAGAATCTCCGTGGTTGAGAGCATCAGATCACACTCTGTTCTGCCAGGGACTAGCTAGGGGTTCCCTTCAAGGATGAAAGGGGAGAAGGCAGATGGAACTCCAAAGCAGTGCCTGGATTTGGAGAAGGGAAACTTCCTTCTTCTTATCTCTCTGTTTTTGTTTGTTGTTGTTTGTTTGCTTGTTTTTTGTTTCTTGTTTGGATCAGTAGCCTCCACGCCCAGTATGGGGCTTGAACTCAGGACCTTGAGATCAAGAGTTGCATGGTCTCCCAACTGAGCCAGCCAGGCACCCCATTTCTTATCTCTTTGGATTCGACTCCCATACTTGAGTCATTAATTCTGAAATCTGTCTCCATTCCCAGTCTGTTATGCAGGCTTTGTTATGGATAGTTCTGTAATCCAGTATGCTACCTGCCCTTATCCTCAAACTGTGCAACTCTTCATGAGCCAGACCGTGGGTGCCCCGCCTGGGAAAGGCACATTCGCACCTGTCTTCCTCATAGCCTCCAGTGGCGAAGGTAGACACTGACTCAAGTGGAGCTCAGGGACAAGGTCTTGGGCTAGTATGTTCTCCATCTTTCAAGCTAGCTCACTGGGTGCAAATGACAATTTCTTTGAGACTCCGTTCCCTCCTGCATAAAACCAGGATCACAGACTGTGTATATTTCAAGGGTACAGTGCGTGTCTTTCCCATTGGGCACAGTCTTTGAAGATTTCCTTCACCACAAGTTTCTTAGAGCCTTGAACAGTGCCTGGGACATATACGTATTCTCTAAATATTTGTTGAGTTAATTAATTTTGTCTTTTGGTTCAACATTAGAATTCAAAACAACCTTCCCTCACTTCCACCTAAGAGGAGATACATTTAGGGGCTTATCTAAAGAGTCTACCTAGAGAGGCACCTGGCTGACTAAGTCTGTAGAACACGTGACTCTTGATCTTGGGGTTCTAAGTTCTACGTTGGGTGAAGAGATTACTTAACCGAATGAAATCTCTTTAAAAAAAATGAAGAAAGAATATAAGTAGACCTAGGAATTTGGGTTGTAGAGAACTCACACCTTCCACTTTAACTTGATGTCATCCATTCTCCAGAGAGTTCTATCAAGTCCCAAACAAGTCCCTCTGTCCATACTTCTTCTAGAACATGGTACAGACTTTTAAAGGCTCGGCCTTGCTTTTTCTTTTTCTTTTTTTAAGATTTTATTTGTTTATTTGGCAGAGAGAGATCACAAGTAGGCAGGGAGGCAGGCAGAGAGAGAGAGAGGGAAGCAGGCTCCCTGCCAAGCAGAGAACCCAATGCGGACTTGATCCCAGCACCCTGAGATCATGACCCGAGCCAAAGGCAGAGGCTTAACCCACTGAGCCACCCAGGCGCCCCTTCGTTTTTCTTTAAAGGGGAGAATGAAAACGAAGCTGTTTAGTTTACATAATACCACACCTCTACACATATTTATTTATTTATTTATTTTAGGGGCGCCTAGGTGGCTCAGATGATCAAGCATGTGCCTTTGGCTCGGGTCCTGGGATCTGGCTGGGCTCCCACCTCAGCGGGGCATCTGCTTCCCTCTCTCCTTCTGCCTCTCCCCTCACTGTCTCTGTCTGTCTCAAATGAATAAATAAAATCTTTTTAAAAAATTATTTATTTATTTGAGAGAGAGACTGTGGGGGGTGGGGCACAGGGAGAGGGAGAGAGAGAATCTCAAGCCGACTCCCCACTGAGCACGGAGCCCTAGGTGGAGCTTGATGGCATGACCCTGAGATCATGACCCGAGTTGAGATCAGGAGTAAGGACACTCGACCAACTGAGTCACATAGGTGCCCCTACACACTTTGATTTTTGCTATTGTTGGATACTGACATTCAGTTATTACCCTGACCTCACTGCACGTGTCCCCCCCTGAGAGTCCTTTCCTGAATCCCTGTATAAGTTAGTTTCCTTGGGAGTCGCTCTCTCTCCCATCTCTCTGTTTATTTCCTTCATGGAAGTTTGAAATCTGAAAGCATCGGTTTGTTTGTTTGTTTTGTCAAAGATTTTATTTATTTATTTGACGGACAGAGATCACAAGCAGGCAGAGAGGCAGGCAGAGAGAGAGAGAGGGAAGCAGGCTCCCTGCCGAGCAGAGAGCCCGAAGCGGGGCTCAATCCCAGGACCCTGAGATCATGACCTGAGCCGAAGGCAGAGGCTTCACCCACTGAGCCACCCAGGCGCCCCTGAAAGCATTGTTTTGGTTGTACATCTTTTTATTGCTTTCTCCCCACGGGTCCGTGAGGGCTCTTGTCTGGTCTTGTTCACCACTGCATCTCTGGTCCTCGTTCAGAGCCTGGCACAGGGTAGGAATGTAAAAAATATTTATAGAAGAAAGAGTGTGTGGCTTTTTTGAACAGCTAAAGCCAGGGGGCACCTGGGTGGCTCCGTCTGTTAAGTGTCTGACTTTGGATCAGATCATGATCCCAGAGTCCAGGATGGAGCCCCGCATCAGGCTCCCCGCTCGGTGGGGTGGCCCTCACCCCTCTCTCATGCTGTCTCTCTCCCTCTCTTGCAAATAAATAAATAAAACCTTAAAAAACAAAAAAAGCTAAAGCCAGTTTAGACATTTATTGAACATCATTTATTGAACATTAGACTTATTTTTTTTAATCTTCACAGTAATAGGAAGGTGTTCTAGCAGATGACCCTCCTCCTTCATTTGGCTCTTCTTTTATTTATTTATTTATTTATTTATTTATTTATTTGACAGAGAGATAGAGAGGGACCACAAACAGGGGGAGGGGCAGAGGCAGAGGGAGAAGCGGACTCCCCACCAAGCAGGGAGCCTAAGGCAGGGCTCCATCCCAGGACCCTCGGATCATGACCTGAGCCGAAGGCAGCTGCTTAACCGACTGAGTCACCCAGGCGCCCCTTCATTTGACTTTTTATCCCTTTTAAACTGGAGATTTTTAAATTCATTCAACAAGTATTTGCCGATCACTTGTTACATGCCAGTGACTGTTCCCGGAAACCTGCTCAGAGAATGAAGACAATTCTAGGTCTTCAGTTTTGCTGGAGGTGGGCTGGGGTGACTAAGGCAGGAACAAATGTGAAATCTGGCTTCACAGAGAGAAAATTATCTTCTCCTAGTGTCAAAGTAGTGGTAATGATCAAAGCCAACATTCATAGAATGTTTACTCGGCGCCGGGTGCTAAATTAGTTGCCTTACGTGAGTTACAGATTTAATCATCAGGAAAAACACAGCAGGTAGTTAATATAAAGTGCAGTAACCTCTAGGAGCATTTCACGTCCCTGAATCCTCTGTATGTGTGTGGAGAGAAAAGAGAAAAGGCAGAATGGTTCACGTGACATGGACAGTCAAGTGCACCAGTCCAGGGAATAGAGGATGATGCTCTCCCTGGTCCTGAGTTTTGTCTGGTCCCTCCCTGCTATCCTATCATAGTGGAAAGGATGTTCAAAGTTAGGCTTTTTTTTTTTTTTTTTTAAAGGTTAATTTCTGATCATACTTGATGTCCGCCCCCTGTATACTCTGGATTTTAGGACTCCTTTGAGAATGACGGCTTAGAGGGGCTAAATGTCTTCTATGCACAAATTATATGTCTGCAAAGGCAGATTAACCATGATGGGGACCCAGACTCTGATTTGACTATATCTCTTAAATTTAACACGCCCCCCCCCCCATGTTTCATTTCCTTGACACAGGTGCATGCTATGAGCATTTTACTGCTTCATTTATTATCTGTTGTATGGATCATTTCCTCCAAAGAGCAGAGCTAGTGAACTCTAGGAGGGGTCTGCTAAAGATCACAGTGAAGAGTCTTTCACTGGAGGCCTATTTTAAAAAATTTATTTGACACAGAGAGAGCAGCACACAAACAGGGGGAGTGGCAGGGAAAGGGAGAATCAGGCTCCCCACTGAGCAGGGAGCTCAGGGAGTGGGGCTCCATCCCAGGACAGTGGGATCATGACCTGAGCCAAAGGCAGATGCTTAACCAACTGAGCCACCCAGGAGCCTTATACAATAGGTTTTAGACCGACTTAGATGCGTGGCATGCTCTATTTGGAGACAGGGAAAGAAATCTGGATGTTTATTCCAAACCCAGGATTCTGGGACTATCTCATTGTGACATAAACTTTTATTTTTATTTATTTGAGAGACAGAGATCACAAGTAGGCAGAGAGGCAGGCAAAGAGAGAGGGGGAAGCAGGCTCCGGGCTGAGCAGAGAGCCCAACGCGGGGCTCGATCCCAGGACCCTGGGATCATGACCTGAGCTGAAGGCAGAGACTTTAACCCACTGAGCCACACAGGCACCCCATGTAAACTTTCTTGATCATAGAAATCACTTGCTAACAAACAAACAAAAAATAAACACATCATCAAACAAAAAAACATGGTGCCTGGCACATAGTAGGTACTCTGTAAATATCTGTTGAATAAATGATTGAAATAAAAGAAATAGATTGAAATTAAATAAAAGATTGAAATAAAAGAGTTACAATTGTTTTCTGTTTGTTTATTTGTTTAAGTAGGCTGCACATCCAGTGTGGAGCCCAGCGTGGGGCCTGAACTCATGACCCTGGGATCAAGACCTGAGATCAAGGGTCGGCAGCTGAACCAACTGAGCCACCCAGGTGCCCCACAGTCCTATACTTTTTAATGTATGTTTGTATAATCATAGGGAAAATATTTAAAGGTGTTTAACAAACTGTTTAAAATGGTCCTCTTTGTGGAGAGTGGAATATTTCTACTCTTAAAGTTCTTGAATTTTAATAATTGAATAATAAAACTCTGGTTTTAATAGTTAATTTTAACAATTTAATAACAATAATGGTTAAAAATTTGATACTTTTAATGGTGGAGTAACCAGAATAATTTAAATAATTTGAAAAACAAAATAATTTTTTGAAAAACACAAAAAAAGTGATCTTTTTTTCTACAGCTATCTGCCAACGGAGTTTGTTTGTGTTTTTTTTTTTTTTAAATACACCTGCAAAGTATTCATCAAATGCCTGCCTTATACATGCCCAGTACCAGGCATTCTTGGAACACGAAGAAGCCCATTTCTGCCCTGGAGACACACTTTGGCCAAAGACGTATGCTATTCCTGTGTGAAAACTTAACAATATGGGATTGAAATCACAGCTCAAGATGACAACAGAAAGGAAATCTGGATTCCTGCCAGGGAGGGATGGGGGGGGGGGGCGTCATCCAGGTGGTCTGTGGGGAGAGGTCTCCCGGGTGGGAGACAGGGATTAAAAAGGCTTAGTCCCATAATCCAGTAGAAGAATGAGCAGAATAACCTAGAAAAGGAAATTCAGGTAAGTCTTAGACGTATGAAGACACCTAGCCTCACCACAGCGAGAGAAGGACAAACAGAAGCCGCGACGTGGGACCATTTCCCATCTCTTGGGTGGGCAGAGGAGGAGCCAGTGTTGGTGGGTCCTGTGAGCCTGAGGCTGTGGGAAGCAGGACCACTTCCCATGCCGCTGGCAGGAGGGCCTATCAACTAGTGAGGTCTCCTGGGAAGATATCTTGGCAGCAAAACCCAAATTAAATAGGCTCATACCCTTGAACAGAGACATTTCAGTCCGGGGTTATCCTCTAGTGTACTTGCTCATGGGCAACCTGACCTCTGCACAGAGCTAGTCATTATGGCATTCTTGGGAGAGCAAAGATTGGACGAAGAAAAGCAAACTAAATGTCCATTACTGGGGACTGTCTCCATCAATTACAGTAAGAGGCACCAGGGGGATAATTTGTAGCCCCTGGAAAAAAAAAATGCCTAACATGTATTGAACATGCCATACATTGTTAAAGTCTTGTGTACTTCTGAACTCATTTAAATGTTTTATTTATTTATTTGAGAGAGAGAGAAAGGGAGAGAGTGCACGTGGGGGGAGGAGTGGAGAGAGAGAGAGAGAGACTCTCAAGCTCACTCCTTGCTCAGCGTGGAGCCCATTGCAGGGCTTGGTCTGACAACCCTGAGATCGTGATTTGAAATCAGGAGCCGGATACTTAACCGACTGAGCCACCCAGGTGCCCCCTTGACTCACTTCATTTTCTCAACAACCCTCTGGAGTAGGTTTTGCTTTGTTTTGTTTTGTAAATTTTTAGTTAAATTCCAGTTAGTTAAGATACAGGAGTAGGATTTTAGTATTATTACCCCTGCTCACAGATGAGGAAACAGAGACACAGAAATCCAGTAACTTCCCCAGTGGTACACAACTAGTAACTAAGAGAGTTAGTGTTACGTGAATAAAATCAAGGTATAGAACAGTCAACAGGTATAGAACAGTCAAACAACACACTCATGTTTTTGTGAAAAAGGGTAAAAAACAATACGTAGGGTATGTGTGTCTGTCAAGGCATGTTTGTGTATACTTTCATGTACATTTATGCTTTTATTTGTTTTGAACGTCTCTGGAAGGAGACAAGACAATCGCAGACTCTATTAACTGTGACTGCCTCTGGGGAGGAAAGCTGTTTCCGGAAGACAGGGTAAGAAGCGGGGTTTACTTTATACTGTACAGAGTTTTGTACCCGTTGAGGTTTTATAATATGTATTTGCAATATCTATTTAGCAACTTTAAAATCTTTAACTAAAAATTTTTGGCGGGGGGGGGGCGCCTGGATGGCTCAGTGGGTTAAACAGCTGCCTTTGGCCCAGGTCATGATCCCAGTATCCTGGGATCGAGTCCCGCATAGGGCCAGGGGAGCCTGCTTCTCCCTCTGCCTGCTGCTCCCCTTGCTGGTGTGTGTGCTTGCTCTCTGCCTTGGACAAATAAATACCATCTTTAAAAGGAAAAAAAAAAACCCTTTTTTTTTTTTAAAGATGGTATTTATTTATTTGACAGACAGAGGTCACAAGCAGGCAGAGAGGCAGGCAGAGAGAGAGAGTGCAGAGGAAACAGGCTCCCTGCTAAGCAGAGAGCCCGATGAGGGACTCGATCCTAGGACCCTGAGATCGTGACCTGAGCTGAAGGCAGAGCCACCCGGGCGCCCCACAAAAACTTTTTTTTCTAATGGAAGTAAGGAGAAGGAGGTGGAAGTCCTTCCTACAGGTTCTCTCTTGACCTTGTCCTGTGCATTATGCCAGGGACACATGGCTAGTCAGCGGTTGAAATGTGATTGGTCTGGGTTGGGATGTGCTGTACATGTAAAGCATACACCAGATTTCAAAGAATGAATATGAAAAAAGAAAAGAGTGTAAAATATCAAATTAATAATTTTTTGTATTGATAACATGTTAAGCTATATCCAGTTACATAAAATATATTATTATAATTAATCTCACCTGTTTCTTTTTATCTTTTTAAAAGAGAGCTTCTAGAAAGTTTAAAATTACACATGTGGCTCCCATTATATTTCTCTTGGGCAGCCTGGGTCTGAAGGTCTCTTAAGGTCTATTGATAACACAAATGCTGTAGGGATTTACATTTGAAAGGGGCTTTCCTAGAATCTGTCTCCTGGAATCTTCTTCGCACAACTCTGGCAAGATAGAAATTATTATTACTGTTCCCCAGTTCCGGAGGAGGAAGTAAAGTGCTCATTCAGAGTCTTCTATGTGTTCTTTCGAGTGTATTTTTCTCCCAGAACACCGAGCATCTGGGAGGGATGAGGAAGGCTGCAGCGTTAAATGCAGCAGGAAGAGAGGGGGAAGGGGGGGGGCGCTATTCTGTTTAGTATCTTTGTAGGAGCCGCAGATAAATCCCTCTGGCTAGTGACTCGTGATGGAAATGACGCTTCTTAAGTTACACGGGTCCTGTTTTGTACTCATTTATCAGGTGGTAGTTTTTCTATTTTTTCCAATCAAGACCTTTTCTTATATCCAAACTCATTGCCATTTCAGGACTGGGTAGGGGTGCCAGAGAACACGGTTTCATCAGACCTGTTGGGGGGAACATTTCTGGTTTTTTGCTTCCATTTCCAGACCACCAAGTTAAGCTCTTGTTGGCCATCTTTTGTTCACAAACCCGCTCAGGCTTGATTTTCATGGAGGCAGTGGCTGAGGTGGCTCGCGATGGTTTTCTTTGGTTTGGTTTCGTCTTTGAGTGAATGTAGGGTTCACAGCAGGAGACCGTATCTCTCCCCCATGCTCTACCTTCGCTCGGGATAGCTCGGTGAGGGCAGCAAGAAGAAAGATGTCTAATGTGGGGAAATCCAGCTACGGAGAAGTTGATCGTCATCACCGGAGCTGCAAGACGGTGAAATTTGAGTTGGGAACACATCCCCAAAAGCGATGTATTCAGGGAGTGAACAACGTAGGTGAAGGCTGAAGTTGTTACAATCCCAATAGGGGACATTCACAATGCAGGTAGATTTTGTGCTGAGGATCAAAGTCGGCATTCAGGGAGACTGTTGCATATGTGAACGTCATCCTTCTGTTGTATCACAACAGAAGAGAAAACGCTTTCAATCACCCTATGGCACACTATTGATTAGAGGGGTGTTCTGATGTCAGAGATGTGGAAAAGTGGGCAAAAAGGTTTGAATTATGATCGGTGAAACCCAGGGTCAAAATTACGTCTGAAATCCCTTAAGGAAGACCCCAGTTTGAGGATGGACAGCTCTGGACAAGCAGTTGTCTCTTTGAACAGGCGCCAGGTGAGCTGGTTACAGGTGTGGAGAAGACAGCCCCATTACGGTGCATTTTTAGACACCTGGGCCCTGGAGGGGAGCTGCTGAGCCCTGAAAACGAGGCGCAGCCAGAGGCTCTCCCCCCAGAGTCACACCAGGACTCCTTGAGCATGTGCCTGTGGAATCATGTACGCTTGTCACCTTATTCTTGGTCTTTAACTTTCTCAGCTCCTCTGGTAGAATTTTCCCATAAGTGTCATAAAATGCAAGTATTTACTCTCTGCCGGCAACTCTATTAAATACTTTTTACATGGATTAAATCATTTAAAGCTCACCATACGCCTGTCTGTGGCGGCTATCACAAGCCCTCGGTTTACAGGTGGGAAACTGAATGAAGCACAGAGAGGTCAAGCAAGAAACCAAAAGTCACACAGGAGAGAATTAGCGAGTAGATGGAACAGGCTAGTGCTTGATGTTCCATTTAAGGAAGATAGTATTCAGTGTCAATACCAGTTAGTCAAAGTCCAAAAGGCAAAAACTAAGAAAAAATATCTTCTGTCTACAGTCCTTCACAAACAGTAGAAGAATTTCAGGAAGCTTTAGGAAAGGGACAATGACATTTGAGATGTTTTAAGGTAACCAAACCTGAATGGCCAACTTTCAGCAGCCTGGAGGAAACATATTTTTCTTTACTTAGGCAATAATTCCTGGATTGAGTTTCAGAAGGTCATTACTATCTCAACAATACGCTTACTCTATAGTTATAAGAGAGATGACATAAACAAGATGATTTTCAAATAAACCACTGAGATTCTAAGATAACAGTCCCAAGACTTAAAACACAGATTCTATAAAAGATATCCAGGAAGGAATTTATAGTTGGGACCTTGTGATAACAGTTGTGTTTGTTGGCTCAGCAGAAATGAACTAGGGGTAATTTTAAGGATATGTTTTTTGGGGAACTCTGAGGCTGGTTTAATTCTGTGGTCACAGTAAAAAGAATACTAAATGCGATCGTCCCTTTGCAATTGCAAGAAAGAAATCTAAAAAGAGCAATTACTTATGCAGCTCTTTATTTTCCCTTGACAAATGATTATTTTTTTCTAAAACACAACTGGAATCCATTTGTATCTGAGTGCATTCATGTTTAAAACCTAAAGAACTGGGGCGCCTGGGTGGCTCAGTGGGTTAAGCCTCTGCCTTTGGCTCAGGTCATGGTCCCAGGATCCTGGGATGGAGCCCCGCATTGGGCTTTCGGCTCAGCGGGGAGCCTGCTTCCTCCTCTCTCTGCCTGCCTCCCTGCCTACTTGTGATCTCTGTCTGTCAAATACATACATAAAATCTTAAAACAATAACAACAACAACAACAACAAAAAAACCCAAACCGTAAGTACCAGCCAGTGGTCTAAACTTGGCTTAAATAACAAGGGTATGTTTTACTTTAGTTAGCAAGAATCTGCTCGAGGACCGGTTCAGGAGATCATCTGTACCATCTAGAAACCAGCCTTCTTCCTCTTTCTAGCCCATCATCCATCAGATTGTCTTGGTCTGTGAGTGAGTGTCCTCATGGTCACAGGATAGCTGCTGAAGCCCCAGCCCTTCCTCCCACAACAGGGTCAAAGGCAGGAAAGGAGGCATCTATCCTTGAGCATCCATCTTTATAGTGGAGGAAAACCTTTCTGCAGAGTCCCCTCTAGTGTCCCCCTTTTATCTCTGTATAGTTTTCCCCTTTTATCTCTGCGGCCAAGACTAGGTTACATGCCCACTTCTAGAACTATCTCTGGCAAAAGGGCTTGATGGATGGCTGTAAACGTTGTGGAGGCTTACTTTCCTTGAGTATCCACCTCCCGATGCCTGAATAAAACTCTCAATCTGGTAGCAAGCAAGAAAAGGGAAAAGGCAGCGGAGTAGGTAAGAACTTCAGCCACAGTACTGTTTCCGGAAAACATCGTTTGTGACGCTGGACAATAGCCACTCACTTGAGAAGTCCCTAGACTCTCCCCGTGTCTTCACATTTCAGGCTTTATAGTTGCCTTGCTGCCGTCAGTGAGATAAGGTGAGACGCTAACCTGCGAGGCGGAATTGTTCCATAACAAAAATATGCCGGGTGGTGCAGATGTCCAATTACAGAGAGTTCAACTAGTGAGACAAGCAAGGTGTATTTTAACTATTAACTCAATGGGGGTTGCTAAAGATGGAAAGAGATAAATTTAAAGAGCCGTAAGCTTGACAAAGAAAAGGGCATGAAATCAATTTGTATGTAAATTGCTCCCAGTTAGAAGTTTCTAGAAGGTGAGAGTTGTACCAGAACACCTTTTCTTCCAGGTTAAAATTCCTCCCAAGACCATCCTGCCTGTTTAAAATCAGCTGAACACTGATGTCAGGAGTGGAGAGTTTAAATGTGAGAAAAAGAAATGCCGCCTTTCTGACTGGTTTCCAGGCAACGAAGAGAAAAGCACGCTGGGTCCCATCTGTCATGACTCACTAGTTCTCTTTCCAAGATGGGCTGTGGCCCCACAGTCCACACCACCGTACTGGGGGAGAAGTAATACTACACGACAGAGAACTGAACTGGGTTGTGTTAGTATCCAGTTAGTGGCTTAAGGCAATCCTTCCCGAGAGATGTGATGTTGGTTTAGTTTCGAAGAGGAGCTGATGGTCGGGAGGTGGGTGGTGGTGATCAGGAGAGCAACAGCTGACATTTCCAGAACATCTGCTCTAAGCCAGGCATTGTGTAGAGGACTTTGGTGTATAAAACTGGAATCACACACTGGGTTGCGATGAACCTAGCAACCCAATGAGGTGGACCCCTGAGTTAGGTCCATTTTACAGATAAGGATGTTGAGATTTAGAGAGATTAGGGGCGCCTGGCTGGTTCAGTTGGTGAAGCGTCTGCCTTCTGCGCAGGTCATGATCTCAGGGTCCTGGGATCGAGCCCCGAGTTGGGCTCCCTGCTCAGTGGGGAGTCCGACTCTCCCTCTCCCACACCCCTCCCCCACTCATGCTCTCTTTCTCTCTCAAATAAATAAAATCTTAAGGAAAAAAAAAATAAAGAAATTTAGAGAGGCTCATTAATAATACTGGAGTCTGAACACTTAAGCCTTAGTTCTGGCCCTACTACTCATAAGCTATAAAACTGTAGGGGGTTAAATTGTGATTCCCCCAAAAGATAGGTCCAAGTCCTAAGCCCCCGGAACCTGTCCGTGTGACCTTATTAGGAAAAAAGATCTTAGCACACATAGTAAAGTGAAGGGTCTCGAGATGAGATGATCCTGGATTATCTGGATGGGCCCTAGATGTGAGGACAAAAGTCCTTAAGAGAAGCGAAGTCGGGGCTTCCTGGCTGGCTCAGCTGGTAGAGATTGTGCTCTCCACCTCAGACTCGTGAGTTCAAGCTCCACATGGGGTGTAGAGATGATGTAAAAATAAAATCCTAAAAAAAAGAAAGAGAAGGTGGAGATGCAGAGATGCAGACCACCGGTGAGAGGACTGCGGCTGAGGTCCGACGGCTGCGTCGGGGCAGGAAGACGCGGGAAGGAGTCTCCCCTCGAGCCCGTGGCGGGAGCCTCCCCCTGCGTCCACCCCGATTTGGGCTTCTGTCCCAGAACTCTGAGAGCGTAAATTGCCGTGGCTTTGCACCGTCCGGTTTGTGGTCCTTTGTGCGGCCGCCGACGACACAGATGGAGGCAAGGCCCCCAGGCGAATGCTCTGGGCGCTGTTCCTCGTGGCAACACTCTAGGTTAGGAGCGCAGCGGTTCTCGGTGCGAGGCCACGAACGTGGGCCGATCTGTGCGCAGGGCGTCGGGGGGAGGGCAGGGGGCCCAGAGATCCACAACCATCTTGGGCACTTGACTCCCCGGGGAATCCTGGCCATGGCTGCAGGCATTTTTGGTTTTCAGAGCCGGGCGAGAAGGAAGGAAGGCTTCGTGGGTGGAGGCCAGGGATGCTGTAAGCCCGGGGGTCACACGGGACACCCGGTGGGGCACATGACAGCCCACAACAGAGAATCACACCACCCAGGGTGTCATTGGTGCTGAGATTGAGAAACGCTGATGTCTACTGGGCGAAAGTGCTTTTACAAGCAACATCTTCCTAAATTTTCATAGCTGGCCTCTAGACAGGTCTCCTCGTAGTAGTCTTCCTGTTTCACAGACAAGTAAACTGAGGCTAAGAGAAGTGAACTGATTTCCCCAAAGCCGCAGAGCTAGGGGCTGGCAGCCCTGGTGTTTGAGATTTTTGCTCTGGTCTTTACAAAATACAGTATTTATATTTATTCAGTTTATCTTGATATTGCCTTTTCCCCTGTCATTTTTGGTGTTAAAATACCCATTTTTATTTTGTTATTTCTTTAAAGATTCTATTTATTTATTTGACACACAGAGAGCGATCACAAGTAGGCAGAGAGGCAGGCAGAGAGAGAGAGGGGAAGCAGGCTCCCCGCTGAGCAGAGAGCCCGATGTGGGGCTCGATCCCAGGATCCTGAGATCATGACCTGAGCGAAGGCAGAGGCTTTAACCCACTGAGCCACCCAGGCTCCCCACAATACCCATTTTTTAAAAGATTTTATTTATTGGAGAGAGAGTGAGCACAAGCAGGGGGAGCGGCAGGTAGAGGGAGAAGCAGGCTCCCCATGGAGCAAGGAGTCCAATGCGGGGCTCGATCCCAGGACCCCCGGATCATGACCTGAGCCAAAGGCAGACCGGCTGAGCCACCAGGCCTCTCTACAATATCTGTTTTTAAGCGGAATGATGGTGTTGATAGATGCAACTCTTTTTTCTTTTTGAGAGTTGAGGGGGAGGGGCAAAGGGAGAGGGAGAGAAACTTGGGCAGGCTCCACACCCAGTGCAGAGCTCCACGTGGGGCTCAAACTCACAACCCTGAGATCATGACCTGAGCCGAAATCAAGAGTCACACGCTCAACTGACTGGGCCACCCAGGTGCCCCAGACAGATGCCACTCTTTTGATTCAACATCCTTTTGGCTTGTACAATAAGCAGCTGGAAATTCCATATCTTACAAAATATATTTTCTTGGGAAATTCTAATGATCTAAGACACCTGAAATTCTGGGGGAACCGCCCAAAGAGGTCGTCTGTCCAGTTTCTTCCGGTTCTAACTCAGAAAGTGTGTTTCTGCATAGCTGGGCCTACACGATCCTCTAGGACATGGGGGCTCTACCTCTGTGCATTTATCAGACATCAGTTAGGACCCACCAGGATGACGTCTATTTTCACCATCACTACTTGGAGGACGAAATGAACGTATTATAAAGAAGAGACAAAGATGGCTTTTTCGTAGCAGGTGTCAAGAAAATCACCTTCAAATTCTGATTTTGGCTCCGTGTATTGTTTCCTTATTCATTCATTCATACATTCACAACCATTTTGGAGCTCATGTCCGTGTGCACAGGGTCATTACTGCGTTAAGCAGGTCCTGCCATTGTGACCTGTTCCCTGAAGTGCAGGAAGAGAAGATGTAACAACATACTCTCATCTCAGAATTTAAAAAATAAAATAAAATAGAGTTAACTCATACATTGTTTAAGGTCCTGGCAAAGACAGGATTTAAACCCAGTTTAATTCCCGAGTCTGCACTTTTAGCCACTGTTCTAAACTACCTCTCTCTAGAGAAGGAATTGTAACATAAGATAATAATAGCTGGTTTCATTTTTTTTACCTCTTCATATGGCCAAGAACATGCTTTGTTGCATCCAATTTTCAGGGCAGCTTGATGGAAAGGTACTGGTTTCTTGATTCCCGTTTTGCAGAGGAGAAGACTAAGGGTTAGAGAAGTCACATGATTGTTCCTGACCACCCAGCTCTGAAAATGCATGAGCATGGCTGTCAGTGAGCTGAGTTTAGATTTTTTTTTTTTTAAGATGAAAAAAATTGTTTTCAAGATTTTATTTATTTATCTGAGAGAGAGAGAGAGAGAGAGAGAGTGCATGGGAAGTGGCAGAAGGGGAGAGGGAGAAGCAGACTCCTTGCTGAGCAGGGAACCTGATGTGGGACTTGATCCCAGCAGCCAGAGATCATGATCTGAGCAGACACTTAACTGACTGAGCCACCCAGGTGCCCCAGAGATTTGTATTTTTAAGTAATGTCTACACCCAATGTGGGGCTCGAACTGACGACCCCAAGATCAAGAGTTGCACGCCCCTCCAGCTGAGCCAGCCAGGTGCTCCAGCGGGCTGGGTTTAAATCCTGGCCTGGTCACTCTCTGGCCGTGTGATCTTGGGCAAGTTATTTAAACTTTCTGAGCTTCAGTTTCCGCAAAATGCTGTAGAAGAATTCCTACTTGTAGCTCTGGTGAGATTCGGTTAGAACAGGCTCGGACAAACTGTGGTCCTTGGGCCAAGTACGCTCCACATCTGTTTTCATACAGCTGTGAGCTAAGAATGGTTTTTGCATCTTTAAATGGATGGGGAAAAAAGAATTAAAAGAAGAACAGTATTTCATAACACACGAAAATTATATGAAATCCAAGTTTCAGTGTCCGTTAAGTCTTGCTGGCACAGAGCCCACCCATTCCTTTACACGTTGCCTGTGGTCGCTTTCGTGCTGGTGGCAGATCAAGCAGTTGCCACACACACTGTATGGCTTGCAAAACTTACAGTATTTACTCTTCCCGAAGTCTGCTGACCCTTGGATTAGATGACAAATATAAAGTCCATACTGGGTACTCAATAACCATTATTATAAACAGCAACAAAAAGAATGATGTACTGATTGAAATGTCCTGTAGATCTGAAGTCAGTGTTGAAAATGAGAGTGAATTTTGGTAGGATTTGTCATTATTAGGAGAGAGAGAGCAGTTCCTCATTGAGTGATGCAAAAGCCCAAAGATACGGGAATGAATACCTATTTATTAAGTAGAAATCTACATGCCCCCCACTGTTACCCCTTATCGCCTGCAGATAGGTACATTTTGACTCTTGTTGTAAGCATTTCTATAGACTTTATATTTTTTTAAAGACTGTATTTCCTTACGGTGTACCCCAGATGTAAAGAAACCTCAATGTCTAACAATGCAATAATAATTAAATGAGCTTGGGTACATTTGATATTAAGTAAAATCATATTCACCTTGTGCAAATGAGCATGAAGAAAATTTGCAGCAGCATGGGAAAGTGATTATAATAAAATGGTAATTGATAAAATATGATCTACATTTTGTAGAAATAGAAAAATATATTTGTATGTATATATAAAAATGTTATGTATCTTATATAACATTAGAAATAGCCCCCATAAGGTTAACAGAAATTAAGAAAGACTATAAATAAAAACACAAAATCAGAATTGTTTCATATACAGTAAAATTCAATAGGCTATGCTGCCAGTTTTCTATAATTTTTAAAAAGTTTTTATTGATTGATTAAGTCATCTCTACGCCGAATGTGGGGTTTGAACTCACGACCCCGAGATCAAGGGTCACATGCGCTTCCATTTTAGCCAGAACAGAGCCCTAGTTTTCTATTATAATTTCTTAAAAATCGAAAATTACACCCTTGTTGGTCCCCTAGCTTAGGTCATTTTATTATTTAAAATTGTACATCTACATATTTCACTTTCAGAAAAGTTTGTTCATTGTTTAAGACAATACAGCCTTAACTAGAAATTTAAAATTATGCTCACATCCCACAGCCTCCACATTTTTTTAATAGTACCTTTTTTTCTTCCCCAATTATAACCAGCTTAACCTTACCATGTGTGTATTTTCAAAGAAATCTAACCGGTGCTACGGGTTTCACAAGTATTACCCCACACGGGAAGCAAGAGGAATGTTTTCTAAGTAGCCAGTAGTTACACTTCGGAACTAAATCGAACCTGTTTTTCCAGCTTATAAGTAACCTTTTAATTATGCAAATAAAAGTACTACCTAAAAGTTAGGTCAGGAGAGGAAAGTCTCAGTAATTAATCCCGGTAAACAGAATGTTATCTTTTTATGTGAGCGTGCATTTCACCAACCAGGTGACATGAAAGTTAAAACCAGGTGAGCTTATCAGACCACATGATTAAAGACCTTACTATCCAACTGAACTAAACCATAAAAGATTTTGTGCTTTTATACTTATCAGTCGGCATCCCGAGTTGAGCTTACATACTCTAAACTTCGAGGTAAAAACATTCATGTTCATCAGCGTTCACAGAGAACTCTGATCTACTAATGCCTCTGTTTTCAGTCTAATCATGGGTTACGGCTTAAATGAATACTTACACGTCTGTGCATTAAAATCTTAACGGTTGTTAAACAGTTGAGTAGTAGGATTTCAGGTGATTTTTCTAGTTCCTTTCCTCTATTTTTCTAATTTTCTTCTATGAACATGTACTCCCTTTATAGTAGACTAAATAAAAACATAAAAACAAAATACTTACCATGTCATTCAATGCACTCAGCTACTCAGAATGGCTCCTCATCCTACTCCCTCTCATCTTCCTCTCTTTAGAAGCAAGAGGCTGAGAGCTCATTGGTGGATGAACCATGAATAGAAAAGCATTTTTGCAAAGTACATAATCTGAAAAAAAAAAAAACCACCAAAAACCCCAATATGCTAATAATCTTATGGGTATGCAAGGCATTTTCCTTTCCTGGGTGCATCACAACAGGTGGGAAAAAACCACAGCTTTGCCAGTAGTTGGATACGTGCCCATTGGCAGTCTCTTTGCACTGTTTGGGTCTCAACTCTGCCCTTATGTTGAGAAAACATAAGGCATAAACAACGTGGGTGGCTGTGTGCCAATAAAAATGGGTTTAGGGGTGCCTGGCTGGCTCCGCTGGCAGAGGATACAACTCTTGATCTCAGGGTTGTGAGTTCGAGCCTTACGTTAGTATAGAGATTATTTAAAAATAAAATATTTAAAGAAAAGAAAAAATGTGTTTATGGACCCTGAAATTTAAATTTTCTATGATTCTCATGTGTCATGAAGTATTCTTCTTTTTAAAAAAGATTTATTTATTTGAGAGAGAGAGCGGGTGACCACAAGCAAGGAGGGGCAGAGGGAGAGGGAGAGAGAGAACCCCAAGCAGACTCCACGCTCAGCTTGGAGTCCGACGTGGGGCCCGATCTCTCAACCCTGAGACCACAACCTGAGCCAAGGCCAAGAATCTGAGGCCCAACCAGCTGTGGCACCCAGGCGCCCCACTATTATTCTTCTTGTGATTTTTCCCAACCATTTAAAAGTGGAAAAACCAGGGATTCCTGGGTGGCTCCGTAGGTGAAGCCTCTGCCTTTGGCTCCAGTCGTGACCCCAGGGTCCTGGGATCGAGTCCCACATCTGTCTCCTTGCTCGGCAGGGAGCCTGCTTCTCCCTCTGCCTCTGCCTGTTCTGCCTGCAGCTCTCTGTGCTTCTGCTCTCTCTCTCTGACAAATAAATAAATGAAAATCTTTTAAGAAATGGAAAAACAATAAATAAATAAATAAATAAATAAATAAAATTTTTAAAAAATGGAAAAACCATGCTTAACTTGTATGTCATATAAAACAGGCAGTGGGCCATAGTTCGTGGACCATGATTCTGGAGTTCTCTACTAACAGATGTAAAAAGGCAGAAAACAATTCGAGGGGAAGGACCTCCAATCCAGTATTTCCCACTGGGCACCTCTGTAACGGATGCCAACAATTACAGCTGGTAACTTGTCTGAATAGCTGTTTCACTTAATATTTTATATTTTACTTAACATACATATCATAATTTAACACTTAACACAATTTTATTTTATTTTTAAAAGATTTTATTTATTTATTTGACAGAGATCACAAGCAGGCAGAGAGGCAGGCAGAGAGAGAGGAGGAAGCAGGCTCCCTGCTGAGCAGAGGGTCCTATGAGGGGCTCGATCCCAGGATCCTGGGATCATGACCTGAGCTGAAGGCAGAGGCTTTACCCCACTGGGCCACCCAGGTGCCCCCACAAGTTTATTTTATTTTATTTTATTTATTTATTTTTTTAAAGATTTTATTTATTTATTTGACAGATAGATCACAAGTAGACAGAGAGGCAGGCAGAGAGAGGAAGGGAAGCAGGCTCCCTGCTGAGCAGAGAACCCGATTCGGGGCTGATCCCAGGACCCTGGGACCATGACCTGAGCCGAAAGCAGAGGCTTTAACCTACTGAGCCACCCAGGTGCCCCCCCCCCCCCAAGTATATTTTAAAAGGAAATTTTGTATATCTCACCAAGAACGGCGAACTCAGTATCACTTATGATAAAGGAAAGCTAATGGTACAAATACATTAAAGATCATTACACTGTGGTTAGGTAGTGCTCTAACCTGCTAAGGGCTCTCTGCCCTTGAGACCTGCTGCCTCTTTGTTAACCAGGGGGCATCACTAAGTGTGAATCCTGTGAAGGATGTATTAGCACCAAACACAGACTTTCTCCTTAATGTAGTCAGACAGACAGAAGGTGAACCCTCTCATTCGTGAACGCCATGTCCACATGCCACTGAAATTATCCAGCATAGAAATTAAAATCATCTCTGGGCCAGTCCCTTGGGCCCATTCTTCACTTGGGGAAAGCTAACATTGTTGAAGTTTCTCAAAGCACATTCCATGGTGATGGGCATTACATAGATCCCCAAATCAGTCAAGACTTATATTTGTGTATTGAAGAACAAGTTTACTTTTTTCTTTTTTATTTTTTAAAAATATTTTACTTATTTGACAGAGAGAGAGAGAGACATCACAAGTAGGCAGAGAAGCAGGCAGGGGGGCGGGGGAGCAGGCTCCCTGCCCAGCAGAGAGCCCGATGCAGGGCTTGACCCAAGGACGGGGATCATGACCTGAGCCAAAGGCACTGAGCCACCCAGGCACCCCACTTTTTTCTTTTTTAATTTTTACTTTTTTAAGACCAAAATTTGCTTACCAATAATTTATCTACAATTAAAATATGCTTCATGGGGCTCCTGGCTGGCTCAGCTGGTGGGGTGGGCGACTCCATTTTAGAATTGTGAGTTTGAGTCCCAGGCTGGGTGTAGAGATTACTTAAAAATAAAATCTTTAAAAGTAAAATAAAATATGATTCGTGAGTGAACCATATTTCCCATAGGACAGAGGGGAGGGTCATAAAACGTCACGGAGTGTGTCTAAGAGAATAAAAACAGGACTGTTTTCAAGCACAAAATGAGAATTCCTCATTAGCTTGTTTGTTTGGGGGAACAATGTATCTATTATTAGGCTTAGAAAGTTTATTTGCAACCTCATCCCTATGAGTTTTGGGGCCCCTTCCATATCTAGTCTCCCACTTTGGGCTTACAGAATTGAATTTACTGTCTGTGAGAGTTCTTCTCTATTTCAATTTTAGGACCAGAGAATGCCTGGTAGTCCCCCTCCCCGCCACCCCGCCCCCGCCCCCACCCCCGCCCTGAGCAATTGAGTTTAAATAACTATTTAAATGTCAGGTGAAGTTTACCAACATTTTCCACTCTTTATTTTTGCTGTTGGTTTAAGAGTAAAATTTTGTCTTGTTTTTTTTTACATTATAATTGTTACTTAGGATTCTAGGTTGTAATTTTGCTGTTATGTAAATTATATCGCTTCAGTAGCAAAGCCCGGCCAATAGTATTTATTTCCTTCCTCTGCCTTTGGAGACGGATTCCTTTTGAAAAGAAATGCTGAAACTAATGAAAGCAAGGGCCAGTATCTCTCTAGATCTAGCTTCTGATTTTATACGGGTCCCCAGAGGAAAGAACAGATAACGTGTTGCAATACTCGATAACATTCTTGGCCGTTTCTGATGATCCAGAAGGAAGGTCACTAATATATCAAGTGAAAAAAACATGTCCTTGATTAAAGTCACAATAATATATTATGTGTAACAACACAGGGAGTATGCATGACTCAGATTCTGGGAATATTAGAAATTAGAGGCTCAGGGATGGAAAGCAGCTTGCGGAGACTTGCTATGCTGGATGGGGTTTGGGGGAAAGCTTGCCAAATTGCACAGTGAAGTTTAACAGAAACAATTTTTACGCCAAGTTTAAGAAGGTGTGTTATGCACTTGCAGCTGAGAGGGATACAGAAAACCCTAAAAACAGTGCCTCGGACAAGAGAGAAGTTTATTTTCTTTCCATTAAAAGCTAGGTAGGTGGTCTAGGGCTGCGATGAAGTCCTTGGCCCCAACCGCCCTCTCTTTGCCTCTGTGTTCTGCTGACTTCACTGCCTGACTGGCAGCATCCGAGTTCCGGGCAGCAGGGGACTCAGAAAGAGGAGAGCGACCCCCCTGACTCTGGACACTTCTGTCTCCATCCTGTTGGCCAGAACTTAGTCACATGCCTTTACCTCAACTACAAAGGAGGCTACGCAACACAGTCTTTTCCCCTCTGGGTGGAAGAGAGATGGATCTTGAAGAACGACTAGAAGTTTCTACCAAAACAAAGCTGTCTTTCTGGATGTAACCTATAGCTGTACGTGGATAAAGGAAACGCTTAGTTTTCATTCAGGAGCTCATTCAATGTTTTAATGCCGGGAACATTCACTGAGCACCTGCTACGCGGCAGGCCCCGCCCTGTGGGCGGAGCTACATTGGTGACAGAATCAATTCCCTGGCCTCGTGGAGCTTACATCTTAGCAGGGAGCAAAGACGATAAATACTAAATGTGGGTGTTAACTTACACCGTGTATGAGAAGGTATAAATGTTTAAGCAGGAAAGAGGAATGAGACAGGAGTTGGGGGGGCGGGTTGCAATTTCACATCGGTGGTCAGGGCGGGGCCTCACTGGCAAGGTCACATCTCTGCATGGTTTTGAGAGAGGTGAGGGAATAAGCCTTGCAGAGATCTGGGGCAAGAGCCTCCCGGGGCAGAGGAAGGGGCCAGCCCCAAGGGCTACAGGGAAGAGCATGACTGAGGTGTGCAAAGAAGAAGGGAAGCCGGGGTTGGGGGTGGGGCTTTGCAGAATGGATTTGGAGGCGAAGTCAGGGAAGTCACTGGAAGCTAGCTCACCAAGAGCAGGCTCCTGTGGCTGCCCTAAAGCCCTTGGGCTCCTACTCCGAGTGCCTTGAGAGGTATTACAGTGTGGGAGGGGCGGAGCTCTAACTATGCAGAGGCTGTGACTTAAGTAAGCATCCCATATTGGGGGAGTAGGGTAAAAATGTCCTCGCAGCTGGGGGCATGATCTGAAGTTTGGAGAATCCTGGCTGGATCTATTTTCTGCTAGTGTGTACTAAAAATTGAGACATAATGGCATCCGGCTAGTTGAAATTTTATTCCTGATCAGAAAATTGTATTTACGAGCAATATCGGGTCACCGTGAATGGCAATTATCATTTCATTCGCTGACATTTATTAGGCACTCACTACTCACCTGATCTGATCCTGTATGTGGGTTACCTGTGGCATCTGCACAACTCAACGATTATCCTCTATTTCTTTTTAAAGATTTTTATTTATTTGGGAGGGAGGGAGGGAGGGAGAGAGAGAGAGAGAGAGAGAGAGAGAAGCGGGGGAGGGGCAGCAGGAGAGGGAGAAGCAGACTCCCCACCAAGCAGAGAGCCCTACACTGACACTGGGCTGGATCCCAGGACCCTGAGATCATGACCTGAGCCAAAGGCAGAGGCTTAACCCACTGAGCCACCCAGGTGCCCCAAGAACCTATGCTCTCAACGCGATGCCAAATGGGGTTTGAGAAGATCTGGGCACTTGGTGTGTCCCGGAACCAGGCGAACTGAGATGTGCTCTAGAGTGCATAGTACTCAAGCCTGCTGGAAGGTTAAGTACTGCTCTGACCAGCCACGTGGGGTGCCAGTGGTCTCTTCTGGTCCCTAAATCTTGATGGTTTTCTGGTCCAACAAAGAAGAATTTGTGGGTAGAACTGGATATGCTTCTCAGGGTTGTAGTGATGGTCTCATGTTAGCTGGTATTCCTGGCAGGAATGTACCCTTCACATTCAAGCCAAGCCCCCAGCAGGTACGTCATCCTTAATGCTGTGCCTCCTGTGGCTTGTGCTACTTCTGGTAGCACTAGCAGTGTCATGTCCCACTCAAATGTAATACAGAATAATGAGTGTGGGCATAATCCTGGGTCAGGGAAGACCTGAGTGTGAAATTCAGTGCTGATACGTCACAGCTGTGTGACTCTGGGCAAGACGCTTCACCTCTCTGTGCCTCAAGAGTCTGGGAGAGGATTAAATAAGATCATGCACTTTAGGGGCGCCTGGGTAGCTTCAGAGGTTAAGTGTGATATTCTCGGTCTCAGCTCAGGTCTTGATCTAGGGTTGGTGAGTTCAAGCCCATGGGTGGTGAATTCAAGTCTTAAAAAGAAAAAAGGATCATGCATTTAAAAAACCCATAGGAGGTGCTCCATAGTGGTCTGCTATCAACACTTTTAAAAGTCTGTAACCTGTCTACTGACTTCCTATAAAACACGAGTGGTAACTGGTCGGAAAAGTACAAAAGTACAAAAGTTATAAGCCAGAAATATTTCTACCCTCAATAATTTGAAATGTTCCCTGCCCCATACAGTCAGCCGTGATGTAGCACTTGTTTTAAAAACAGAAATTTGTTCCAATGCGACCGATCTATGAGGATGTGATTCAAGCGTAACACGCATCTCGCATTGTCTTAGGTGCAATTTCATTCGCAAGCAACACAACGTGAACACCCCAAAGTGCACCCAGGTGAAAGACTCGGGGGCCGGGGATACGCAAAATGCGCACGCGCATATCCAAATACCCACATGCTCCTTCCATTCACTGCGTATGTCACTGTCCACACCCATCCACGGCAGTGTTACCTCTTTTGTCCAAAATCAGGTGAGCCTCCTTCCACACTTTACAACAGCTCCTAGCTAACACCCTCTCCCACAAACCTGAGGTTGTTTTTTCTCCCCCAAGGTAAAGGGCTATTTTGGTAATATTTGTATACTTTTGATCAATTTGTTGTAAAACTGTGCATCCATCTTTATATTAGGTTCCTATCTTTTTTTACTGTGTCACCGATAAACTTCTTCTATAAGCCCCATGGTTTTAGTTGTGTAATTTTGCATAGTGTGATGCTTCTTTGGAGTGTATGTGTCATCTTACAAAATTGACTGCATTACAAAATTAATTACATGCTCATTGCAGCAAATCCAGAAAAAAAAAAAAAAGAGAGAGAGAGAAAGGACAGCAAAAATTACCTGTAATCCCACCGCCCCAGAAGAAATCACATCTCCTAGCTTGTTTCCTCTACATCTGCCCACAGCCACACACAAGCAGAACCGCGCAGCCCTTCCCTCCCACCGCTTTTCCAGCCCTGTCTCCCTGCCAATGTGATCACATGCATTCCATGCATTAAATCTTTTTTTTTTTTTTTTTAAGATTTTATTTATTTGACAGACAGAGATCACAAGTAGGCAGAGGCAGGCAGAGAGAGAGGAGGAAGCAGCCTCCCTGCTGAGCAAAGAGCCTGATGCGGGGCTCGATCCAAGGACCCTGGGATCATGACCTGAGCGAAGGCAGAGGCTTTAGCCTACTGAGCCACCCAGGTGCCCCTCATGCATTAAATCTTTACCTACAACCTTATTTTCATAGGCTGCACCATATTTCATTGGATGGATGGACCACAGTTTGTGTGTAGAAACATAGATATTGTTTGCTTCTGACCTCAAAGGGAATGCATTTGATGAGCCAATTCAAGCATTATTGTGTCCATCTCATGGGATGGGAAGGTTTCCCATAATCTCACCTCAGCCATCCCCCTGGCAAATAGTTATTGATGGCTCTTTACATGCTGGGCTCTAGCTTATGTGAGAATTCAGCAGAGGGGAAGAAATGGGCACAGAAATAGCTTCCAAGAAGGCAATGGTATAGTGAGGACGAAAGCCAGTCATCAAATAAGCACATGAGGCTGTATAAAACTGTAAGATATAGTAAGTAACTATGGAGGAAATGTACAATATCAGTGAGATGTTACCATGGGAGACTACGGGGGTGTATGTACATGTGTGTGTGTGTATGTGTGTCTGTGTGTATCTAAGAACCTGCCTGAAACTCGTGCCGCCCACAGAGGACCACAGGCTAAAGCATGAGGCACATTCTTCTGACTTGAGCTCTTTATAATGTAGACACAAATTCTTTTCTAGAAATGGAACCAGGTTTATTAACTTGTCATATTTGCCTCCCCTTTTAAAAATATTTTACTTATTTATTTTTGAAGATTTTATTTATTTATTTGATAGAGAGAGAGAGAGACAGCGAGAGAGGGAACACAAGCCGGGGGAGTGGGAGAGGGAGAAGCAGGGTTCCCGCTGAGCAAAGAGCCCAGTGTGGGGGTCCTGGGATCGAGCAGAAGGCAGACACTTAATGACTGAGCCACCCAGGCGCCCCAAGATTTGCTTATTTATTTATTTGGGGGAAAGAGAGAGTCTGCGAGCGTAAGTGAGGCAGAGGGAGAAGCAGACTCCCTGCTTGGGCCTTGAATCCAGGACCCAAGCCGAAGGCAGATGTTTAACCAACTGAGACACCCAGGTGCCCTGGATGTGCCCCCGCTTTTTAAAAGTAAGCTCTGTTCTATCATGAGACTTGAACTCATGACTCCGAGATGAAGAGTCTCCTGCTCTGCCAACTGAGCCAGCGCTTTTCTGCCTAACAATTTATGCAAGATAGCTTTCCACGGCCTCATGGTACAGTAGGTAGGACTCTGGCTCCTGGATTTAGACAGGCCGGGTCCCGATCCTGGTTCTCCGCCTTTTACCAGCTGTGTGGGCTTGGGCAAGATCTGTAACTCTGCCTGCCTTAGTTTCTTCATCTGCAAAATGGGAATGATAGAAGGGTTGCAAAAAGGATGAGAAAGACGTGATGCATGTAAAACTGTCAGCACGGAGCCGGTGCTTTGTATTGGTTTAATGACTGCATATTCGTTTGTTTAAATCAGGATTTCACAATCTGGGGAGGATTGATGTTTTGGGCCAGAGAATGGTCTGTGCTGGGGACTTGTGCTGTGCACTGTAGGATGGTTAGTAGCATCTCTGGTCTCTACCCACTAGACACCAGCAGGACTTTAGGTCACAACAATCTAAAATATTCCCAGAAAAAGTGCCTGGCTGGCTCTTGATCTTGGGGTTGTGACTTTGAGCCCCATGTTGGGTGGAAGGCTTACTTAAAAAATAAAATCCTTAAAAAAAGAAAACAACCAACTCCAGAGGGGCGCCTGGGTGACTCACTTGTTGAGCATCTGCCTTCGGCTTGGGTCGTGATCCCGGCGTCCTGGGATCGAGCCCCATGTTGGGCTCCTTGCTCCGCGTGGAGCCTGCTTCTCCCTCTCCAGCTCCCCCCATGCTTGGTTCCCTCTCTCAGTCACTCTCTCTGTCAAAAATAAATAAAATCTTTTAAAAATAATAATAATAAAAATTTGAAAAAAACTCCAGATATTGACAAATGTCCTGGAGGGTTAGGGGGAGGAGGCAAAAATTGCCGCTATTGAGAATCAGTGCTTTTACTACACATAATGTGCATATTTCTATCCACACATTGATGATACACAACATGGAATATATTATATACTTAAGTACATCAATATAAAATATGTTATTAATAGAAATAAAAGTGCTTATGAATAACATCTACAACTAAACACATAGTGTATAAATACAAATGATACCTAAAATGTATATAAGTGTATATTAAAATATATATTTTTAATTAAAGAAAGCATTGATGAGGAGAGTCGAAATGTTAAAAAACAAAAACCGTGTTAATCGGGGGAAAAAAAAAACACGAAGGAAACAGAGGGCATTCCAAATTCCAGCCTTGTGGGGTATGGCTTCTAATTTCCACCAAAGAGAAATGCGGACCGGACTGGGGCAGGGGCTGAGTGGGTCCTGTAGAGGGATGCGGTTTGCTTTGGGGAAAATAAGCTTGTGTGTGTGTGTGTGTGTGTGTGTGTGTGAGAGAGAGAGAGAGAGAGAGAGAGCGCGCGCAACAGAGGCGGGAGAGGAGGAAGGGTGGCTAAAACGGTTTCTCGGTCTACCCGCTCTGGAAAAAGACACACACAGGCGGGTTTGGAACCGCTTCTGGGAAGAAAACCATCCCCGCAGGGACCGAGTCCACTGGGAGTTAGAGCACAGCTCACTTTCCCCCTTAAACAAAAGGCACAGGAAACACTTAACCTGGCCACTTCCCCAGGTTGAACAATGAGTTTGAGCCACTCCTTTCCTCTCCCTGTTTCCCAGGCCCAGAGCCGGGCTCCCAGGCCCAAACCCCTGGGTGGTCGGATGGTGGCGGCGAGAGAGGGGGAGCACGGGAGGCCGGCCTGGGGCTCTCCTGCTGAAGGTGTCTCACGGGGGTGGGGGACACTATGCACATCAGTGACCACACTCACGCAGTCCTCTCACGTGCCACAGCCTGTCCTAGGTGCATGCCCCTTTTGTCCTCACAGACTCCCCAGAAGGACAGTCTCAGGATGTCTGTTTTACAGATAAGGAAACTGAGGCACAAGGAGTTAAGTAACAGGCTTCACAGCTTGCAAGGGACAGGACTGGGGTTTGAACCCAGGCAGGCTGCCTCCAGAGCCCAAGTTTCCCCTAAACCGGTGGGTCTCCAATGTGGTAGTGCCTGGGGTGTGTGTGGGGGCATTTGGACCTTCAGAGGACTTCTGGCGGGCGCTGTGTGCGGACATTTTCCGTTGTCACAGCTTGGCTTGTGCTGCTGGCATCTAGAAGATAGAAGGCAAGGACGGGTGGCCCCACCGGCATTATTCAGCCCTCGATGTCTATATTGTGACTGTGACCAGACCCTGTTCTAGACTCTTTCAGGAAAAGACTATCATTCTTCCAGAACTCTTAACATTTGTTTGCTCCATCTAAATTACAAGTAATACATGCTCATTGGAAAAACAGAGAAAGATACCTGTTCATAAAGAAAATCGGAAAGATTTTCTCCTCAGTCCTTTGCACTGAGGTAAACACGATTAACCGCCCAAGGACATTTGTTCATCTGTGTCTCATCTGCTAATTTCCATTTTCCCCTTGTCAAAAATAGGAGCCCTCTATATTTTTCTGCATATCTTTCACCTGTGTTGGGCTCCAAACCACAAGCCTTTGTGCTTGCTCTTCTCTCTTTCCAGAACCTTCTTCCTCAGGTACCCGGGGGTCTGTATCCCTCCTGTATTAAGGTCTGAGTATCCCTGGATTTCTCTCTAGATCCCTCTTCTACCTCTATTCCTTACCTGCCTGACCTTTTTGTGTTTTTTTTTTTTTTTTTTCTTTAAAGACTTTATTTATTTATTTGCCAGAGAGACACAGCGAGAGAGGAGGAAACCAAGCAAGGAAAATGGGAGAGGGAGAGGCAGGCTTCCCGCCGAGCAGGGAGCCTGATGCAGGGCTTGATCCCAGGTCCCTGGGATCATGACCTGAGCCCAAGGCGGCAGCCGCTTAAGGACTGAGCGACCCAGGCGCCCCCCCCCCCCCCCTTTTAAAGCCCTCATCTCTGACATCTGGGGGCATATGGTTGTGTCCTTCCTAGAATGCTGGCTCCAAGTTGGCAGAAAAGGTGTGTCTTTCATGACGCTGTGTCCCAGCCCCTAGAGCAGAGCCTGGCAACAAGACACTCAATAAATATTTATTATAATCAACAAGTAGAGAAATGAATGAAAGAACAATGCATTTATCACGTCTGTCTTTCAACGTCCTTGGTAGATTCCCAGAAGTGGATCTGTGACCAAGTTTAAACTTGTCACCAGAATTGCTTTTCTCTTATCCCTGTTCCCTCATCAACACTAGCTAGAGCTTACATTAATTTTTAAAAAGATTTTTATTTATTTCATTGACAGAGAGAGATGACAAGCAGGCAGAGAGGCAGGCAGAGAGAGAGGGGGAAGCAGGCTCCCTGCTGAGCAGGACTCGATCCCAGGACCCTGAGATCATGACCTGAGCCGAAGGCAGAGCTTAACCCACTGAGCCACCCAGGCGCCCCAACCTTACATTAATTTGACACTATGTCTTAAGACCTTTCCATGTGTTCACTGAGTTATTCCTTAGAAAAATCCCCAAATAGTAATAATAACTATTTTATAGGACTTATTATATGCTAGACAGTGTTCTGTTTTATACTTATCAGCTCATTCAGTCCTTGTAGCAGCTCTCCAGCGCAGGTACCTTGTTATGCCCGATTTACAGACGAGAAACTGAGAAACCAGATGCTAAGTCCAGTAATTTCTCCAAGGTCAGAGAGCCAGAAGGTGGCACAGCCCAGACTGAGCCAGAAAGTCCAGCTCCAGAGTCCACACTCTTAACCACCCTGTTACCTGCCTCTCTGTGCGATCAGAGCAACCATGATTCCCATTCTGCAGAGAGGGAAGCTGACTGACGGACGGGCTAAGAAACCTGACCAGAAATATGATCCGTGGTCGTAATCGTTGCGAATGGGATCGGTGGAAAACGGTGTGGTTTTCCTCCCCAAGGTTATCTCTTTTTCTTGTCTTTTCCTTTTAAAATCTGACAACAGTGTATTTTATTACTTGGAGAAAGAGAATTTCTCAACCTGTATCGTGCTTAAATATAAACATCTAACGTGGGCACTCTTTTGCCATCTCTGTCTGACCGATTAAGCTAAATCCAGACTTTTTACTCTGAAAATACCTCTTAAAATGAATCATTTGTTAACTTCCAAATAAATAATAATAATAATAATAATAATAATAATAATAACAATAATAATAATTTTTTTAAGTAGGCACCACACCCAGTGTGGAGCCCCCCTCCATGGGGCTTAAACTCGTGACCCTGAGATCAAATCTGAGCTGAGATCATGAGTCAGATGCTTACCGACTGAAGCACTCAGGCACCCCCCAAATAAATTATTTTGAGCAGTAAGTCACAGAAATACTTAAATTTACGAGTTTACAATGCCTAAATGTAATATTGGATCGTGGGCAGGTGTATCAGTGAGAAAACTGGGGAAACCTATAATGTCTGTTTAGTTAATGGTATTGCACCAGTGTTCATTTCTTAGTTTATTTATTTTTTTTAAGTAATCTCTGTACCTAATGTGGGGCTTGAATTCACAACCCTGAGATCAAGAGTCATGTGCTCCATCGCCAGAGCCAGCCAGGCGCCCCTAATTTCTTAGTTTTGATGGACGCCCGTGGGTCAGCAAGATGGGACCGACAGGGGCAGTGGGCCGACAGGCACTCTTTGCATCAACTTTGCAACTTTTCCATAAATCTAACATTATTCCAGATAGTTTTTTTTTTTTTTTTTAAGTGTTTAATGCTAATTGCTAGGTCTGCAGACATACTCCTAATGTGGCTATAGGCCAACATGGGAAACACCTGGTTGTGGAAACATTTTGGTGAAAAAAAGAAAATCTGTTATCCTTCTGCTGGACAAAAGGGTATATTTAGCCTCAGATTTTTTTTGTGGTGACCTTTGCATTCTGAAATGAATTAGAGGTTTATGTGTAAGAATGTGGAGCTCAGGAAATCAGGAAGTGGATGGGGTGCCCACTTTCCTGTCATATTTCACTTGTTTACGTAGCAGAGCGTCACCACGCGGAGAGATTTTGTTAGATTATGTTGGCACAGCCCGGCTCCGAGGTCTGAAGGCAGCCGAGTGTCGATGCACACCAGCGCCTTAGCCAAATCCTTTGACGTTCCTGTGTGGCATTTCAATTGTACCGTTCAATTGAGTAATAGTAAATATAACAATTTTAGTTAAAGTATTATTTCAACGTGCTCTTTGTCTCTGGCTATTTTGACCTAAAATAAGTTACTATTTTTTATTTTGCAGACAGTACCAAAGGTTTTTTTTTTTTCCCTAAGATTTTTTAAAAACAATTTATTTTTTAATTAACATATAATGTATTATTAGCCCCAGGGGTTCAGGTCTGTGAAACACCAGGTTTACATACTTCACAGCACTCACCATCGCCCATACCCTCCCCAATGTCCATAACCCTCCCCCCAGCAACCCTCAGTTTGTTTTGTGAGTTTAAGAGTCTCTTATGGTTTGTCTCCCTCCCCATCCCATCTTGTTTCATTTATTCCTTTCCTACCGCCCAAACCCCCCACGTTGCCTCTCCACTTCCTCATATCAGTTTTTCCGTAAGATTTTAATCTCTACACCCAACGTGGGGCTCGAACTCACAGTCCTGAGATCAAGCATGCTCTACGGACTCAGCCAGGTGCCTTAAGTAACAGTTTTTGTTTGTTTGTTTGTTTTTTTATGTCTCAAAGACAATGTGAGACAAATTTTGGAAAGCAAACCATATCCCCTGACCCATAACTTCATATTCCTGGGGAACATTGAGATGGGAACATCTGTTTGTCTTTATTTGCTCTCTTAACAAACGTAGCATTTTCCAGGCAGATAACAAAAAGGCTAATTTTCAGAGACTTCTGGCTCTACTGGCTGTCTTGTTCACTCCTCCGTCCCAGCACTTACCATGTTATCTGGCACAGAACTGATAATCATATTTGGGGAGCCAACAAAGGAAGAGAGCCAAAATTTACATAATGTTCTTGCATTTAAGATCTTTAGCAAGGATAAAAACATTCAGTGCAGGAATGTTAAAGCATCTTTGATGGGGTGATTAAAGGCGCATGTCCACTGCCTGGGCTCTCCATTTTTAGAAACAGTCTTTAGTCTAAGCAATTTCTAAATTAAGAATTAGAGTAAGGTAGATTATCTTCCGTTTGCTCAACCACGACAACGTTTGGCTTCTCAGAAATATTCAAACGCTTATATTTTGTTTTCTTTCATGAATCAAATGTAGGGGGTTTGGGCTGGGCTTTTATTCAAATGACATTTTAAAACGGGGCATATGTTTCAGGGAGTAATTAGCGATTGTTTAATAGAACGACCCTTCAGGCCAGAAAGGCTGTGGGTCAGAATTGTTAACAGGCAGAGCACTGAAAAATAGTAAAGCATTAGCAGATAGCATAAATAGTCAAATCTGACCTCCAAAGGTCAAGAGAGAACTAAATAATTTGGTCACAGCACAGGCTGATTTAAATCAATGCAATCCTAATTTCCTTTTTTTGCTGGTTTGCCTTGGGTGTGCCACGGTCCAGTACTCACCAGGAGTCAGAAGGGAGAGAGAGAGCAGGGTAGGCTCCACTCAGTGATATAATTTTACTAAATGTGGGTGGCTTCCAGGGAAAAAAATACCCAGAAGTATTTCAGGCACCGAATGAAACTATTTAAACAGAACACCATTGTTGTGCTATTACTTGGTTTTGTTTCTCTAAGAATGATTTATGATGGTAACACCAATATAAATACGTAATTAACTATGGAAGCATTTCCTATCTCAGGCTTCCCACATCTTTCTTTCTTTAGGTTTTTTAGGTTTCAAATTAGACCCTTATCCCCTAAGATGGAAAAGGAGCAAAAATCTGTTTCGTTGCTGGACCAAAGGATAAGTATTTATCTTATTCTTTTAAAGTGAATAAAAGATCAGAATTCTTTCAGACTTCCATCCAAAAACAATTTTTTAATGGAATCATTCCCTTCCTTTTCACTCCTTCTGCCGATTTTTCCACATAGGATGACTCGCCTTTGGACATCTCCCACGTAGCTAAAAATACGTGCGGGTGTTCAAATTTATTTTCTTTATTTCTTAAGGTAATACACTGATACCCAGGTTTGATTAGGAAAAGGACATTTAAAGGGGGGAAAAATTCTTTTGGTGATTACAAAATCACTTTAAGACCCCGGGGGGAACTATGCCTCAGTGACAAAACAAATTTGCCACAAATCATTGTACAAAAGAACAGCAGGACCTGAGCCTCGACTCTGGGCCAGCTCCTAGTCATTGTTCATTTGTTTTGGAAACCTCACCCTCCTCCTGCCATGTTCAATATCTAATTGGCATTCTGACCCTTCAGATAACTCAACATCTGCTACTCGGTTGCGTCTTGGAAACGCTTTGTTCCCTCCAGGCGGAGTTCAAGGGGCTCTCTTTCCCGATACACCAGATTCATGCGTGCTACTGTGGACCCCCCTCCCGGAGCCAAACTTTTGCGAGCCACTATGAGATCCGGAGCCACCTCCGTGTCCTAAACCCAATCATAATTCCACAGATGGAAAACTCTGGAGGATGGGGGTCCAGGGCAGTGAACGAACCCACCAGGCTGACTTCTTGGAGAAGCCCCTAGAGGCTGTCATCCATACATCTATTTCGTGACTTCAGTTTTTTTATACGTTTTTGGCTCCATAACCTTGGCTTTTCACCGTGACGAGCCAACGTCCGGACTTAAAGTTTAATCTCCTAACAGGGATTTTTGTGGCTATAGACTGGGATTTTTCGGGAGGGCCACACACACATGACTGATTTTCTGACATGATTTCAATGACTCCAAGACACCCTAGGCTGTAGGTTTCATGATTATTTTATGTGCTGCTAAGAAAGAAAAACTTCCACGAATTCACTGGTGATGGGACTTCGATTCTAAGATGCAGGTCTAATCCCGGAGATGTTAAAAATGTGAAGCCAAGGGGAAGCTGGGAACAGTGATGTTTGGTTGTAGGTACAGAGCTTCGTACTGTTTTGTGGGAGAGATTATGCAGTTTCGGTGACTGCCATTTACTAGAGAAACTAACAGCCTTTCATCTGTTTTTCTCCTCTTTGGTGTTTGAGTTCTGTTAAGGGATGGCCCATGCTCGTCCCTTACCCTTCAGTTTTGATACTGATCTAAGGAAGGTCCCTTCTGAAACTGTCCCCCAAAATGTTCTCTGGAGCCACATGCTGGATTGTGTCCCACGGGCCACAAGTCAGAACCACACACACAGGCAACTGATTTCCCTTTATTATTTTACTTGACAGTCTGGTTTTGGGTCGGGAGGAAAATGTCTATCTTCTGGGAAGAATCAGAAGACCCACAAGGAGCTGAGAAAATCTGGAAAGTTCCTTTCTGAAGTGCCCGCCATACTTTTCCCAGAACAACCTGTCCTTGAAACTAATCTTCACTTTGGATGAGCCTGGAAGATTCTGATGCGAATAGTTTCAGCAGAAGCCAACAGAAGGGCATGAGCTCCAATCAAACAATCAGGAACCTGGGCATCTTTACAAAAATTAAACAACTGCTTTGTTTTCTTTCCCTGATTTAAATGGTTGTGAAGGAGCCTCATGGTGTGTTTTGGTTCAACCCTTTGCTGGGCCTCTTTTTAGCTATGACGAGGCTTTTGGGCAAATGTTTGAATTCATGAAATGGGGGTAATACTGACCTCACAGGATCGAGTGAGTTAATGCATAGCAAGGGTTTAGTTCAGTGTCTTGTATGTGTCATGAATTGCTCTGTGAACTATGATTATGCTTGTTGTTAGATACAATCCTTTTGACCCCAAGTTGAAAAAACTTCATGCCGGCTTCCCAACCCAGGCAGTGTTCTCTTGGTACGGCCTGGGATTCCTCTGATTTCTAAAGGGGGTAATCTATCACTATTGTTAAAATTATTATTGATGATGTGCTTTTCTTCCATTGTTTCTGCCAGTTTTTCCTTCAAAACTTCAGGCCAGCATTTTTCTACATCCAAGAGCAATAACGGACACGGAGTGTCATTCGTGGGCAGAATTTCCACCTGTGCCTCCTTTCCTATTTGGAAGAACTGTTCAGAACTAGCATTTTCTGGCGCTCTTCGTGTGCAAATGACAGTCTTTTTCCCGAATGAGTTGTAGCAGCGACATAATCGATGACCTCCTTCTTGGTTTGCATCCATCGTCTTTTTTTTTTCTTTTCTTTTTTTGACTGTCATCCTTCCTTCCCGGAATTTCTGAGCAAAAGGAAACACCCCGATTACTTGAGATTTTTGCCTTAGCAAAAATCTCAGGCTTAGGCCTTCCTATGTGCTAACAGCTGGGAGCATAAAGACGGATGAGGGGTGGTCTCTGCCCCGGAGAACGGCACAGTAGTGGGGACTAAAGCCCCAGCCCAGCAATTTAATTTCTTTACTTTAAAATATACCTATTTTTAAGAGTCTATTTATTTATTTATTTGAGGGGAGAACCAGCGTGGGGGAGAGAGGGACAAGCAGACTCCCTGCTGAGCACAGAGCCAGATATGGGGGCTCGACCTCAGGACCTCCAAATCACAACTGGAGCCAAAACCAAGCGTTGGGTGCTCAACTGACCGAGGCACCTAGGCACCCCCTGATTTCTTTTTTAAAAAACCTTTAGGGCGCCTGGGTGACTCAGTGGGTTAAGCCGCTGCCTTCGGCTCAGGTCATGATCTCGGGGTCCTGGGATCGAGTCCTGCATCGGGCTCTCTGCTCAGCAGGGATCCTGCTTCCTCCTCTCTCTCTCTCTCTCTGCCTGCCTCTCTGCCTGCTTGTGATCTCTCTCTGTCAAATAAATTAAAACAACAACAACAACAACAACAAAAAACAAAAAAAACCCTTTAAACTATGTCATGAGCTACCAAGAAAGCAGGCCTCGGACTAAGGTGAGGCAGAAAGTTTAAGGGGTCTCAGAAACGCAGTAGCCAGGATAAACAATAATTCAATGCGGTGTTTGGATCTGCCACTGTCTTGTTACGAGACTTTGGGCAAATACTCACTTTTTGTGTCTCTCATTCCTCATTTGTGAAATGGGAGTGATGTTGACCTCAAGGGGTTGGTGAGGATTCGGTGAGGCAAGACAGAGGATGCTCAGGGCCTAAAAAAAAAAAAAAAAAAAAAAAAAAATCCATAATGAAAAACTGTGATTTCACTGAGTGAGTTTAGAAAAAAATCTCATGGTCCTGGGGAGCTAAATAAGTAACTCCTTAATCATTTTACTTCCCAATAAGGATGGGGCAGCACGGCTTATGACTTTTCTTTTCCCTTTCACCGATCTCTTGTCAGAAAGTGGGTCCCAAGCCGGGCACAGCATCTAAAACTCGACTGCTTGAGTTTCAACTCTGGGTCTACCACCGAGGAGCTGGGTGACCTCGGGAAAATTACTTCACCTCTCTGAGCCACATGAGGATTAAATGGGATCACGGATGCAGAGTAAGCACTCAGTAAGAGGGAGCTGGTGTCGCAGATGAGGCGGCGTAGCTCAGGAGATAAAACTGTCGTGGTTTACTCAGTTTCTGCCTGTCACCAGTGGTACCAGCCGTTGCTTTCAGAAGGGTTTCTCCACCTCACGGATGCAGGTAAGAATGTGTTCCGGATCCGTGAGCGTAAGCATTCCAGCTGACACAGACTCAGTAAATTTTCACACCACCTGCCACTTTTTGGAACACTTTAAAACCTTATTATTATTTTTTATTATTGTTATTGTTATTATTTGGGTAGAATGCTCAAATATACCCAGTTGTAGAGTAACAAGTTACCCCAATTCAATAATTATTAACATTTTGCTCATGCTTGGTTCAGTTAGGCCTCTCCACCTCCGAAGAATTTAAAGCATGTCTTAGGGGGTGCCTGGGTGGCTCAGTGGGTTAAAGCCTCTGCCTTCGGCTCAGGTCACAGTCCCAGGGTCCTGGGATCAAGCCCCCTACTTCCCTCCTCTCTCTGCCTGCCTCTCTGCCTACTTGTGATCTCTCTCTCTGTCAAATAAATAAATAAATAAAATCTTAAAAAAAAAAATAAAAATAAAGCATGTCTTGGGCCTCCTGTCATGGTCACTCCCTTTGGTGCTCATGTATAAAAAAACAACAACAACTTTTTTTTAAGTTAAAAACCACACGACACCATCATCCCTTGTCCCAAGAGGAACCCTGATTCCCTGGCGCTCCCCCCAGTCCCAGCGGCCCTCATCATCTCAGACAGGCCTGCTTCACTCCTGACCCGCTTGAATCCGGATCCCAATCTACCCAGGCGCTGGGCTGTCATCCAAAACCCTTTTCTGTTAAGAACTCACAGCGGGCGGCTGTTGAATTTCTAACATCTTCTGCTCCCCTGGGCCCCAAGCACGGAACAAAAACAAAACAAAAAAATCCCGACCTATTTTTCAAACATGTTTATCCAAGAGAAAGGGTGGCAGGTCGGAGGCCCCATGAGCCGTGGAAGGGGTACTTAAGCGGTGTGTCGGGAGGGCCTGTGTCCCCTCACAGTGGGGCGCGGCCTCCCTACGGCATCCAGCCCCACATCCAGGTGTTGGGTCTCAAGCCCACTTCAGCCATTGTTTACCGGCCCCCCGTGGATTAATCCCCTGTCAGTCAGGCCAGAGATGCTCCCGGGGAGACAGGCCTGCGTAGCATCCCATGTGTCAAGGCCCCCTTTGATACATTTTATCGCCTCTTATCCCTTCAGACGCACCATGACTCCTCTGCCGGTCACGGCCCCAGAGCTTTCGGATCTAGGCGTAGGGACTGACACCCTGCTTTTGGAGGGGAGGTGGGGGGTTTTCCTTTTTAGGCAGAAATCATTGTTGATCTGATAAAATGGTTTTTGCAGAATCAAGTGACAAGTGGAGAGTGTCTCATTCTGATGGCCCTGGGGCCTGTGGTCTTGTCAAAAGTGGGACTGTTTTTTGCTTTTTTTTTTTTTTTTTGGAAGGGGAGGTGTTTCAGGAGGAGCGATGTATGAATAGGGCTTCCAGGGCATGGGGGAATTAAAAAATTATCATGCACCCAAATTTCAATTCTAAAATATCATAACTTCACTGAAGGTAAAAGACATGCAGATGACTGTGCATTACTGTACAACAAATATAAACGTAGCAATATTAAACCATGGTGCTTGGTTGAATTTTTTTCCAGGACTATTGCTGCTTCTATTACTTTTTATGCTTTTAGCACGATTGTCTTAAGTACTTTCCAAATCACATTTTAATGATGCAAGCAGTGCATGAATCTAATTTGTAAGAACGTCCATACTTCAGAGATAAAACTGAGAGTTCTCGGCTACCATTGCTAAGCTCACTTTCCCATCTCTCAAAGAGATAGCTGTTGCTGTCAGTTTGTTATCAACAATCACAGGCCTTTATTTCTATGCATGGACGTCCATATATATGTTCTAGACTTAATTTTCAAATCCTTCCTGGAGTCAGCATAACTGTTGCCTGATGGAAATGATAGGGATGCTTTTCCAGGGGCGCCACAACAAAGTGGTAATATGCTGATTTATGGATGATTACGATATACAATATAGCCAACTGCCAACTCTGTGTACCCAAGAGAATCACCTCTGTTTCCTTTCCCGGACACAATTTGAAGAAGATACTGAATACCCACATGTTATAGGGCAATGTTGAAAATGGTAATTCTCTCTCATGTCCAGCTTTAAATTTTAGATTCCTAAAACTGTATACCTAAGTTGGATGAAAATAAATTTTCTTGAAGCAGAGAGCCCCATTCACCTCTTACTTCTCCCCTCTCCAGCTATTAACACTTTGCATTATTTTGCTATTATTCTTTCTCTCCATTTATTAAACATGTTGAAGAGATGATGGAACCAGACTAGATAGTTCTCAACCAATATATTATGAGTTTCCTAGTGAAAAATAACAATGGGGTCTCACTTAACATAGACTTTTGTCTGGTCCATTCTTTGGAGTTGTTTTTTTTTTTTTTTTTTAAAGATTTTATTTATTTATTTGAGAGAGAGAGAGGGATAGGACAGAGGGACAGGGAGAAGCAGACTCCAGGCTGAGCAGGGAGCCTGCCATGGGGCCTGATCACAGGATCCCGAGCTCAAGAGTCACCTGCTCTACTGACGAAGCTAGCCAGGGCACCCCAAATCTATTGATTTGAAGCACCGGTTGCCACTTGGTAAACTCCTGATGCCATAAATCTCTGCCATGAAAACGGGAGCAGGGACTTAAAACATTGAACCACAGATGCCTTAAATTCCCTCTAATAGAAGTTAAAGCATCAGAAATATGAGTTCACTTGATGGTAAAATTAATAATTATCCCTGATTTAATCAAACGCATCATGTGTTCCACATACCATTGAAAGCATTTTACATGCATTATCTCATTTCTTCTCAAAATAATCCTATGAGGTAGGTACCGCTATTCTAGAAATGCTACATCTAAGGGGCAAACTGTACAGACCCAAACCATTCCCCCATAGAAGCTTACATTTTAGGGGCAAAGGCAGATTGACTAATAGGAAAACAAACACACCAAATCCTTTCAAAGAGTGAGTAATGGTATGAAGACATAGTGAGACCACTTTTCATCTTAGAAAAACATACTATGTGCTCATAGTGCTTCCTATCGGACAGTGCTCTTTAAACCTGATTCCACCTTTTTTTTTTTTTTTTAAGATTTTAATTTTTAAGTAATCTCTGCACCCAATCACGGCCCCAACTTACAACCCTGAGAGTGAGACAAACAAGTCTTTGTTAAGTGACTTCTGTATGGCTGGCTGCCGGGAATGGTAGGGTGAACTGGGCAGACACACCTAGAGTCCGCAGTCCGGTGGGGGAATGTGGAAAATAAACCTGAGAATCCATCAGTCAATCAACAAACAGAATGGTACCAATAGCCATGCCTGTGATAAAGTAAAGCCAGTCAGTACTTGGGCAGAAAGGGAACAAATGGGTGCCTGATTAAAACAGACATTCAGCATTCGTGGTCTGGGAGGGCTCTCCCAGAAGATGAATTCTGAGCTCAAACTTGAATGATGAGATTATATTAAAAAAAAAAAAAAAAAAATGCAGGGGAAGCCCGGGAGCAGAATGGGCCTGAACACAGTCCCTGCTGGGCATGTTCCGGGGTTGCAAGGAGGGGGCCAGGGCCTGAGTGGCTGGTGCAGACCCATGTTTGTGGCCACTCTAAATCGTATGGAACTTACTCTAAGTACTTTGGGAAGCCCTGGCAGGGATGAAATGTAATGAACAAAAATCATGCCACAACACGTCATTGTCCAGCATTCCCATGGAACATTCCAGAGATGGAGGGATTAGGCACGAGAGCTCTTGACTTCCAGGGTCTCCGAAGAAAGAATCACTGAAGATCGTCTCCTGTAAAACCTCCCCCTGCAGGACTCCCGCATCAGAGCAGATCCTAGGGGGCTGGAACCTTTCACGCATGTGTGAATGTTGGGGACAGGGCAGAGGGACAGGAATGTGTTACTGTACTCGGAATGTGGATTTCAGCTTTTGTCGGCCAAGGGACCCTACTGTAGGTGACCCACCGCCTGCTAAAAGTACCATTTCAAATTATTAGAAACTCAGAAGGGAAAAACCTAAGCTACATGTCGTTAGAGACGCTGGGGAGCATTTAAATATGTTTGATCCAACCCACTGCCTGTGAGGGGCTCCCCTGGAAACTGCTTCTGTTGATCACTTCTGGGGAGGAACCCGGGAAGCTGGGAGTCGAGGGAGAACTTTCTGCTGTGTACCCTTTTATGCCTTTTACATTTTGTAATATGAGACTCTGGTGCCCCGTTCAGAAAAACCTGGAAGTTACATAAATAACTAAATTTGCTACTCCTGTTTTTATCAGTGAAGTAGGCTGAACTTTTTAGCGGTCATTGTCTCAAAGGTATCTAAAACTGGTTACTTTTTTTTTTTTTAAGATTTTGAGGATGATTTTCATTATTATAACTCCAATATTATATTATTATAATACCATTAAATGCCTACTGAATACAGACCTTTTGCTAAATTCTTCTGTAAAGCATAAATGTTTTCTTTTTTTTTTTTAATATTTTATTTATTTATTTGACAGACAGAGATCACAAGTAGGCAGAGAGGCAGGCAGAGAGAGAGAGAGAGAGGAGGAAGCAGGCTCCCCACCAAACAGAGAGCCCGGCACGGGGCTCAATCCCAGAACCCCGGGACCATGACCCGAGCCGAAGGCAGAGGCTTTAACCCACTGAGCCAGCCAGGCGCCCCAAGCATAAATGTTCTTAACCAAAAGTGGGGTGAATGACAGTTACATAAAAGTTAAACTGTTAGTGGATCATAGGCCGTGTTTAATCCATGATGTCACTTAGTGGGTATTTTTGTTGTTGTTTAGAGAAAATTCTATGAAATCATCACAAGTCTTATTGACCTGGAGTGATTTATTGGTGGGGGGGGAAGCCAGCTGTCTGGAAGGACCGATAACGCATGAAAAGCTGCATTCTTTGCTGTTTGTTTTCTCAGGGTGTGTTAGGGGGTGGTGACAAATATTAAGGAACTGCATTACCCCATCTTACCAGCATTCCTGTGACTGATCTTTCTTTCTTACCACTTAGTGGAAAACACACACGAAGAAAGAAAATTAAATAATATTAGGACTAAATGTGTGCATAATTCAAGAAGTTAACTTAAATTTAGATTGTTAACTTACCCCACTATGCCTTTAAAAGGTTTTCATTAAAAACCCCACATGCCTATACCACACACACGCACACACACGCACACACACGCACACACACACGCACACACGCACACACTTGTATAACCTCAAGGACTCCCATTGAGTCGGGGAAAAAAATAGGCTTTGACCGTTTGGTTTGAATAAGTAGTACAATTGCTATTTGTATATTTAAAAAATTCCAAATCTTATTGAATTAGGTCCTTGGGCTCTGATGAAGGTTCAGGAAACAACGGAACCACTTGTGTGGCTAATTGCAGAAATTTAAAGAAAACACAAACTTGGGAATGTCACAGAACACGGTTTTAAGGCAAAACGCAGAAAAGGGATGGCCTTGGCCATTTGCTCCATTTCTTTCCTGGTATCCGGAGGATCCTGCTGGATTACATTTCAGTATGATGATTCCCCGGAAACTGAGCTACAAGCCCCCGGATCCTAGCACTGGAAGGTTTCATAGCCAATGAATGAAACCCCAGTCTACCTCTATGCCCGGAGACTGGGCAGCCAAGCACACTGCTGAGCAAGGATTTACTTGCTGGCTCCAGGCTTCTCTCTGCCTGTGGCCCCACCTGCTCTCTGTGCCTTTCCAAAGGCACGCAGGTGCCTCACCGGTTTCAGCCCACAGCTCTGTATCAAGGTGAAGTGTAGGTTGCACTTGGGGCAGCCAAGGCTCACGGTGCCTTGGGGGACAGCTTCTCTCATTTTACAGTGAAATAAAAATGGGCCAGTCTTTCAGGATTCAGAGATAGAAGCTTCCAGGACTTTCTGATCTGATCAGTTTTGATTTCTAGTAGCAGAAATAGAAAACAGTCATCAGATCATGGGACCTGACAAAAGGTCAGCTCTCTGGCTTTACATCTTCAGACAGAAGGGTGTAATGGGAGAAAAAGTAGATATTCCTAAGAATATCTATTTATCTGCAAGAGGACTCAGATCTTTTTTTTTTTTTTTTTTTTAATGTGAGCCTACGTGCACACTTAGAAACGTCCCTGTGGAGGGAAGCTTTTCCTCTTTGCATCTTTTAATGGGAATGGAGGACTTTGGTGGCCCTGGCGCATGGCTGTGGGGTGAGGCCCCACTGAGCTCAGATACGGGCACCGAGACTGTGTCAACAGGACTAAAAATAGTTGAAAGTTGAGAGATTCGGTTAGTCAACACTTAGGGTTGGGGGGCGGAAATGCACTCAATGACTCAGCTTGACTCGGTTTCTCCATCTAATTAATTTGTTGTTATTTTGAAGTCTGCAGTGAGGCAGACAGCTTCTCTGTGGTGCCAGGCACGGTTCTAAATGTTCTACAAACACTAACCTGCTCAGGTCTCTTGACTTTTCTTGTCCCCATTTTAATGAGGAGGGAACCGAGCTGTGGAGAGGGGCGCAAACCTCTGGTCTACAGGCCACCTCTGACCCACAGGTAGATTTTGTCTGACCTACAAAGAATTTGGAAGATCGCTAAAATTCACATAAAATGGGAACCTCAGGCTTTTCTTGAAAAAATGGGAAGATCTGGTGACTTTGCTCCTGCATTTCTGCCTGGAGACTACTGGCTGGAGCACAGAGAGGTAAGAGGCAGAGAAATGCCTAGACCAGCTGGAATGACACATGCAGACATGGTCCCAGGATGCGGACTGGCTTTCCCGGCCCCCAGAGCTCCCACTCGGCCTGCTGCATGCATTTCTGATGTGTGCCTGGGCCCCGAGGTCACTGGAGTTGGTGACCCTGGTGTTTCAAGCTATTAGAGTTCACTGAAGGGGGCGGATCATTGATGGTGGTGGTGAGGAGGGGTTGGGAGTTGAGGAAGAAATAGAACATTTATTGAATGAATGAATGAATGAATGAATGAGTTCCTGGGCTTGAGCTGAATTTTCTGGGTGGCAAGAAGGGTGTCTGGGGGCTTAGTCTCTTAAGGGTCCGACTCTCGATTTCAGCTCAGGTCCTGATCTCGGGGTCATGGGATGGAGTCCCACATCAGTCCCACATCCCTGCTCAGGGTAGGGTCTGCTTGTCTCTCTCCCTCTGCTCCTCCCCCCACCCTCAAATAAGTAAATAAAATCTTTAAAAAAAAGATTTTATCTTTTAAAAATATTTTTTAAAGAAGATAGAATCTTAAATCTTTTTAAAGATTAAATCTTTTTCAAAAAAGATTAAAAAAATCTTCTTTTTTATCTTTTAAAAATCTTTAAAAAAAATTGTATTTATGTAAGAGAGAGAGAGAGAATGAGAGTGCATGGCAGGGGAAGGGGCAGAGGGAGAGGTAGAAGCAGATTAGCCCCCTGAGCAGGGAGCCCGACCCTGAGATCATGACCTGACCTGAGCCGAAGGCAGATGCTTGACCAACTGAGCCACCCAGGCCCCCCAAATAAAAATCTTAAAAAAAAAAAAAAAAGAGAGAGAGAGAGAGAAAGAAAAGAAAAGAGAATGTTTTCTGCAGGGGACAATAGAAGGAATGTCTTAATGTGGTGGTCTGCAGTGGACAGCTCTGGAGCTGGGCTGCTTGGATTCAAACCTCATCTTATTAGCTGTTGCACAGTGATCTCTGGGCTTCAGCGTCCCATCTGTAAAATGGGGCTAAGCAAGTAGCTTAGCCCCACTGGGGAGCCAGCTGCACAGATGAAATGTGCTGTAAAATATTCAGTGCCATGCCTGGCACATAATAAGCGCTCAACAAACATTACTTATGAAAAGTTCTTTAAAAATGTTCCTTTTAGGGGTGCCTGGGTGTCTCAGTGGGTTAAAGCCTCTGCCTTCGGCTCAGGTCATATCCCAGGGTCCTGGGATCGAGCCCCGCATCTGCTTGGCAGGGAGCCTGCCTCCCCCCATCTCTGTGCCTCCCTCTCTGCCGACTTGTGATCTCTGTCTGTCAAATAAGTAAATAAAAAATCTTTAAAAATGTTCCTTTTAGGCCATCCAAACAAAAGTTTGAAGTTTAGTTAAGAGCAACACCCAACTGTTGATTTCGTAATAGTGACAAACATATCCTTGGTGAAGGGAAACTTCTCTGTAAATCACAGATGATTCCACAACAAAAAATATATTTTAAAAATCGCCTTTGGCTGCAAATGATGTACGTCCCTTTTCTTCAGTGGCAATGCTGGACAGTTACTGAAATTAAATCACTAAGCACACTCTCTGGTTTTCATGTACGGAGGTCATAAAAACCATGTTTGTGAAGTAAATGATTTCCCCAACTGTTTTTTTAAGATATGTGGAAGTTTTGGGAAACAGCACTTTCCAAATCATCGAAGCCCAGGGTCACTATTAAATGGGCACTGGGGGGCCATGGTGGCCATCAGATCACGTTGGGAAGACAGCACCAAAGTCCCTCTTAGCAATGATCATTCTGGTCACAACAGAGATGCAGGATGAAGACCAGAAGGCAGACCGACCGGTTTGAAGCTCAGTTCTATGGCTGCCGCTTGTGTGAGCCCTGAGCAAGTCACTTACGCTCACTGAGCCTAAGTTTCCTCGCCTGTATGATGGGTATCCTAATAATACCTACTTCATAGATTTAAGACTTAGCAAAGGGCTTCAGCTCTGGAAACCATTCAATAAATAAATTGCTGAGCATTTCCACACCCCTTTTTTTCTGGTTGATCCCCAAGCTCAAATCAGAAAGTATCATTTTATTTTATTTTTTTAAGATTTTATTTGTTTATTTGACAGAGAGAGATCACAAGTAGGCAGAGAGGCAGACAGAGAGGAGGAAGCAGGCTCCCTGCCAGGCAGAGAGCCCAATGCGGGACTCGATCCCAAGACCCTGAGATCATGACCTAAGCCGAAGGCAGTGGCTCAACCCACTGAGCCACTGAGGCACCCCTGAAAGTATCATTTTATTTTATTTTATTTTATTTTTATTTATTTATTTTTATTTATTTATTATTTATTTGACAGAGAGAGAAATCACAAGTAGGCGGAGAGTCAGGCAGAGAGAGAGAGAGAGAAGCAGGCTCCCCGCTGAGCAAAGAGCCCGATGTGGGGCTCGATCCCAGGACACTGAGATCATGACCTGAGCCGAAGGCAGCGGCTTAATCCACTGAGCCACCCAGGCGCCCCTGAAAGTATCATTTTAATAGACACTTGTGAAATTGAGGTTTCCAGGCTTCCATGGCCCTGGCAGGAGTCCTGGCAACATATTTGAATGGTCATAGGTGTTTGTAAAATTTGCAAACATAAGATTGTTTATGAAGTCTTTGTTTTAGGGGTGCCTAGGTGGCTTAGTTGGTTAAGGATCAGGCTCTTGGTTTCAGTTCAGGTCATGATCTCAGGGTCATAAGACCAAACCCCACGTCGGGCTCCGTGCTCAGTGGGGAGTTTGCTTGAGATTTTTTTTTCTCTCTCTCACCTTCTGCCTCTCTTTCCCCCCTCTCTCTCTCTCAGATAAATAAATAAATCTTTTTTTTTTTTTTAAAGATTTTATTTATTTATTTGACAGACAGAGATCACAAGTAGGCAGAGAAACAGTCAGAGAGAGGAGGAAGCAGGCTCCCTGTTGAGCAGAAACTCTGATGCAGGGCTCTATCCCAGGATCCTGGGATCATGACCTGAGCTGAAGGCAGAGGCTTTAACATACTGAGACACCCAGGCACCCAAATAAACAAATCTTTTAAAAAAAATAGTCTTTGTTTTAAAGAGTCCCTTTCCCCAATTGTAAAAGTTCAGGTCTCACAAAATCTGGAACTGTCCCTGAGTGGAGGACAGGTGTGGCCTCAACAGGCTCCAAAGAATCAGCTCCTCTTTCTCCGTGCTGGGATTCAATGGTACCCAGTACTTCCAGGCCAAATGTGGGACCGCTGGATTTGGGGCTCAAACATCTGGCTTCCTTTGCCTCCCAGAGCTGTAGCTCCTTATTTGTCACATGGGAATTAGTTAAGATAATATACAACCGATCCTGGGAGATAATCCATACACATTTGTTTAAATTTCAATTAACAAATCGTAATTGGCCTTTGTCATAAGGGGATTCCACATGTGAAGTATGAACCCGGCGTCATTCTCATGCAGCCGTCTTCTTGTTCTTAATCATGGGGCCGAGATGCCCAATAGGTCATATCTTCAGGCTTGATTACCTTCGGATTCCAAGAGATAAGGCCCCTCATAGGACAGCTGCTAGCTCTTTTTTTTTTTTTTTTAAGATTTTATTTATTTATTTGACAGAGAGATCACAAGTAGGCAGAGAGGCAGGCAGAGAGAGAGGAAGAAGCAGGTTCCCCACTGAGCAGAGAGCCCGATGTGGGGCTCGATCCCAGGACTCTGGGATCATGACCTGAGCCAAAGGCAGAGGCTTTAACCCACTGAGCCACCCAGACACCCCACAGCTGCTATTTCTTAAGAGGATGATAAAGCATGAACACCTAATCCGAGACACTGAATAGGAGTTCCGCAGGGGCAGGACCCCTGATCAGGTGTTAGTGACTAACCAAAGGAGTGAAAAGGAAATGAAGTCAAACCAGAGACCACAAAGGTCCTGATTTTTTGGTCCCTGAAACCCTGTCTACATGGCTTCCCTCAACCAGTCTGGAGTGGTGGAGGAACACAAAGGCCACAGATCTTAGTGGCGGAGTTGACAGAAGAAAGAACCTTGTTCGAATCCCAGCTCTGTCCCTTGCCATCTACATGACTCTGGGAAACTGCTTAAAATCTTTGGCCTTAATTTCCTTCTCTGTAAAATGAGGACAACAGTACCTACCTTGTTTGAATTTATCCATACAGAGCTTTTAGTGTAGTGCTTGATACACAGCAAGTGCTCAATAAATGTTAGCGGTTAGTATCAGGCAGCAGTTACCAGAATTTGTTTTCCTGTTTCTCTTTTATTGTTTAAGTAGGTGCCACGCCGGGCGTGGAGCCCAACGTGGGGCTTGAACTCATGACCCTGAGATAAAGACCTGAATGCTTAACCGACTGAGCCACCCCGGGGCCGCCCTCCATTACCCTGTTTCTGGAATGTTTGGTAGAACTGGCTTGTAAACCACTTATGCTGGGTGTATATCTGTATGTGTACGTATCAGCTACTGCTTCAGTCTCCCCAACAGTGTCAGGTCTATTTAGGTCTTTATATCTTGGCTCAGTTTTGTTAAGTGACGTTTCCCGAAGAAGCTGTTAATATCACCCAGTGTTCATCCTTTTTATCATAAAACCTTTTCTGCTTAATTTTTAATAGCGATTTTCTTCCCTATCTGTAGTTAAGCTCTCTTTTTATGCCTAATATTATTATTTATATTTTTATTTGTTTTGATCAGTTTAGTAAGATATTTTCCTTAGATTATTAGTCTTTTCAGAGAACCAACTTAGTTCTTCCTCTCAAAATCTTTTGTTTTTTATTTTGTTTTCTTTAGAATTACCCTTATTGATGCCTTGATAGCTCAGTTGGTTAAGCATCCTCCTTTGGCTCAGGTCATGATCCCAGGGTCCTGGAATCGAGTCCCACATCGGGTTCTTTGCTCAGCAGGGAGCCTCCTTCTCTCTCTGCCTGCCGCTCCCCCTGCTTGTGCGTGCATGTGCTCTCTCTCTCCTTGACAAATAAAATCTTTTTAAAAATTACCTTTATTATTATCTTCCTTCCGTTTTCTTTGGATTATTCTATTTTTTATACTATTTTAATAGCTTGCATTTGTAAGGATTAGCATGTGGTGGAAACATTAATTCTTACCTCACAAGCTTTTCTGAAAAGTACAGGAGATTCTGCATGGGAAGGGCTTGTAAAGATGCTTGGTAAGTGCTTGATAGGTGCGAACTATCAGTAGTATCCGTAAGCCTCAGTTTTATCATTTCTAAAATGGGTCCTTGGGAGGATTAAATGAAATACTTTGTGTAGAATCCTTCGTTCATGTATGTTGCTTGTGATCAGTATTATTGTATTATTCCCTGGGTGTACACTGTATTTGTCACCAATTATAATGGTCACAGTTGTGCCCGGGGTAAGCAAGAGCTTTGGCTTCCTCTTCCGGGACGAGCTACCTAATTGGCAAGGCCCAGTGCAAAATCAAAGTGTGGGGCCTCTTGGTACAGTCTTATTAAGAATTCCAGGGCGCCTGGGTGGCTCAGTGGGTTAAGCCGCTGCCTTCGGCTCAGGTCATGATCTCAGGGTCCTGGGATCGAGTCCCGCATCGGGCTCTCTGCTCAGCAGGGAGCCTGCTTCCTCCTCTCTCTCTCTCTCTGCCTGCCTCTCTGCCCTACTTGTAATCTCTCTGTCAAATAAATAAAAAAAAAAAAAAAAAAAAAAAATCTTTAAAAAAAGAATTCCAACATGGCGACAACAGAGCATTAAACCAAGAATGGGGCCCTCCTGAGCACAGGGACAAGTTGCATACCCCTGAAGCTGGCCCTGTCCTCTCCCAAGGTCACCTGGTCAACTAGTGTTTGAGTCTTGGAGGATCATTGTTACAAAGGCCTCTTCCCCTGTCCCTCCACACATGTGCATTCTCCATTCTTCTAACTGGTTCCAGGACCTTGGAATTCTGTCTGACCCCTAAGGCCGCCCCTAATGCAATCAGAGGGACACTAGATCCAGAGTCAGCTCCAAATCAAAGGCCAGGACAAAACCTTGGATAAATTACAGCCGTTGTAGAGAAGCCACCTTCCACCTTGTTCTCATATTCCGTATGTTTATAGTCATAACTCAATGAAGCTGGCAACATTTGCCGTTGATAAACCTGGTTGGGTAAGCAAGGCTGATGGGGTAACAATAGTAACTAGAGCAATTTAAGAAGGCGACAGGCTTTGGTTTGGAGGCCAGATCATACTTTTAAATAGGCAAAGGTGTTTTCAAAAAGAATGCGTGATGATTTCTATTGATGCGACTCAGAATGGCATTTTTCTACAAGCAATTGTTTTCTTGACTTTGCAAGGATAAGTCACCTTGGGAGCCAGATACATGAACACATGAGCCTCCCTGAAATGCTAGTGCTTCTCTGCTGCCAACAGTGCTTCTGTCCAGTAGGAATGAGAACCAGAGCCTCCTGGCATGAAACGGTGCCCCAGCGGCCAGCATCCCTCAAGCACTAAACACGTTCCAGGACCCTTGCTAGGTGCTTTCCAAGGGCTGTCTTACTTAGCTCTTTGAGCCTCTCTGTAGCTAGTTAGTTGTCCAAGTTCACTTTAGGAAGCGGGTGAGCCAGGTCTCCAACCTACCTGTTTGCCCACAAAACCTGTGTTCCCAGCCACCCCCATGCGTCGCATACACGTAAGTGCAAAAAAAGATAAAGAGATAGGAATGATCACTGATAGGTCTGTCTGTACTTAATGCAAATTGTACTAAGGCCTTCACACGTATTGTTCCCTTTGTACCTCACCCTGGTTTTGTGAGGAAGACAGGATTATTATGGTGCCCATTAGACAGATCGGAATCTAAATCCTGGGACGTTGCTACAGGCCACACAGCTAGTGACGGAGTTACAGAAAGGCTCTCTATGCAGTTGTGGCGGTCAGCTTGGGCTGCTGTATAACAAGGTATAAGGTATCATACGCTGGGCGGCTTAAACAACAAACTTTGGTTTCTCCCATTTTTAAAGGCTGGGATGTCCAAAATCCAGGCACCACAAATCTGGTGTCTGGTGAGGGCCCCCTGTCTGGTTTGCAGACGGCCACCTTCTCGTTCAGATGGCAGAGAGCTGAGACAGTCAGAAGACAAGCTCTCTCGTGTCTCTTTATAATGGCACTATATGCATCCTGGGGTCTCTGTTCTCATGAGCTAATTACCTCCCAAAGGCCCCATCTCCCAAGGCCATCCCACTGGGGATTAGAGATTCAACACATAAATTTTGCGGGGGGGCACAAATATGTAATTCATAGCAGCTATTATAGCTTCTGAAATCAGAGAAGGGGAATTTCTTTTTCTGAAAAAAAAATTTTTTTTTATTTCTCTTTTCATCTCTCAGGGAGAGAGAGAGAGCACAAGGAGGGGGAGCAGCAGGCAGAGGGAGAAGCAGACTCCCCGCTGAGCAAGGAGCCCGATGTGGGACTCGATCCCAGGACCCTGAGATTACAACCTGAGCTGAAGGCAGACGCTCAACAGATTGAGCCACCTGGGCATCCAAGAGGAATTTATTTTCTTTGTTGCCATGGAGAACATGACTGTCAACTTTTAAATTTTTACTACTTATTTTTTGCTCAACATGGAACATGTTTGGCCTTCACTGTTCCAAACAGAGAGAGGCATAGGGGTGTGAGAACCACACCATAGGCATGTGAGCCCTCAAAATCTTGAAGTTACACACACACACACACACACACACACACACACACACACACTAGATGGCTTGACGCCAGTGATGAAGGAGTTAAAAATCCTTTCAATGGTCAGCCTCAGACATTTGCTGAACCAGGCCAGCAACTTTTTCTCCCCCCACCCCCAGGAAAGGTTATAAGTAAACACAGTATGTAATAGATCTGTACTCTCTCATTCCAAGCCACGGTCAGCACTGGAAGGTTACAGGAAACCCAGGGACAGACTATATGTGAGGACTGGGGGTGACAGAGGTTCCCTTTCTCTTACGATAGGCTTTTGCTTTTAATTTGGAGAACATTCAGATCAACTCAAAAGTGCGGAATGCAGACTAATAAATACGTATATTCTCACTGCCCCAAATCACCGAATATAATCTGTGTTCAACCTCTGAGATATTTTTTGAATAAAAAAGTAAAACATACCGATAAAGTTCCGCCCACTAAACCCATCCTCAAGCCCTCCTCCCCGTCAAAACCTACAGTATCATGAAATTTGTGTCTCCTCCCAGCCCTGTTCAGTAATTTTAATATTCTGTATGTATGTATATATCTGTCTATATCCATCCCTATCTCTAAGTGTCACATTAATTTATGTAAGTACTTTCTTGTTCCACTTCTCTTGTTCTCCAATGTAGCATATGTTGATACATACGATTCCTTTCAACCCCAGGCTCAGATTCTCTCTCAGGAACATATCACGTTCTATTTACCCTTTCTCTGACTGGTGATATTGTGGCTGTTTGCAGCATTTTGCTATTCCAGCGGGGCTGGGAGCCTCCTTTCGACCTTGAGGCATTTGCTAGCCTGGGGTTGTATGTTCTGGCTATCTACAGTGTTCCCAGCAGTTGATACACGACTTTCCCAAGTGTCACAGGGAAATGTACTCCTGCTCTGCACCCTTGCCTTCCACCTGGGACACAACTCCTACTTGTAACACATCCGAGCTCTTTACCCAGCTTAGGAGACCCATGGGAGCTGCCCGGTGCCCACACCCCTGCTTCTGCTTCCTGCCTTGGCCACGCTCGTCCTGGCGTGGCCAACTCCTTTGCAGCCCCTGGACCTTGTGCTGACGGCCCCTCTCCCGTGCTGCTCTTCTGGGGGGCTCCGCTGTTCTTCCCCAGACCTGAGCTGGCCCCAATACTATTGCCACGTGCCCCTGTGGCCACCCCCCACTTGAAGTATGGCTGTTGCATCTGACTGGATTTCTAACTTTAACTTCAAAACTGACCCTTCACTCGGTTACTACAACACTTTTTTTTTTTTAAATATTTTATTTATTTATTTGAGAGACAATGAGAGAGAGCATGAGAGGGGAGAAGGTCAGAGGGAGAAGCAGACTCCCTATGGAGCAGGGAGCCTGATGCGGGACTCAATCCCAGGACTCTGGGATCATGACCTGAGCTGAAGGCAGATGCTTAACCAACTGAGACACCCAGGCGCCCTACTACAACACTCTTATGGGGTAAGTATCCACTGAGTACACTTTTCCGTTTTATGAAATAAAATTCATGAAATCTAAATTCAGATCAAATCTCTTCCATGAAAATATCGTGTCCACATTGAGATGGGCTGTTGGCACAAATCACATCCTAGGTTGCAAAGACTTGGTGTGAAAAAAAAAAAAGGGTAAAAAAATCTCATTCGTTACTTTTTGGAAATCACCTCTCCCACTACTAGAAAATTTAACATTCCGAGAGGTTAACTGTAGCAGAACAGAGTATTAAATAAAAGCAAAATTCAAGAAAATAAGTAATAAATTGAAATAAACTTAAAAGTTTGAAAACCTGGAATCAAGAGAAACACTAGAACACGAATAAAAGAAAACACATCATTACCATAAAATAAGAAAGAGCTTGAAACGGCTTCCACCCATTTCTTTTCTCCTTCTTCAATCTGGCTACGAGAACGTGGAGGTCCAAAGGCCCTGTGGCTTGGGACCGGCTGCACCGCCCAGAGCCTCCCTGAGCCGCCTCCTTTGGGTCCTTCTGAACTTTGCGGTAACGTCCCCTTCTCCATGGGACTCTGCCTAACCGGACCCACTGGAACATCACCCCCTCACTGCACGGCCTCCATCGCGTTGACGGGCTTTGTTCTCATCACAACGCCCATCACGCCTGACACTGGGGGGCGAGGGGCGCGTTTCTTTCTTTGCGGTTTGGCGGGCGCTGGGGTATCAACACGCACCTTCTCGACAGCCTGGGCGCCCGGGTCCTGCAGGGTACTCGGTGCCAGAAGCGCGTCCGCCTCCTGCTCTAGGCCCGGACGTTTTCGTGGCGCGGACTCGCCCTAATCATTCCAACAGTTCCCAGAATCGGCCAAACCAACGGCAGATCGCCACGCACACCCCCGACCCGCCCTCCTCGGGCCGATGGGGCCTGAAATCGAACACCCAAAGCCCACATTTCCTATTTTGTGTTCCAGGCGCAATTTGATCTAATTATTTTTAATGTGTCACCCAGCCTGCCCGGAAGGTGGAAACCCGGGATGGGGTGGAGGGAGAGAAAAGATAGAGTTTGGATTGAGCGCAGGAAGCACGTTTGCCCGCAGCTTGATAAAAGATCAAGGCCGGAACCAAAAAAAAAAAAAAAAGAAAGAAAAAAAGAAAAAAAAAACCCAATCAATCATTCCTTTCTTGATGGCTATTTTAAATATTTAGCTGAAATTGTCCTCATCTGGGTGTCAGCTGTTTTCTCTGCAAACACCCGTAGCTCTTGGGCTCACACACCATGCGGGGAGAGCGCAGGGCCCCCCCCCAGCTGCAGGGGGACCTTTTGTGTTTTCAATTTAAAGCCTCTGGGTTGATAGTTCACATTAACATGGGAAGAAATATACAACTTGCAAGTTGAGAAAGCAGTTTTTACTCATAAAATCCTTTGATAGTTTCGCCATCTGGTCAGAGTGAAGCCCCGCATAAAAGAGGCCCAAATAAGGTCAAAGGGCACAGTCTCTCAGGGTCAAGGGGGCCCGTCAGAGTTTGCTCTAGTGGACGCCACTAAAAGGACGCCTGACAAATTATTGCGCATTCCATAGCCTTTTGCGCAAGTATTTGATTACAGTGGACAGGAATGTTGTTGATATTTTCAAACCTGAGTCCGGGAGGAGGGGAGGGACGCTGGCCGGCTCCCGAATGTTCTCTGGGCCGCGCTGTCCCCGGCCTGCGCGGCCGGACGTGCGCCCCGTCTCCGACCCAATGGCCTCCGCGGGCCCTGGGCGGCGGTGGCTCGTGCAGAAACCTTTTGGCTTTGGCAGTGGTGTGAAGAGCTGGCTTCCTCCCCCGTGGGGAGAGAAGAGAAACACACTGCGGTGCCCCCATCGGCCAGGAAAGCCCCACTGCTCTGTTTCTTGCTGTTTAGTAATAAAATAGGAAAGGAAACTGTGATACTTGGAACTGCTCTCTTTCCGGTGTGAATGTCAACAGAGAGAAACATATTTATGGCTTTATTTCTCAGGCTGGGGCTGGTGGGGGGGGGTTGTCAGAGACAGAAAGGAATTTGAGGTGATTAAGTGTCGCTTTCTCTAGAGGCCTGGACGAAGGCAGAGGGAATCACTTGAGTTTTGTGGGGTCTTGGACAACACGAGGACAGTAAGGCCCGGGCGGGCCTGTATACACCTTGGATTTCCAAAAAGTGCCCGGGAAGCTTCTCCTCACTGGGAATGAGGCAGAAGGATGAAGAGAGCGTCTGTGAACGCATTTCTTGCTGCGGCTTCAGAAGGTGATGGTCACGACGCCGGGCAAGGGCGGTTCCCTTCCCGGGAAGGACACCAACATCTGTGACAGCTTGGCCGCTCTTTTTGCGGAAGACATCGTGTTTCTGGTGCATTTGTCATTTTCCCAGGATCCAGGCCAGGAGGAAAGGGGGCGGAGCCTCCAGACAGACAGCTCAGTGGCCAGTCCTAGAGGAGGCAAGGCCTGGGTCCCCGGCAGACAGAGGACTGGCTGTGGTGGGGGGATCTGAGTGTTGGACACCCCCCCCCCCAAAGTGTCCCAGGGAGGCGCCCGGAAGTCCCTTGGGCCCTGTTTTATTTTTTATTGCATTATAATACATGCAAAGTTGACTGTTTTCCTTAAGTGCAAAACTCGGTTGCATTTAGTCCATTCACAATGTTGTGCAACCTGTGAACCATTCCAGAACATTTCTGTTAAGCGAAAAGGAGCCCTCCCCATACCCATGTTCATTAATCAGTCCCTCGGGCCTTTTTTTAAAATAACAATTTCTATCCCGCTGGGGACAGTGCAACACGCCCGTAAACAATGGTGAGAAGCTGCTTCCTGGATCATTTATTGACTGAATCTGTTTCCTTCACGGTTGCCAAGTCAGAAGTGAAAGAAATAAATAGACACATACACATGCGTATGTTCAGCTATAATTGTGTGTGGATGAGAGGGTTGGGGGGAAAACAGATCAGGGACTGGAGGAGGGAAAAAAGCATCTCTCCATTGCCGATCATGTGCAATTTTTTTTTTCTTTTTTTTTTAGGTTTCTTCCTCACCATCACCCCTCCCACGGCTTTTTTTTTTTTTTTTTTTTTTAAAGTAGGCTCTACATCCAGCATGGGGCTTGAACCCACAGCCCCAAGAGTCACATGCTCCACCAACTGGGCCAGCCAGGCGCCCCTGGTCCTGTGTAATTTTAAGTTCTGCTGACGGTGAGGGCCCCACGGGTCATCCAGTCCTGTGTCTCCAGATGTCATATTAAAACATCACGGCGGTAGGCCTCGGATTTTCAAGGTAGCAAATGTTTATGAGGAGGATGGTGACTCAGAACATGAATAAAAGTAAGAAAGAGAGAAAAAGTAAAAAAAAAAAAAAAAAAAAAAAACGGAAAAAAAGTAAAAAAGAGAGAATTAACCGCAACTGCTCTTGACAGAATTAAGAGCGGTGCTAACTCTGGGTCAGGCCTGCTACTCTGTGTTCACAGGCTTCATCTCTTTAACCCACTGGAAGACTCAATCTGCAAAATAGGAAGAGTGGGCCATTATCCCATTTTACAGATGGGACACTGTGGTCCATTATCCCATTTTACAGGCTCCTATAGAGGAACTAAGACACTGCTGAAGGTTATAAATTACTTAGTACCAGAACCGCTGGGTCTAAACTCTTATACATGAAGCTCGATGCCATGAAGAAAGTGCAAGTTTCATACAAATCATGTGAAAGAAAAGAAAAAACAAACACTTAACTACACACACAGGCTGTGTATAGGCTATAGAGGCTGCGAGCTTCTGGAAAGTACGGCGGACGTTCTTGCTTGCGCCTGGACAGCCACTTCCGCTCAATCCTTGCACCAAGACCCTGATTGGGTGCACACCGAATGGCACCTACCTCCTAGATTCATCTAAACTAGAAGTTTTCCATTTTTTTCTTTTTATCTCAAGACACCAACTTAGAAATGAAAACTGCGGAAAATGTAGGCAGTACTTTCTTGGATGTTAGCTATAGGACCATTTTTTCCAGATTTGTCTTGTCAGGCAAGGGAAACAAAAGCAAATTAAACTATTGGAATCACACCAAAATCAGAAGCTTTTGTACAACAAAGGCAACCGTTAACAAAGCAACAAGGCAACCTACAGAATGGGAGAAGATATTTGCAAATGACATATTTGATAAGGGGTTATTATCCAAAATATATAAAGAATTTACACAACTGAACCACCCAAAACCCAGTAATCTGAGTAAAAACGGGCAGAGGAACTAAACAGACATTTTGCCAAAGAAGATGTGCTGAGCACCAAAACACACATAAAAAGATGCTGAACTCCACGAATCATAGGGAAATGCAAATTGAAGTCACATGTGTCTGAATGGCTAAAATCAGCAACACAAGAAACAAGTGTTCGTGAGGATGTGGAGAAAAAGGAATCCTGTGTACTCTGGGTGGGAATTCAAATTGATTCAGCCACTGCGTAAAACAGTACGGAGGTTCCACAAAAAGTTAAAAATAGAAATACCACAGCGGCGCCTGGGTGGCTCAGTCAGTTGAGCATCTGATACTTGGCTTAGGCTCAGGTCATGATCTCAGGGTTTTGAGACTGAACCCCACATTTGGCTCTGCGCTCAATGGGTAGCTGGCTTGAGATTCTCTCCCTCTCCCTCTGCCCCTCCTCCTGCTCACTCTCTCATTCAAAATAAATAAATAAAATAAAATCTTTTAAAAATAACAAAATCTTAAAAAGAAAAGAAAAGAAAAGCAATACCATGTGATCCAGTAATTCCACCTCTGGGTATTTACCCAAAGAAAATGAAAACACTAGTTCGAAAAGATACACACACCCTTTGTTTATTGCAGAGTTATTTGCAACAGCAAAGATAGGAAAGCAACCAAAGTGTTCACCTATAGATGAATGGATAAAGAAGATGTATCATATATATCTTATCTCTATCTCTATCTGTATAGAGATAAAGATACGTAATGGAATATTAGTCAGCCATGAAAAAGAATGACCTCTTGCCATTTGCAACAACATGGATAGACCTAGAGTGTATAATCCTAAGTGAAATAAGTCAGAAAAAAATCAATACCACATGATTTCACTCATATGTGGAATTTTTTTTTTAAAACTAATCTCTACACTCAACATGGGGCTCAAACTCAACACCCTGAGATCAAGAGTGGCAGGCTCTACTGACTGAGCCAGCCAGGCTCCTCTCACTCACACGTAGAATTTAAGAAACAAACAAAGAGACAAAAAACCCGAACTCTTAAATACAGAGAACAAGCTCGTGGTTCCCAGAGGGGAGGTTGGTGGGGGGGATGGGTAAAAAGAGTACACTTACCACGATAAGAAAAACAAAAAAAAGGATGAAACTGAAAAAAATTAAAATGTTTATTAATCCATTTAAAAACAATAATAATCCCATTACATATTAATAAACAAGCAATTTGTATGAAATATGTTATGAACAACAATATTTTCCCAAAAAATCCATTTAGTGAGAGGAGTGGCACTATCTTTTACATTTTTGCAAATCTCTTCAATGTTTGGCTTTACCAGGTAACAGCAGGCTTCTTGTCCCTGCTTTTATACTAACAGTGCAAATGTCCACACAATGAAAGTAGGTAAATAACTTTTTAGTATTATTATGCAAATTGTTTGGACCTGACAGCTCCCCCCCCCCCCCCCCCCCCCCCCCCCCCCTGGCCGGCCCCCCCCCCCCCCCCCCCCCCCCACCCCACCCCCCTGGTGGGACTCAGACACTGCAGAAGTCCCTGGGCTACACCCTGAGGACCAGCTCTCCACTTCAGTCCAGGCAATGCTGTTGCTTTTTGCCTGTGATTCCCATGGAGGAGCTCATGTGACCCAGTTTTGGCCAATGAGATGGAGATCAGCCATGGGCCTTGACAAAAGATTTTACTCCCAACAAAAAGAGGAAGCCCTGAGAGAATAAAAGCTCCCCCCTCTCCCACCTCCAGCTCCCGGTCTCTCCTTGCTGTGTGAGAAAACTACTTTGGTTGTGGTGGCAGCCATTTTGGAACCATGAGGTAAGGTATCGGTCACTAAAATGATGAGAAAGGGGAAGCTGAGGATGGGAAGAGCCTGTGTCCTGGAAGACATCACTGAATTATTACAGCAAATAGGAGATGCAAGATTTTTTCTGAGATAATTAAGTACCTTTGTCTAAACCATATTGAGTGACCTTTATAAACAAACGCATCCTATCTGATACATCATATTACAGAAATACCGGAGATGAGCAGTAGATTTTGAGAGGTACAATGTTAGAAATTTAGTTTATGACTTTTACAAAATTAACACAAGTTACTGCTTGAGAAAATGTTTTGCCAAGTGCAAACCTAGAAATGTATGTACAAGTTGTTCATTTATTCAGTCAAGAAATATTTCCTGAGCCCCTGCCTTTGGCTCAGGTCATGACCTCGGAGTCCTGGGATCGAGCCCCGCATCAGGCTCTCTGCTCAGCAGGGAGCCTGCTTCCCCCTTTCTCTCTCTGCCTGCCTCTCTGCCTGCTTGTGATCTCTCTCTGTCAAATAAATAAATAAAATCCTAAAAAAAAAAAAAATGCAATCTTGCCATTTGCAACAACACGGCTAGATCTAGAAGGTAAGATGCTAAGTGACATAAATCAGAGGAAGACAAACACCGTATCATTTCAGTCACATGTAGAATTTAAGAAACGAAACAAATGGGCAAAGAAAAAATAAAGAGAAAAACCAACAAACAGACTCTTAACTATTGAGAACACACTGATGGTCCCCAGAGGGGAGGTGGGGGTGGGGGCTAAGTGATGGGGATGGAGAGGACACTTGTCTCGATGAGCACTGAGTCGTGTATAGAATTGTCGAATCATTATATGACACACCTGAAACCAATATGACACTGTATGTTAACTACACCGGAATTCAAATTTTAAAAAAGGTATTCGGTTTTTGCAGAAGGACAGGAGAATGGTTATTTGGACACAAGAGAAGTCTCCGCCACGGGTTCTACACTTGCTATTTACGAAA